>NC_056726.1:791550621-791908121 GCF_019279795.1 Protopterus annectens
TAGTTACTCTGATAGATGCCCTGGAAGGAGCACCTGCAGTATCATATGCATACTTAATAGATTAACATGCAACCAGAAAAGCAGATGCAATCATATTTTACAAGACAGATCTCGAGTCGCTGTTAGGAAGGTTAGGAATAAGCTTAGACATATTGTCACAGAAAATGGTATCTAACCATATGGGTTTGATAAGTAATAGCAGAGAAAACTAATGTAGCAGAAAAATAAACTTTCTTTACATACCTGCCACTTGCCCTACTACCTTTATCATTTGTTAAGGCAGTTGAGGATGGAAAAAGTTTTAATGCTTTGTCCGAGTCCATACAAATAACTGCAAGATCTGATGAATGATTCTTGTTTTGATATATTTGTGACTGTCTGGAACTTTATAGTACTTATCAGACTTTTTAGGCACAGGGGACTTAGAATCTGGTACTAAAGATGCTGAAAAGTGTCCTTTAAAGCTTGTAAGGTAGGAGGGTACATCAGAAGGGTTGTGGATAGCCATATGTTGTAAACGTTTGTACTTTTTTGGGGGGATTCTGTGAGCTGTTTATCTTTCTTTGTACCCCAAAAAAATGCCTTCTCAACCTAAAAAGAAACAGGTCCTTTGTACCCAAAAGAAAAAAAAAATATGGATTGATCTTAGTATGATGTAAAACCAGACTGGGGGGTTACAACTGAGAGGAGTGGTCAAGAGTTTCATAGGCTGATTCTGATGAGGATTTGTCCTTGGAGGATGTGTCAGTCTTTATTTTCTGAAGAGTAGAGGGTATAGAGCAAACAATTATGGAGATTTTAAAGCCATAAGGAATTTAGAAAGATCATGAAAAAAAGTCCTTCCATTCCTGTATAGGATCCCTTAGGGCAGGCAAACAGGAGATGAAATATGTTTTTTTTTCTTTTTTTGGGTAATTAAAAAAGTCATACGTGATTGGGATGACCCCAGTTCTACCTCTACAAGAGAACCTGGGATGTTCTCATTAACTAGTGTCTGAGGAAGACCACCATGGATATTCTGTGATCCTTCTCTTCACAGTCTTAATGGTCATCTTACAGGCCATGCCAGAAGGCTGCTGAATATCAGCCTCTGAAAGGGTTGCAACAGCAGGAATAGTTCCAGATGACAGATGGTCTATGGGCTTGTCAATAGTCTGATTAGAGGCATCCAACTTTGACCATGAGAAAGAGCCAGTCATTGGAATTTTCTTTCTGTTTCTTATATTTCTTTTTAGGCTGAGAAGGTATTTGTTAGGATGGAGTTTTGGACTGCATAGCAGTTCACACCAAACACTGCAAACGTCTGTTCTCAAAGTAAATTTTTAACACGAACAGTTTCTAAGCATCTTCAGAGCAAAAACCTGACAGAACATTCCTTAGTTTTCTGGTTAGAGCCTAAACAAAATGAACAGTGGTATGCCTATTAAGAGATTTGCCTACCATAGAGGCATTTCTCTCCCTTGGATGACATGAGAAATTATCAAAAATCAAAGAAAATTGAAAAATGAAGGCTCATTAATGGGATACTTTTCTTGTCCTTCATAAAGGTTACTGCGTCTTTCATATGGGTGACAGACCAAGCTTCAGATGGAGTTTTATGTCAAGGATTAGTGGCTAGAAAGTTGTGAGGATTTGCGAGCTTGTACACTTCTTAAATATGTATTCCTCATACATGGATCCGAGGTCAGACATATGGTGTCTGAGGAAGGAGGGCCTAAGCTTTGGTACACTGGTCAGACATATGGTATCCTTGGCAGGATGTGTCCCATCTGTCAAGCATTACTGGATCAGTGATCAACTGATGAACGTCTAATACAATATTTCAGCAGAAGCAACGCATTAACTTTCTAGTACGATATCAGTTCTCTTTTTATACATTTACTAGGTGTGCACACAGTTTTGTATTTACTGTTTCCAATTCTTTTTGGTTGTTTTAATTAACTTGTCCTAAGAGTAGTCCCCATTATGTTGTCAGAAAAATTATTTTATGCTGCCAGGTATACATTTATCTGTGGGTGAAAATATGTTGGTTAAACATGTATTTGTACAGTTTTCCAATCCTAGTCTTCTAGCTTAAAATGAAGCGAAGCATTAAATCAGCATTCACTGGGTCAGATTTGTATAAAATAAAATGTATTCCAATATTAAGAATAAATTGATAACTTAATTAATCAAACATGCTTCATGATATTGGCAAGACAGAAAAAGCCATTTACAGCTTTTTTGTTTAGCTGAAGATAAGGCGAGTCAGATACCATCTGAGCATCCAAATTTAACAAAAATTTCCTTTCTTCACCGGGTTAATTCACTCTCTTTGTTTAAGGGTCTTTCATCCTCGATGAACATGGAAAAAAAAATTTCTAATTTAAGTGTGCAATATCAGAGGAATTCAGAAAACTGGACAAATATCCTTTTGATTGTAGGGCAGACCTTGGCTGGTTTCCTTGTTAAACAATCCACTTCTGTACAGCAAATACATTTCTTTTTGACTCTGTCGATAAAGTCCCTGAGTAAGCAAAATTCAGTATCACAATCTCTAGTTCCTTTGTTAGAATGTGATAGTATTGCAGCCCTCAGTCATACACCCAGCAGATCTCTTTCAGAGTCTGTCTGCAGCTGTGTTAGCTGTCAGCTCATATGGCTGTATGTGGTATTCAAAATGCATGCAGACTGAATGAGGAAGACTGACAGAATGACTGAAGAAATAAACATGGTTTACTATGCATTCCAGACTCCAATATAAAACAATTGCAAAAAGGGAGAAACTTTGGATTTCTTTGTTTTGTCTCAGCTCTAGATTGACTCCATAGATTCATAGATTCATAGACTATTACTAGGCTTGTTACTAGGCTAATGACCCAAGGTGGGTCTTTCTAAGCCTAACCAAGTTTTTCTGAAAGAATAATGATGTCATATATCCAAATAGGACATTGAGGGACAGGCATTTATAAACTATCTCTGTCCATAAGGGACATGGATGCTAGGCCCGGTGTAAATTTCCTATTCCCCATTCACTGGTCTAGGTTGTACTTAAACTGGGTAATAGATGAGCTCAGCTTCAGATGGATGGGAAGCCTGTTCCATAGGCAGAACTGTCTTCGGGACACATTTCTGTCTCTCCAGCATGTTCTGTTTAAGTCATAGAGAAAATTCAGGTCCCTAGACCTTGCATTTCTGGTACTCTATGAGATTCATAATTATGAGGTTAGTGGGTGCCTTGTAAACTAGGCATAGATCTACCCTCAGCAATCTATAAGAGAGTGAGTAGAGGGAAAGGGCTTTAAGGTGCTTTGCATGCATAAGGCAGGTTTGTTACGCCTCCAGCTGTTGAAAAATAATTTATTTTCAGTGTCAGCCTTTCGAACAGCTTGTTTTTCTCTTTCCCAAGTTTACTGCTTTTCAGAAAAAATACATATATGTTCTGGGAGAAGAAAGGAGGAATCTACTTTGTAGACAGTAAACTTTCTTCGGTACCCTGTGATTCTTATTTCTCTTATGGACCTCTTGACACTTTAATATCTCAGAACTGGATACTGTGCAGCTCTCTGAGTAGTGCCTTCATCTCTTTCGCTGAGCTGAGAGCAGATATTAGGGAATGGGTTAGCCTATGGGTCCATCAGCTAGGAAAACAAATCTTACATTGCATGATTTCATGTACTCTACTTTCAGTGTTTCTGTTACATGATGTTACTTTATACATCAGGAGAATAGCAAGGTTAATACACAGCAATACATGAATGTAGAATTAAGAAATACAATCAATACACTGTAACAATGGCACAATGCAAGCAATACACAATGCCATTAACAACAATAGCAATAGCAGTAATAATATGTTACTAAATAATAATAATAATTATTATTATTATTTGTATCTATATCTATAGCTGTACACATGAGCACACACACACGCACACACACACACACACACACACATATATATATATATATATATATATATATATATATATATATATATATATATACCCTTCAGAAGCTTGAAGTTTCAAAACTTCGAACTGCAAATGGTCGTGATCATAAGATCAAATTTTTGAAACTTTGAATGTTTTGAATGGAGATCACCATATAGCATGGAATGGGAAATTTACAGATTTCCTCACTGTAGTGCGGTGTTGGAGTTGGTACATTTATTCAGCAGGAGGTGTGAGGGTGCAGGGGTGCTTGCCCTCCTGCAAAAATGTTAAAACAATTTTTTTTTGTTTTTATTTTTTTAGTACAATTTCAAAGTTTCAAAACTTCGATCTTATGGTCTCAACCATTTGTAGTTCGAAGTTTTGAACCTTCAAGCCTGTAAAAATATAGATCTATATGTACTGTATATATCTATAGACACACACACACACACACACACACACACACACACACACACACACACACACACACACACACACACACACACACACACGTATATAAGTCCTGAGTGTTATAAAACTGTTTTTGTGCTGAAATGTGATCTATTGACTATCTAATAAAGATAAGTTTAATGCATACCTCTCAACCTCATAAAACAAGAAATCTAGACAAAGCCTTAAATAATGGGGGGACTAAAGCCTAAACATAGGGATTTTTTTTAAAATATTGCTCTTAAAAACTTACAAAGTTGATACAACAACGGGTTTTTCATTAACATAAATTTTCTGAAGGGTACGAAGTCTGAAACTCAAATTGCTGTCATTATTCTCTGACTTCCATCCTCAGTGATTTGCCAGAAAACCACAATTTTATGAGAAATAGAGCAAAGATATGAGGCAACTATCTGGACATTTTGCGAAAATCTGTATGGTTAAGAGGTATAGCTTAATGTTTTACTGTGAAATGAGTCCTAGTACTATTTGCTCATGCTAGCTAGAAGTATTAAACAGAGTTAATTAAGAGATATTGTTGTCTGGAGTCGAGGCTTGTATATATCAGGAAACATTGAAAATGGATGTTAATGGCAAGGAGGCTTTATACGTATGTTTGTAAATATGTTTTGATGATGATTTTTCTCTATGGCAGAAATAAAACTATTTGTTATTAAAATGTGTATATGTGCTAATGACCTTCATTATGAATTAAGATCAGTGAAAGAATATTAGGCCAGTGATCATGAGGAACATAAAATGCCTAGTCATAAGCACATTTAAGCAGACATAATTAAATTTCATGCCTTCCTTTTCAAGGACTAAATATTGTTCATCTCTCAAATAAGTTAATATTATACATGACAATCCTGGTGTAAGTTTGTGTCTACCCGTCCAATCATCAAAAATAGTCTGAAAGATAGTCAGAATAGTATTTTGACCTGTAGTTATAACATTCTGGACTGGTAATTTGTTAAGTTAGGAACTTATATCTCCAGCAATTCTTATTAATGTGTTGGTGTAGATTTAGATCTCTAGTGCAGGAGTTTGTAAAGATACTGGCTTTGCAAATAAACAGGAGGTCAAACAGCATTGGGTCTTTCATGCCTCAAAAAGTAAAAGACAAGTAATTTCAGAGCAGCCTGCTGGGTACTGAAGATAAGTTGATTTGTGCTGAGGTGTTGGGATCGTTGAAGCATTTAAGGTCTTTAATTTTTTTGGTGAAGTATCTTTGGGGCCTTTTGAGCTGAGCGATATGCTTTGATTTATACCTACTAAACAGGGTAGTAGGTTCAATGATGAGTTGGATATGTACATTGGTAAGTACTTGTTTTGGATGTTGACAATATTCCCTTGGAAATTAACTGGGCCAGGTAGGATTTCCTGACTGGTGGAAACATGATGATCAAGTGAGACAGAATTTACTCCATAAGTACCTGGTCTCTAAGGACCATGTCTGTCTGAAGTATCTGTAAATGTACCATTTATAACATATGAGTTGAGAACAGCTCTTTGGCTGAACACTGTTGTGTTGCCCTGCTTTGGATTTAACTTGAAACCCATTTCATTACTCCAGACAATGTGTGTATTATAGCCCTTGTTGGAGCTCTTTGGTATCAGGAGATGAGCAGATGATGGTACCCAGCTTGCAGTCATTGTCAAACCTGGTCAACTACACTTCTTGTATATTGGACTGGATGTCTGTAAATAAATTCCAAACAGGACAGGGTCCAGCACTGAGCCCTGTTGTAACCCACTATTTACATTTCTATGTTGAGAGGGTATATCAGCAAGTTTCATAAATTTGAATCTGCCTGATAACAAGTTTGTAGTCTGACAGATAAAACAAGGGTTTACATTATGTTTGTCTAATTTTTGTAAACAGTACCAGCATGGGGATTAGTGCCAAAATCCTTGGGCCTTGGACAGATTATGATAAGTAGTGTATACTGAGAGAACACTGTCTGCAGCCTCTGTACACTCTGTAACCTTTTCAAACAGCTTACTAGGTTCAGGAGTCAGGACCTGTCCTTCAAACAAACACACTGATTGAGGTCTAGATAAGATAAGTTGCCCATGTCTACAGAAATAAGTTCTGCTATGATGCATTTAATGGGTTTGGACATAAGGCTGGTCAAGCTGATGGGCCTACAATTGCCTGGATCTGTACAGGGAACACCTTTGTGTAGTGGAGTCATAGTGGCTATTCTCCAGGCATCAGATGCCATCTCTGTCGATAAGATCAGGCTGAATAATTTAAGCAGAGGCTCAGATAATGCATACTTGGCAGTGATGACAATGCAGCCTCCTATATTTTCCGGTTCCATGGAAGTATTGTTTATAGTCTTTGAGATGGGATTTTAGGAGTTGTTGCATGGTGATTTCAGAGGAAACTAAATTTTCATGGATACTGAAGGCAATAATCTGCATAGTGGTGCATAGGTGGGGTAAAGTTAAAATTAAATTTGTCTGATAATATATTGGTTATATTCTTGGCAATATGTCATTATGGATGAGCTCAGTGCATTGTTGGACATTTTTCTGACATAACTGAAGAAAGATCTGTGGTTTCCTTATTATCTGTAATGATGTTTAGCTTGTACTCTGCTTTACACTCGCTTGAGTGTTTCATAGTACTCCTGAAATATGGGAATAAGGATTTCTTAAAACTTTTCATCATTTTCCTACTTTCATTATTAATTGTATTAATATGGGAGTTCCACTGGAGATGATTATTCCAGAATTTGCTATTTAATTAAGACATATGGGTAGTCAGTTTTCTGTACAGTGGCTAGTTACTGGCAAAAGTCAGAAATGTATGCTTCAGTCTGATCTACACTTCTTTAATTATTGGCCAAACAATCATAAGCTACTCCTAAATACCTCCCAAACACAAAGTCTGATATTTGGAACCTCAAAAAAGCTTAAACAAAATTCCTAAATATCTCAACTTTGCAGAACTCAGAGGTACCCCAAAAATATCCTCTAAGTTTATGGATGGAGTAGTCACTTAACTTCCATTACCACATTGAAAAAAAAACTGGAAACTGGAAAATGATCAATTCTCTTTTATTCTGGCCCTGGGAAATATTCCCCTTTCTCTCTAGACCAGCTAGAGGTGCAATGGGGAAAGGAATCCTCCTAGCACTGGTCAGATATGGGCTCATCATCATGATCACAGCCTCTAAAAAACTCATTCACACTGCTGTCCATTAAAAACAAACTCTTTCTATTCATTTTTTTACTCACTGTCAGCAACAGCATTGCACCACCCTCTCCAAAGCCAGATGGATCCCAGTCACCTACATAGTTTGGCTACTCCTATGGTATCTTCTTTTCAAATTACTTCAATCAGGTGCCTTCCTGCCACTTGCTGCCAAACTCCATAATGAAAACACCCCCTACAATCTCCACAACTTCTCCCAATTAACTTCCTCACTCCACACTGCCAAAGCAAAATAGACTGTACTGACAACTCCTTAACCATTCTTTCAACTAAGCTTTGGTAATCCTTCCTTCAACCTAAAAGAAATACCTACTTTCCTCACTTTTAGAACACTACTCAAAACAGACCTCCATCAGAAATCTTACTAGAAGTTCTTCATCAGCTAATTCCTCCCTCACCTGCATTACTTCTATTTCCACCCTTTGTTCTCTCTGTCTCACTGCTTACCTTTCATATTTACTAATAAAAGTTAATCAGCATTTCTTTTCCTACTCTGTTAGTAATATTTGCTCACTGTTTCAGTTGTCCTCATGACTTTGTACCTTATCGGATTAATCTGTGTTTGTGAATTAGTTGTGATGTATTTTTTGTGAATTTGTTCATCTTGGCTGTGCATGCAAATGGTCTATCATAATCAGTATACAAATTTAAATAAATTAATAAATAACTAAAATGTGGCAGCCCTCACATTTGGGTCCATTTGTAGGGGATTGTTGGGAATTTTGCATAGGTCTTCTAAAACCCGAAGTGCGTTTGCCCTGGTGAAGCCCCTAAAGATTGTCTCTTTTGGTGTTGAGGATGATACCACTGGGTCTTACAGAAGAAGGCTGACTTGTGGTCAGATTTAACCATGGATGAAGTGATGAGGTGTGAGATACAGGTGGAGGTTAGATTGGGAAGGACCAGGCTAAGGATATTACAGCCTGTAGCAGATCATTTTACAATTAACACTAGTGCAGTGGTATTAATAAGGTCTAGGAAACACTGAACATCCATTTTTAGAGATGTAGGTGCGCCACTGAATGTGAGGTAATTGAAATCCCCTACCAAGAAGGTATTGAGTTTGAAATATAATTTCTCAGTGGTGTTACAGTAATTCACATTATCTTTGCAGGACATTAATGGAGATTTTGAGCTAGTAATAAATGATGAAAATGGAAGTCTTATCCACCATCTCATCCCAGGGCAACAGGTACTAGCTGCTCTTCTAATGACACCAACTATTTCACAAATTATTAAAGCCAGTTAAGTTGTCTAGGTATCTAGGCATAGTAATCCTTGGTTTGATTCCCTCAGTCTGCATTTGCTTACTGTGTGGCTCTGAGTAAGTCACTTAAATGACAGTACTCTGAGGTTATTTCTGAAAACAGAATCTTGTGCCTTGTAAGTTTACCTGTTTAAGAAATAAAACAAACAATTATAGCTTTATTATGCAGAAACAACTCACTCTTAACTGGAACCAGTATGTTGAATACTATATACATTTATTTAGTCGTTTCATATTTCCAGTAAACAAGGTTCAGAGGTTCATACATTCATACTAGAGGAATAGCCAAGGATACCAGTGAGAGGCTCAGCCACAGAATCCAGTACTGGTAGGAGAGTAACAATTCTCTCATTTAAGTTGATTTTTCTCTACATATCCCAGATGATAATTTCTAAACACTCGGCCAGTCATCCAGACTGGTTTTAAAGGTTGCCATGAAAGTACTCTGCTTGATATTTAAGGGGAGCCTATTCTAGAAATGGAGAATACATTGGGCGAAGTATCTTTTGCACTATCTGGTGTAGTTGATGTGTCAGTGTATGTTTAGGTCTCTAGAGTGAGTGTTTGCTTTACCACTAGTTCAGTTTAGCGAGGGAGTTGAAAGGGTGCTGTGTTATTTCTAGCATGGAAGGTTCAGTAGTCCATATGATATTGAGCAGAGAGGTAGGGCTTGTAGTCTAGCATAGCAGCTAAGGGTATGAAACATGAGGTCTTTCTGATTAAGAAGCATTGCAGTCTCTTGAGTTGGTTAAGGTACATGCCGAAGGGGAAATTATATTCAATGATGGGCTTTAGAAACAGAGGAATGAAATGAGATCAGAACTTCCCTGAATCCTGAAAAGGTACCATGAAGAATATATTGTGCAAGGGAGAAGGAGTTTCTAAACGCAACAAAGATATGAAGGAAAAGTCAAGAGGTTGTCATTTACATAGCTACTACGTCTTTCATGACTTTGACAGGTTTAAGTGGAAGGTTATCTACAAGGTATGCAGAACTGATATTCAGTTTAATAAAGCAAGCTATGCTGCATTCCCTGGGATTGAGGGTAAGCACATGATTAATGTGGATGGGCCAGCCCTTGGTAGAGACGTTCATTATAAGAATGGGATTTGATAGCCATGTCCATTTTGCAATCATCAGTAAATTTTGTTAGCCATTATTCTTTAATATCAATGTTCATGTGAGAGAAATATAAACAAAAGAGGGTGAGTGACCAGGATATTTCCCAGTGTTATTGTCAGATATCCAATTCTCTATCTGGCAAACCGAGGTAAGACAGTTTATCAACAATTCCAGCAATGCAGGGCAGTGTCAAAGGCCTTGGCAAGATTGAGAGATGCAGTATGGACTCTTTGTCCCTTATACATGGCCTTAGTAACCCTTTTGATGAACTCAATGAGACACTGCAGCATGACTTGCTACTTGAAAGCTGAACTGGTGTGTGTCATAAGGGTGACAAAAACTTTACGTGTGTACATGGCATCTTAGGATTCCTGTGAACACTTTACTAGTAACATTCCTATGTCACCTATATAAATTTTTATTAGGTCAGTTAAACTACATTCCATAGTCTTGCAAATGATATTAGTGAAACAGACAGGTTTGTATTTCTCAGGGTCAGTAAATGGAAATTTTGTTGCTAAAAGTGACTACCTTAGTTTTGGCAGCTTTAAGATGTAATTTTTATCTGGAACTTAATTCTGCAAGCTTGCTTAGCCCATCCTCTATTCCTTTTTTGGCTGTCTTAACTGAAACAATGTGGCAGATCAGGAAAAAAATTCTGAATACTGAAATATTTTCCCTTTCTACAGTATTACCACAACTAAAACTGTTATTATGGGGCTTAAATAAATTTAGGAAAATTTTGTTAAAACACTGTGGTCAGACCATTGCACTGTTACTAATTTCTTGATTTTGTTTAATGTCCCAGTTCCAGATTATATTCCAAAAATGCAAGTGCCTCTCCTTTGGTATCTGCTAGCTATTGCGATAAAAGTTATCGCAATATACTGGGAAAGTAAAAATATTCCTTCTTTTACTGAATTTATTTGTATAGCAAAAATATATGTAAAAAGGATCTACAAACTGTTCATACTAGAACATCAAACATTACTCATAAGCAATTGTTGTGGCTAAAGCTTAAAGACGTATTGGAAAAGTTTTAATGGTTTTGTATACTGTATATTTTGTTATGGACTCTGTATTTAGTTTATTTGTTCTTTGTTGATTGTTTTGTTATAATGAATTCATTCTGGTTTAAAATGCAATAAAAAGTTAAAAAAATTGTGAGAAATAATCAGCTTTCAGCAGAGAATATTACTTACAGGTGGGGACTGGGATTTGATTTGCAACAATGAGGATGTATCTGGGAGGCCTAGAAAGGAAAATATAACAAAAGAGGGTAGATTTGTGAAGAAATTTATGAAAATATTTGGTATGGAATACATGAATTTAGTAGTAGGAAATCAGAAAGAATTTACAATTTGTTCCCCAAGGTACAATAACTGGACTAGACTAGTCAGAAATTATATTTCATAGGAACATGTACGTTTAATTCAGAACACACTCCAACAACTATTTCAGATCATGCACCAGTAATTACCAAGATAAAAATGCAGTGAAACACTGGCACACCCCCCTCACCTGTTAAAAAGAGAGGAATTTAAAGAATAGTTAGTGGAAATTTGAAGTTATAGGTAGTGTGTGCGATAAAATGAAAGTGGAATTTAAAAACAGGATGGAAAGTAAAGGAAAAGAGATGTCGTTAAGAAGTAACAACAATTTTTTATAACGGCTGACAAAGGTTAAAGTATTACAGAATAAGGGGAATTTCATAGAAAAAGAAGAGGTACAATAGCAGAATGCTAAAGAGAAAAATAAGGAAACACCTGGATAATATGCATGAGTTTAGCCAGATTGCTGTTACACAACTCTTTTTTGCTAATAACTCCAGAGCACAAAAACTTTTGGAACAACAACTTAGGCAACAGAAAGCAGAAAGAGTTGTTTCTGAACGGAGGAAGCCTGCAGTAAGAAAAATAACCAGAGATCTTGTAGAGGTATTAGAGATTTTTCAGATTTTTTTTTTTGGAAAATGTATATAATGCAGAGAAGTGAGGAAATCAAGAAAAAGTAGAAATGGAAATATTTATGGAGAAGTTAAATATGCCAAGGTTAGAGGTAGATGAGGCCCAACAATTAACAGTTAAGATAGGAGGAGATGAGATAAAAGTTGTGATGTATAAACAATCTTCAGGAAGGTCCCCGTGAATAGAAGATATTTCACTGGAAGTTTGGAAGCTAGGAGGAAAGAAATTGATAAAGACCTTCAAGGTTTTGTTTAACAGTATTTTAAAAGGAGGTAAAGCACCTACATCCTGGAAAAAGCTGTGGTAGCTATAATACCTAAAGATGGCTCAGACTCATCAGATCCAGCTTCATATAGGCCCCTTTTCAATTTTAAATCATGATTATTAAGTGTTTAGGTGTATAAACACTGAAAGAATGGCAAAGGTGTTGCTAAAATTGATAGATATGGATTAGTGTGGTTTTGTGGATGGAAAGCAAACATTTGACAACATTAATAGAAGAATGATGATCCAGAGGGAAGCACATTTTAAGAAAATACTACAGTTGTTGGTGGGGCTTCATGCAGAGAAAGCATTTAGCAGATTAAACTGGGATTTTATGAGTAGGGTAATGGAAGGATTTGCATTTCCTGATATAATAAACAGGTTAATTAGGAAGATATTTGAGGGATCAGAGGCAAAAATCAAAGGCGGAGGGTTCCTCTCTGATAAACTGTGTTTGAACAGAGAAACCAGGCCAAGGTGCTCACTTTCCCTTTTATTATTTGTGTTATATTTTGAACCATTGGAAAAGAAAATAAGGGACTCAGGAATTCAATTATATAATTGGTGCGGTATTCAAGAAAAGTTGGCTTTATTTGCAGATTACATTATTTTGTAATTGATAAAAGCAGAAAAGGGCATCACAGTGTTGTGGAACATTCTGAGACATTTCTGTTTTTTTTGGGGGGTATGAAATCATTGAAGATAAAACAAAGTCTATAGCTGTAAGGTAGTACCCACATATTAATTGGTTCAGAAATATCAATATTCAGGGGACATGATAAAATGAAACATTTGGGAGTATGGGTTAACAAGGACACTGTTATGTCAGCTAAGGATATCTGGGGAGAGAGTAATCATCAGATACTTCAAAAATTGAGAAACGGGAATCTCTTGCCTCTTTATATGGATGGCAAGATACAAGCAGTAAAACTGTTCTCAGTCCATTTCGTTTTATACACAAGTCAGGCATATTTTTATCAACCAGAGGAGAAGTTGTAGACAGTAATTAATAAAGAGTTGAAGGATTTTTTCTGGCAGGGGAAAAGGCTAAGAGTCAAGTGGGATAAGCTGATCCTTTCAATAGAACACAGAGGCTTAGGATTACATAATTTGAATGATATTTTAGAACTACACAGTTTAGGCTGCTAAACGTAATAACACAGGCAGAAAGCTTTAATTCAGAGTGGAAATGACTGATGATGAAGCAGTGGGGTAATTCAAGAAATAAGGATGGAGTGAGATTGTTGGATGCAGAACCATAAGGAGAATAATAAAAACAACCACAAAGAATATTATATTCATAAAACTGCAGAAGATATACTAAGAAGTAAGACAACATGGGAATGGAGAAAGGAAATTGTGCCGATAGGGGATGACTGCAGTTAGGGGTACAGAAAAGAGGGGGCTGGAAATTGCTGAAAGAAGCTGGCAACAGAAACAGAACCAAGTTACTGGAAACAAATAAAGCATGAAATGTAATAGGATGGGAAGAGGTCAAGAAGACATTTGGACTGCAGGCTAGAGATTGCCTTCACTATCAGAACTGATATCAGAGTGTAGGCAAAGAGAAAGGGGTAGAGGAATCCTAAATGAAATAACTGCACTGGTTAAGTTTTTAGTTGAATCTAGAACAGAAGCTGCTGTTAGAAAAGGATAATTAGTTAGGCATATAAAGTATTGCACAATAACTGTATGAATGAATCAGAGGAAGTCAGGAAAGATTGGGAAGAGAGATTAGATAAGCAATTTATTAAAAAAGGGAAGATATATGTATAGCTCCCAAATATGCAAACAAATCTAGAAGATTTAGGATTTTTGCCTGGTAGCATTTGCACAGGTACTTTTATACCTCAAACAGACTCCAGCAATTTTTTTCCTCAGGTAGGTGGCAAATGTTGGAGGTGTAATGGGGAAAAAGAGATACCTTGGAGCATATGTTCTTGGAGTGTAATGAGCTGCCAGAATTTGAAAATTCCATGCAGAGTACCCTGTCAGGAATACTGGGTGAGCAAATGACTGTAACTAAGTTAATTATTTTTTTGAGGTGGGATACAGGATCTGAATTGTCTAGACATAATAAGGCCTTTTAAGTTTAATTTTGGTTGTTGCCAAAAAAAGCAAACACTACAAAATGGAAATTAAAGTCTAAACTAACCATACTTGAAGTTGTGATTATTTGAAGAGAGATAAAAGAACAGGAAGTGTGATTCTTAGAAAAGGGTAGGAGTAAATAACATAGAAATATGGAAATGATGGGAACAATACATGCAGAAAATGTTCTGAGGCAGAATGAGATTTAAGAGACTGCAGGAATTGAACAATTTAAGTCATGATGCCTTGATTATATTCTATAGACAAAAAATTGCCAGCACCAAATTCAGTGTAAAGCATAAAAAGAATCCAAAGATGCTAATAAGTAAAGTATATAAACTTTTATTAAATATAATAAACAACCCAGACCGGTTTCAGCCAACAGGCTTTCCTCAGTGGGAATAAAATAATGGCAACTGTGAAGTAACACACACACACACACACACACACACACACACACACATATATATATATATATATATATATATATAGCATGAGTCATCCAATAGGATTCTTCCCAAAGTGATCTTCCCAACATTCAAAATGTTTCCTATGTGAGGAACAAAAAGAAAATAAAACGTTATATAATAAAACAACCACTTAACCATTATACATTGTAATTAGTAAAATAAAACTTATATATGATCATTCAAGCTGGGTGAAAACAAAGCCCCCAGTTTAATGATCCAATACTTCTCTTTTTTAGTGAGAATAGAGTGCCATCCTTGTTTATTGGATCTATCACCAAGAATTCTGTCAATGATGATGAACTGGAATCTGGCTGAATTATGTTGTATGCTATGTCGGAATAGGGCATTGGTCTCCTTCCTGGTTCGTATGTCACTACGATGTTCAGACATGCATAATCGAAGTGGTCGTGAAGTCTGTCCAACATAAAATGAGCCACATGTACACGCTGCAAGATATACCACCCAATCACTGTTACAATTGCCAAAGAATTTGATATCAAAAATCCTATCAGTGTTTTTGCTAGTGAAGTGTTTTGATGTGAAAATGAATCCAAGCATTGGAATATCCTCACAGCCAATGAGGAGCTTATACCTTGGATTGGTGATGTATGTAAGTATGGATACAGAAGGGGGAGGACATTAGGTTAATTTTTTCATACTATAAGAGGGTCAGTTCGGCTGGAGCCATACATCACCAACTAACCATGACAGGTGACAAACTATGGGGCACATACCATTGTGGTCATTGCTCATCATGTCCATTCATTTTCATCGCAAACAGGTTTAAGAAGGAAAGACCTAGAACTTGTCTCCAAGCATTTTCTTTCATTGAGACTAGGAACGGTTTCCAGTAAAAACCCTTCCCCAGATGGGAAGTGGGAACTGATTCTATCACGCCTTGAGGCAGCATGTGATGAAGAACAAGTGAAAATAGAAGAGTGTCATTTTTGAGGTTAAGGAATGAGCTGCAGGAAAAGAAGAATTTCCACCCACTGCCATCTGTAACTTTGATGAATGATTTTCAGAGCCCATTTGTCTGAAACAATCTGTTGCTAAGGAGAAAAATGGAGATTCAGACTTTCTCGAAGAAAAAAAAAGGGGGAGCGGGTCTTGGTGTTATGGGGTCAAAAAGTTTCCTGAATTGTCAGTCAGACTTATTGGACTGTTCTTGGTTCTGGGAGGTTTGAAACTTTTTTTGAAACCCCCTTGCCATTTCTTCTTGAATGTCTGTTTACTTGTATTTTGTTGAGACTGTTAATTTTGTTTTTTTGCCAAAACTGGATAGGCAATAGAAAATCCCTTGGAAATTTTGGAAAAGGAGGGCTGGAAAATCTTAGAGATTCCCTGGACCAGCTTCCCCTTTCATCACATTTTTTATCACTTCTGTAGTAGAGAGGCCAAACAATTTCTATACAAGGGAAAATTTAAAATCTGATTTTTAGCTTCATTTGTGAATGCAACCATGCAAACCTCCTCAAAACAATACCAGTGGCCATAGCCCTGGAAGAAGTATTGAAACGGTCATACACACACTGTAAATGATGAGTAGTGACCTGTGCAATAGAAGAAACTAAGTTATTTAAAGTAGATTTTCCTTACCAGAAGAAACTGCAGATAAAACATTCCTCATATGTTCACAATTCGTTAGAACAAATTTTAACATATGAGCCCGACAATTCAAAATTCGGAAAATCAAATTTGCGGAAGTATACTCGTATTCCCCATACCTATTAATAATTTCTCCATCCTTATCAGAAAGATTAGGATTTGCTTAGCATCAGTGAAATCAACTAACACTACAGCTCCTGGATCAGGTTTGTGAATAGTGTATAAAAATTTGAAGGACTGAAGAACTTTGTACATTGTGTCTACCTCTTAGGGGCAGCTGGCTGACTATCAGGAAAATTACAGTCAGTAGCACACATAATTTAAAGCAGACAGAACTGAAGGAAATGGTGTAGCTTCTGGAAAATCCTTCTGTAAGAACTCATAGTATTTTCAGAGGGAATGAGAAACCTCAGTGTTCTCCCACTGAAAACACTGGTACATTCTATTAATAATCTCAGAGAAAGAGAAACCCCAACAGGGAGAATCATAAACTGAGCTATCCTCTGAGTTTGTTTGTGTCTTTCGGCTTTTCCCGGTTAGGGGTCGCCACAGCGGAACTCCGGTCCGCTAATTATTGGCAGTAGAGTTTTATGTGCTGGCTTGCCGGGCCTAATGCACAACCTTCAATGAAGGAACGCCCGTTCACGCATGTTGCCACACAGAAGATGCTCTAGCTGAGAATCGAAGGGCAACGTCTAACTGTGACGACAACGCTACCGCAGCACCACCACCGCAGTAATTGGAAATCTGAGGAGAAAAATATATCTGTCACTGCAGTTTCCTGTTCGGATTCAGAATCTTGAATCTCTTCAGGAAAAGAGGAATCCCTTTTTCTTTTGTCAGAAGCTACTTTACTAGAATGATCAATAGCCTGAATTAAACCCTGAGCCAGACCCAGTAAGCTACTGATATCTAAAGAAAACTGAGGAGGAGTAGATACATGAGTGTTTTTCTCTTTCTTTTTGATAGGAAACATGGAGCCAACTTTCTCACTAATTAGCAACAGCAGATTCCCCAGGGATGGGCACAGCAGTCTGGGCAAAACAGGGAAATCTTCCCTATTTCCTGTCCCAGGAACGATAAGAGTTCATAGGTTAACATGTTAGTACTACGCTAGCTGCCCTTGTGGATTATTTTAAGCCTAGCCAATTTCCATAAGTGAGAATCAAACACTGTGCCTCTTGCCTGTGAAGTAAACACCTAAACAATTATGGTACCCCCCAACCCCAAAATGCAGATAGGTTTCTAGGCTAGCTACCCCTGTGGACCATTTTAAGGTTAGCCAATTTCCTGTCCAAATGTGAGAATAAAACCCTGTACCATGTATTTCTAAGTTAAATACCTTAGCTATTATACCAACCCCAAGTGGCTCTCCCATACCCACTGAGGGGACCCAACAGCCACATAGGATGTAGCTAACTGCCAGTTCATAGTGGTTGTAGGTGCTACACTGGAGAGTTCTGGGGTAAAAGATAAGTTGTCTGAAGTATATCAAATGGCCACAGCAGACTCACTCACCTGCAGATGAGGCAAATTACTAGCCTGCTGTGGTGACAAAGGCTGTTTGCTTAATTTTTCATTTTGTGGCTAGAAGAAGGACCAGCTGTGAGACTGGTAGTCTGTTTCATGGTCAAGCCAAAAATGGTGTCTCTTTCCTATAGAACACAAGCAGCAATTGTCGGTAAATGCTACCAGTCCACAAAAGTTACTTTTTGATATAAAAACACTTTAAAACACTATGCTAGCCCCAGAAGAGCTAAAATAAACACCATTTCTCACAAACAATATTTTCAGTTACTGTACACCACTTTTAAAATGACAGAAAAAAAGAACACTCCATTTAAAAGTATGTCATAGTCTCAAGAAGGTCCATTAAAACAAAACACAACACAACACTCCTAGCTTTAAAATAACTTTCCTGAAGTGGAAAGTAGTAATACATCAACAAAATTAAGAAAATTAATGTATTTTCCCCTAGAGAAAATGTAAGTTCTCAACAAAGAAAAGCACAAGCCAACCATCAATCCTCAAATGTCTCAGAGGAGTGTACTCTTTGCGGCATGGAAGCTCTGAAGGGGTTCACATTTAAACTTGTTTTTTAGTCAGCTCAGCTCAAGCTGCCTGACAGTTTTGGGTGAATGGAAAGTGCCCTGAAGCTTTGGAAACTGGCCAGCTGTTATATCCTTTGTGGATATAACTCACCCAGGGCAGATAGCCCAGTATGAACCTATGAACCTATATTAGACAGAGGCACAGTAAACTAAACCTTAAAAAGGGCACAGTATACTCAATTTAAGGGGTGGCGTAAGCCATACAGAATCGGGCTAGGCTTATAATTGCCCCAGGGCAGATAGCCTAGTATGAACCTATGAACCTATGAACCTAATATGCTAAATGTCTGTATGTTGTATAGTTATACACTGATATAAGCTTTTATGAAACTCAGTGACTAAAGATCAGATGCTATAAGCTTCTGAACAGTACTGGGAGGGCAGTCTTTTATAGAGTAAAAAAACTTTCAGTCTTCCTGCAAATATATGAAATAGAGCTTGCCAGATTTTCTGACTACAGATGGAAGGACACAGGACACAAGTGCTCTTCAGCAATTACATTTTGCTTGCTGGTAAGCCATTAGACCTCAGGAATTTGTTTAAGGTGTTCAGATTTGTAAAGTAATACTTACTTTTTGCTGTATTTGGATCTATACAACTAGTATTATTTTTTCTGATTCCTGGCTACTGGTCTGCTTATTTGTTTATTTAACTGGTTGATTCCGTAATCAGGAATTGTGTTTTACTGACACTACCACTGCAGCTATGTTGTCTCTATGCTACTCTGATGTACTAAATCTGTTGTTATAACTGTAATGTAAATCTAATTGACTTAGTGTTGGAGCTAGAAATGGTATTTACTGATTTAGCACTACAGTGTCTCTGCTACTGATTCAGCTGTGCTGTTAACTGTTCATTTTCCTTTTTCTTGTATGCACAGGATAATTGGCTGATGAATGTATTGTGCATGATTTATTAACCTGTTTCCAAACTAAATTATGGCACTGCGATGTGGTAACTGTTGAAGCACTCTCAGACTGTAGCAGTAGCATTTACTCTCCTGCTTTACCCACACTATCCTCGGACTTGTATCTTTTACACCCTCCTATCTCCTCATTACTTCCTTTAACCTATCTTTGTCTCATTCTACTAGCTTCATCCTCTCTTTTTTTGCCTCTCTCTTCAGAGCACACTCAAGCAAGTCTGCAGTCTGCGGCTACCACCCCACCAGTACAGTATAAGAAGGAATCAGTACTGCAAACTAAACAAGGATATACATTTTGAGCCTCAAGAGCAGGGTCAGTCCACCAAGGCATTCTACTTGTATGTTTTATGAGAGTGAAGCTATTACATTAGCAGTATTTCTTAGTAGTTCTCAGCTAGCTAATAAAACTGACTGTTGTAGCCTTGTGTCTCCCCCCCAGCTAGTACAGTAATCCTAACTGTCCAATAGACAGTATACATTTAATTCAGATCCCTGTGACTAAATTAACCATCAAACAGCCCTCTCAGTGAGTTCTGCCTTAGTTTGTATCACTTGGAGGCCCACCTCTTTATTTGCATCTATATACATTCCCCTTCATTGCTAATGTATCTCCTTACTCTAATCTGTGCACAAACTGGTTGCTAATCAGCAAGTCAATGTGAAGACACACTCCTAACCTTAATAAACTTTGCTGTCTCTTCTCTCCTTCACTTTACAGTTAGTTTGAATTATTACTTACCCTCTCTGAGGCCTTCACTGATTTCCACTGATTGCCTCTCTGGTTTCTTTGCATTCCACCTGGTTTACACCCCTTGTGCTATCTCCCTCCCCCAATACTAAGTCTATATTAGAATCCTGCTGAGCATGGAGCCATCTTTAAAGTTCTAGTCTCCTGCCAGGACACAAGAGCTCTTCAGCAATTACATTCTGCTTGCTGGTAAGCCATTAGACCTCAGGAATTTGTTTAAAATGTTCAGATTTGTAAAGTAATACTTACTTTTTTCTTTTGACTTGGTGGGTTCTTCCCTGCTCCATTCGCCCTTCCTAACACTCAGGCTCTCTCCACTCCCCTGTCCTGCCCCCTATTCCCTACCACCCCCACTATCTCTACATTTATAGTAATCACAGCCACACCCACAGCTCACCTTCACATCACCTCCACCAATCACAGCTCCTCAAGTCATGTCACATTATACCACACCAACTTGCTCCACACAAAATACTCCCAATCACTCTCATTCCCACTAGGCAATTTTTACATCACCCACACTACTTCCCCATCCATATATAGTGTAACCCTATAATTCCTATTCAGACCCCACACCTAGAACCAACTTAAACTTTATAACCATGAATATCACACAGCTAAGTCTAGCCTATCTTCTCATAATTCTTTACAACACCACAAGTTATCATTCTAGCAATATCCCTAAACTTAGTAGCACAACACTACATTATGCACTCTCATATACAGACACCACACATTATAATAATATCTGCCCAAAATTGTTCAAGACCTACATAACGGACCATTTCAGAACTAAACACATATGCTCTCATCCCTACTCCAAAAAACACAATACTTTCTCACACTCCTCACCAAACTCCAGCATCTGTATCACCATTTTAACACCAGGCTCACCATAAGTAGGGATATCCACCCCAACCCAGGCCCAAATCCATCCTGTCCAACACAAACTGCTCCAACATAAATGTCAGAACATAACACCCTCACTTTCTTCATCCCTGGGCAAATCAACAACAGCAGCAAAACCAACCATCTTTTAATGCTGAATATTAATATTAGAAGTATCAAAAATAAAATACCTGAACTCCAGGCCACAATAGCACACTACTCCCCAGACATAGTTGCTTTAACAGAAACCTGGCTAAATAAAAGCATAACTAACTCAGAAGTTCTCCCTACTGGCTACAATATCATTAGACAAGACAGACCACTTCGTAAAGGGGGTGGAACTGCCTTACTGTACAAGTCCAACTTAACTGTCTGTCAGTTACCAAACTCCTACCCCTCCCCCACTAACTGGGACATACTTATCTCACAACTTCAACTTCACCCTAAAAAGGTCATCACCACAATTGTGATCTATATTCCACCTGGTAATAGACCTGCTAGCCTTGAAGACTTCTTATCCTGGTGTTCTTCCACATACTCATAAGAAACCCTTATTCTAGAAACCCTTATTCTGGGGGACTTCAACCTAGATTGGTTCACCTGTATATCAGAACCACCAAGTAATCTAATAAATCTTCATGGCTATCAGCAGCTAGTCCAAATTCCAACTAGATGTGATAAAAAATCTAAAAGGGAATCCATTCTTGACTGGGTCCTAATAAACAACCCCACATTGTACCCTCACACAGGCAGTCTCCCAGACACCTTAAGTGACCACAACATAATATACTTTATACGTAGTAGAACAAGCATATATATGCAAAACCACTAACTATATATCCACTAGAAACACAAAAATATTCTCTCCTGAGGTCCTCAACACTTTACTGTGTAACTGTGACTGGACCCCCATAAAAACCCTCCCACTTGACCAGGCTGTAGCATATTTCAACGAAACATTTCTACAACACCTAGACACTGTTGCTCCGTTGCGCAAAATCAAGGTTAGAACCTCTACAAACCCCTGGCTCAGTAAAGAAACCAAACAAATCCTCCAGTCCAGAGACGCTGCCTGGCTTTCACAGCAGATGCTATTGCTATCCCAGTCTCCACTCTCATAAACAGATCAGTTGTTGAAAACTATGTGCCAAAACTCTGGAAAATATCCTATGTTATACCCATACATAAAGGCGGGACCTCCACTGAACTTAATAATTACAGATCCATTGCTTTACTCTCCCCCCTGGCCAAAATCCTAGACAAATGCATCCATACCCAGATGCTAAACTATCTCCTAGACAGCAACATCCTGTCATCTACTCAGCATGGTTTCAGACCTGCCCATAGTATCACTACAGCCCTCCTCTGCTTCACAGACACAGTAAACCGTCTCAAAAATGAAGGCTTACAGGTGTCAACTCTTTTATTGGATATGTCCAAAGCATTTGGCACAGTCTCACACCAAGTCCTGCTAAACAAACTAAACCAATATCACCTATCAAATTCCACTCTTACCTGGTTCCAAAGCTACTTAACTGACAGGTACCAAACTGTGAATTGGGAAAATGCACTCTCTCTCCTCAGCTGCCCATAACTATAGGAGTACCACAGGGTTCTATCTTAGGACCACTACTATTCACAGTCTTCACAAATGACCTCCATACCTCCACAAAACATGCATCTATCATTCAGTATGCAGATGACACTACCTTAATCTGTGCACAAAATATTCCCACCCTCCTGAAAACAACTCAACTAGCATTCTCTGACATTGAAAACTACCTTACCAAAGCCCAACTTATCCTCAATCCAAAGAAAACTCAGCTTATGATTATAACCACTTCTAACTAAAACACCAATAACAGTCAATTCACTATCTACTCTACAAATGCTACTCCAGTCACTCCAGTGGTACAGGCTAAGCTATTGGGAATAACCATAGACTCCCACCTAAAATTTGATAGTCATCTTAACTTAACTATTAAAAAAGTACATGCCAAACTGGGATCAGCCATTGCTCACTCCCAAATTCTATCCACCCTACTCTATGCATCTCCCATTCTGACTAATCTCAACAAAACTGAACTAAGCAAAATGGAAGCCTGCTATAACAGAATTGCCTGCTTTGCTGCAAATTGCTCATATAGAATTCATCACTGTACTGCTTTGAGACAGCTCCACTGGCTTGAACTGCCCAACCTCCTAACCTACAATCAGCTCTGCCTCTGTCATTCCATCTCTTACCTCCCCAATAATTGTCCTGCCCTCAAAATCCTAGTACAACATCACTCAGCCAGAAGGCCTCTTAGATCATCAAGCAAACTACTACTAGAAATCATCAACAGCTACAATAGCTTTGGAGATGCACTATATAGTAGTTCAATGGCTAAAAAATGGAACTCTGTCCCCACTAGCATTCAAAACACATCATCCAAAGCCTCCTTTAAAGACCTCATCAGGCAACATCTCAAGCAAAGTTTGCAGTGCCATGATTGCTCCCCAGGCTAGTGAAAGCAAATAAGGTATACACACTAAATCTAGAGTACTTGACAATAGTTTTCAGTCTTACTCACAAACACTGGCTAATCTATAATGTATGCACTGTACCTGTGTACTATGTATGTATACTACCCATGTTCCAAATTTCAGCTGTACACCACAAATCTATTAATTACCTTTATTTTTAAATTAATATTTTTTTGTTTGTTCTCTCCACTGTAACTGTTGATGTGCCGCATACCACTGTAAAAGCATGTCTTTTGTAATTTGTGTGTATACTGATCATGTCTAAATAACTAAATATTTCTATAATTTTTCTTTGTGGAGCTTTTCTCCCCAGGCCTCTGCTGAAAAAGGGACTTTTCGGCTCAGTCAGACACCCCCGGTTAACAAATGTAAAATAAATAAAATAAAAAGTACTTTAAAAAAAAGGCACTTTTATATTCTTCAAGTGCAGGAAATGTGTGTGTGTGTGTGTGTGTGTGTGTGTGTGTGTGTGTGTGTGTGTGTGTGTGTGTGTGGGTTCATGTTAGAACGTCAACAACTCACTATATCGACAAGTAGCCCTGCAGCACCAAATAAAAGAAACCGCAAACCATCGACATTTCAAATAACCGACACTTACTCCATCGAGACGACTTCACCGACAATCCACTTTACCGACAACGCGCTACACCCACATCCCATATTACAGGTAAAGGGTATTAACATATGTTGAGTGGGGGATGTAGTTATAATGTCAGACTAAGTGACATAAGTTTATAAATACATCCCCTACCTCACATATGTTAATACCCGTTACCTGTAATACGCGATGTTGGTGTAGCACGTTGTCGATGGAGTAAGTGTCGGTTATTTGAAATGTCGATGGTTTGCGGTTTCGTTTATTTGGTGCTGCAGGGCTACTTGTCGATATAGTGAGTTGTCGATGTTCTAACATGAACCCGTGTGTGTGTGTGTGTTTGTGTGTGTGTGTGTGTGTGTATGTGTGTGTGTGTGTGCAATCTTTGTTCATGTATGCTACTGGTACATCATCAAAAGTTTCTCTGTATCCTTGGTGGGGCATCAATCCTTCTTAAAGTCTTTTAAACCCTTGATACACCATATTTATTAAAGTTGCACACTAAAAACTAAATTCACTGCACCGCACATCTCAAAGCACTCTAACACCTAAACCTAAATGTGCATTCAGTTGTAGAACATAAAGTAGAATAAGAGCGACACAAGCTTTGAAAGCTGGCTGGTTGTTATATCTTTGGCAGGATATAACCCATATAGCTAAGGCTACTGCAGCAGTGATCAATATGATGAACATTGCTCTTTAACTACGATCCTCTAAGTCTACAAGATTCACTTCCACATATTCCAAATGTTTTTAAGTGCCTTCTAAACTTCTTTTGCAAAGTATTGATGTAAGACATATGAGTGGTTTACTGGCCTGAGTGAGCAGTTTCTGTTTGCTCAATCTCCCAACTTATCATCATATTGAGCCACGTATTCCTCTGAGGTGAATATCAAATGTTGAATTTCAGCCAGTTGTTTGCTCAAGTTTTTTTCTTTCTCCACAGCCCTGACAGCAGAAAGAATCTGTTGAACTCCTGGCAGTATGGTCAGACCTGAAGCACCTGCTGGGGCTGGGAGACACGAGGATGTGGAGGTGGTTGGTTTCTTTTTTCCCCTTAGACTTCTGAAAGGCTTCACAATATAAAATTAAGATAAGGTCCTCATTGTTTGTAGTCAGACAGTAAAGGGATATTAATCAATGTCTTTATCTTCTGTGTTTTCCCTTATTGAATGCAGGTGCCTATATACACCTTCATCTGCATTCAACACTAGACTAGAAGGAAGAGGAAACTTTATGAGCACTCAGCAGTCATATATTTACTCTATGCTTGGCAGTTGTCCAGAGTCTCATGTTTCATTTTCCAGGTTTGCCTGTTTACTTTCTAAGGTAGGTACAACTCCTTTTTGTTCATGGACAAGTTGGATTAATATGAACTCATTTAAATAAAGCTTCACCAGTACTTTTTCTCTTTATTTCTGTTTGATGGGCTACTGGTGAAATCTTATTTAAATCAAGACCGTTCTCTCCCAATTTGGTATAAATTTCTTTGCTTTTTGTCTTTCTCCTGTTATACTCAAGTAGAATGCCTTGTCACTTATTTGGTATTTCCTGGGCTGGTCTTTCTGTGATAAAGGTTTTATATGCTAGTACACACTTTTTAAAATTATTCTGAGCAAAGTTAAACGTTTCTTGTAAGTGGGCTCTCAGATGAGTCACATAATTATGGACAGTGGTGGCATGTACCAGACATGCAACCTCTGTAATATACAGAAGATGCAAAGGCATCACCATTCTCCTTCCAGTCATCATTTCAAGGGTGAGCAATTTGTAGATTTATTTGGAGGGGCACAGACAGCCATTAATACCAGTGGTAATTTGACATCCCAGTCCTTTCCTAACAAGCTAAGGTACTTTTTAGTATATGGTATTATAGTTTGATTTTCTCTCTTCACCTGACTCGAGCACTCTTGTTGATGGAACACATGGAACTTCTTTTTTTCTCCTCCAAACTTTTACATATGTTTTATTACCTCACTAGTGAAATGTGGCCCCCTTGCCAGATTCTGCCCGGATGGTAAAGCTCTGTGACTAAACACATTTTGGATTAGCAGTAAGGGTTTTGTTTCCGTAGTGCTACTAAGGGCAGATAACCACTCAATCTACTGTGTAAATTTACAGGTGACAGTTAACAAGTACCGATTGCCCTTAGAAGACCCAGTTAATGGATTGATCCAATCAATATGGTGATCAGACCAGGATATTGTCATTCTTTCCTGAAGGAGTGCCCTGTGCCTAAGGGAAATTTTCTGGAAATGGCATTTTGTTATGCATATCAGCATATACTTAGTAACATTCCCTACACATGAGACCAATAAATCACTTCTTTCAATGCCTCATAAGTTCGTCCGACCCCCATGGGCCCCTCTTGGCTCATTGTGTGCATGCTATAGCATAAGCCCTCTGTGACCCAAAGGTACTTCCCACTGGATTCTGTTTGCAGTGCTCAAGCCTTTACCAGGTAAGCATTGTTCAACAGAAATCTGTTTTTCTGGTTATACATGGCCTTAAGATTATGGTTGTTTTGTAGATCACTTTCAGCAAGCTTATTTACATTGAGATCCTTTTCTGAAGCGATAAAATAAGATTGATCTTCTGCTGCATTTTACCAAGTTAAAATCAGTGCTGTAACTGTGCAGGTACAAAACAAACTCCTGTTCCTGTCTTTTTTGCTCATGAGTAACTACATGTACACTTTCTTGGTCTGGTATAAACTTCCAGGCTTTACCTACTTTAGCCAGAGCTTCAGCTGAGTGATTCCCAGCTTTGCCTGATCCATCCAATTTTGACTGTTCTGTGACCTTTTTCTAATATACTGTTAAGCTATCATCTTGCACTAAATGGTCTGCATAACTCTTTTTCCTTTAGAGTTGATCATGCCATTTACCTTCCAAACTGACAAATATGTGAGGAAGTTAAATCTAGCATAATTAGAGTCTGTACATATTACAACGTCCTGCATACCGAACTGGCCTGCTGTTTGTAGAGCTACATATACAGCTGCTAATTCAGCATACTGATTAGTTATGAGCATATTATAATGATTGACAGGAGGGCGTGGTTTATTAGCTTTGTGTCCAAGATTGTACTTTGGTTAAAAGCACAGCCATCAGCATATGATTTTGGAAGTTTTTTGCATACATTTTCATCATAATGGTAGTTTCTGCTTTGCTATGTGACAAGGTCTAAAGCTGATTCCTGCTGAGGAGGTTGCCTTCGTTTGTTGCAGTCATACATTTGTAGATCTGACAGTCCTTGGGCAATTGGGCTGTTTTTGTTTTTGGCATATTCTTTTGTTTCCATAAGTTGGTCCAGGCAAGCTACATTCTAGGCCACAATTCTGCTACTAATAACATTACCATCTCCAGGTTTCTGGCTTACTAGAAGGGCAGTGGACTGATGTCGTGTCTGTACCACAAACTTTTTTTGCCATAAAGATGGTTACGGAATCTCTGTACTACCTTCTTCTTCTTCCGGCTGCTCCCGTTAGGGGTTGCTACAGCAAATCAACTGTTTCCATTTCTTCCTGTCCTCTGCATCTTGCTCTGTCACACCAACCACCTGCATGTCCTCTCTCACCACATCTATAAACCTTACCTTAGGCCTGTCTCTTTTCCTGTTACCTGGCAGCTTCATCCTTAGCATCTTTTTCCCAATATACTCTGCATCCCTCCTCAGCACATGTCCAAACCAATGTAATCTTGCCTCTCTGGCTTTGTCTCCAAACCTTTCAACCTGGGCTGACCCACTAATATACTTATTCCTAATCCTGTGCATCCTCGTCACACCCAGTGCAAATCTTAACATCTTCAACTCTGCCACATCAAGCTCTGACTCCTGCCTTTTTGTCAATGCCAGTGTCTCCAACCCATATAACATAGCTGGTGTTACTATCCTCTTGTAGACCTTCCCTTTCACTCTTGCTGGTACTCGTCTGTCACAAATCACTCCTGACACTCTTCTCCACCCACTCTATCCTGCCTGTACTCTCTTCTTCACCTCTCTTCCACACTCACCATTACTCTGAACTGTTGATCCCAAGTATTTAAACTCATCCACCTTTGCTACCTCTACTCCCTGCATCCTCACCATTCCTCTATCCTCCCTCTCATTCACACACATATATTCTGTCTTAGTCCTGCTGACCTTCATTCCTCTTCTCTCTAGAGCATATCTCCACCTCTCCAGGGTCTCCTCCACCTGTTCTCTACTCTCACTACAGATCACAATGTCATCTGCAAACATCATACTCCACGGGGACTCCTGTCTGATCTCGTTTGCCAACCTGTCCATCACCATTGCAAATAAGAAAGGGCTCAGAGCTGATCCTTGATGTAATCCCACCTCCACCTTAAACGCGTCCGTCACTCCCACCGCAGACCTCACCGCTGTCACACTACCCTTGTATATATCCTGTACGACTCCTACATACTTCTGTGACACTCCCGCCTTCCTCATACAATACCACAACTCCTCTCTAGGCACCCTGTCATATGCTTTCTCTAAATCCACAAAGACACAATGCAACTCCTTCTGACCTTCTCTGTACTTCTGCATCAACACTCTCAGAGCATACATCGCATCTGTAGTGCTCTTTCCTGGCATGAAGCCATACTGCTGATCACTAATCATCACCTCCCTTCTTAACCTGACTTCTACTACTCTTTCCCATAACTTAGAGACTCTTCTCAGAGAACTTTTCACTACATCACTTGGTGTCTTGCTAACATAAACTATAGTGCAGTGATCAGAGTAGTGTTTTTGATAAAAGACAGCAATGATGCTACTGTCAGTATATCCTCTTTCTAAATAGAAATATTTAAGTGGGGGGGGGGGGTCTGGCTCAAGGAATCCCATAAAGCTTGAATGGTGTTTTTCTGCTTTTCTCCATACTCAAAGTTCTGACTTTTTTAGCAGCTTGGTTAGGAGATATGCCATCTCTGCAAAGTCTTAAATACACCATCAAGAGTAATTGCATATACCTAGAAAGCTTCTTAGACTCCTCTGGATTCTGAAAAGGTTGATATATTGGATAATCTTTATTTTGCTGTTTGGAGGGCATGGTCTATATGGCCTAATTTCATTCCCTAGGCAGTTGACCTTGTCTCTGAGCCGCTGTCATTTTGTGAGGAACAATTTAGCCCCAACATTTTTTAATTAATTTAACATATATGTCACTTTGGCAAGATGCTTCTCAGAAGTATTACTTTTGGTAAGCACATCATCCACATAAATAACATAATCTCAGCCTTCTGCATGAGGCATGGCCTTGTGCAGGAAGATTCTGATATATGCCTGTGAGTTTAGATACCAAAAAAGGAAACCTATTCCACTTGTACTGTTTTTTTACAAAATGGGATAGCCAGTTTACACTGCTCTTGATGTTAGACCTTCATGGTCCAGAATCAATTTGAGATATTCATTGTTGTGAATCACTTTGTACTCTCAATGCTTGCTAGGTTTTGGTATAGATATGTAGTTGGCCATTGAAATAAGGGCATCTGCTGATTTAGTTTTCTGTAGTCACAGTAAGAAGCTCCGCAGTTAGGCTTTTTGTGCAGGGTCTGTGCTTTCTCCCTGTGTTTACTTGGGTTTTTCTCCAGGTACTTCAGTTTCTTCCTACTTTTCAAAGACAGCAGTAGGTGGATTGGAGACTCTAAACTGTCCATTGGTGTGACTACATGCATGAGATATACGTATACGGAAGAAAGACCTACTTCCATTCCTCTCTTTGCCTTGTAAATTCCACAGATAGAAGTGGCCATCCACAGGGTCACTCTAGGAGTTGGCTCGGACTCGTAAGAGAGAGAGATAGAGAGAGAGAGAGAAAGAGTCTATAGTTTGACTTCACTTATCATTGAGTTGAAGAGCAGGCAATATGGGAGAGTTATACACAAAGTTTACCTGCTTTATAATTACCTTTTCCATCAGGGTATCCAGAATTTCCTGGCTGTACTTGTAGCATAACAGTGAGATCCTGTACAGACATACATACATACACACACACACACACACACACACACACACACACACACACACACACACACACACACACGCACGCACTCACGCGCACACACACACACACACACACACACACACACACACACACACACACACACACACACACACACACACACACACACACACTGGGCTCTTACCAGGATCATTTGGCATGCAAGTAAAATTGAAAGTCAATTTTCCCACAGTCATAAGCACCTTTTGTAAACATATTTGCAATCTGACTATACAGGTCATATACTGTTTTTTTTTTCTCTTTTTCTGTTTCTGTTTCACAATTACATGCCTGAATAGCCTGCTTAATCTGGCAATGGAAATCTGGGAAAGGCAGGTTATTACCAAGTTCCACTTTGTCCTCTATTATATCTGACACATTTTGAAGATCAGCTGTGCATACTTCACTAAGCTGTTCTATTTCACTCTCACTGCATGAGACAGCACAAAATAATCACCTTTAACTTCACATTAGCTTACTTCCTTTTTATCAAATGGAAAGATTTAGTGAAGAATGAATACAATATTTGAGCGTTATTTTATTTCTGTCTTCATTTCATTGTTTTGCATGATACTCTCTGTAAATCACCAATACCAGGAACAGCTAATTTCAGATCATAGAAAGACTCCCCTGTTATTAATCTGGAACTGGTGTCTAAGTTGAGTATGGAGTATAATTTTAACCACATCTTTCAAATGGTTGCTAAGAACAAACATTGCAGTTTGGTCAGGCATTTCTTGACCTTTCCTAATAATATTTCTTATTGAGAGAATTCTCTAACATTGTCAGAAATTACTGTCTCTGTCAGCCACAAGCTGGCATACTTGGGGCATGGTCTGTCCTGACTTCAAAGCTTGTGGAGTCGCGCTCACGGGTCCCCACTTGTAGAGGACCACAAAATGTCATAGATCAGATTCATACACTCACACACCCAGGTGCGCCAGGATTTCTAGACCTATGTATAGGAGTGAGTATAGGCTCCTGTTTCTTATAGAGGGTGCTGCAATGTCTTTCTCCCTATCTGGAGGTTTAAATCACAACTGTTTACACTCAAAGTTTTCATCATGATTTGTAACACATTATAGCAACTCTGTCATTTTAAAAAATCTCACATTAAGCCTCTGCCTTCTTAGCATTCTAAATCACATTTCACTTAGAAGACATAGCCCAGGCATAAAACAGATATAGTCAACTGCAAACCGTCTACTTTGCAGTTATGTACACAACCTTATGAGAAACACTCAACACTGTGCTGAACTAATGGCAAATGGAACTCCCTATACTAACTGGAGGATACAGCAAATTTGCTGTCCAATATGTTTAGCTCCAATTTCATCCACACATCACTCCCAGTTATCCCCCATGAAATACCCTCTACCATTTCTTCCCCAGCTATCACTAAAGAGCAGGCTTTCACTGCACTTTCCAAAGCTAAAAACATTGCATCAACGAGTCCCAATAATATCCCAGGATGCCTCCTAATTAGTTGAAATGTACCATTTCAGGCCCTATAGAATCTCTGTTCAACCACAACTTCCAGACAGGCTTTGCCCCTAGGGAATGGAGGATTGCAATGGTCATTCCTCTACAGAAAAGTGGAGCATCAACAGACCCAGGGTCTTTGACTAATCTTATATACAAGGCCATGGAAAGAATTATTGTGGACCAGAAAAAAAAAGACATAGGAAAACTTCAAACACTGAACCCTTCCTAGTTTAGTTTAATGCAGGGCAGGTCATGCCTACTAAACTTGGTAGACTTCTCTGAGAAGGTCACTAAAGCCATGGATGAGGACAAAATGAGGCATACTGCCTACCTCAACCTGGCAAAGGCATTTGGCACAATTTCTCACTTGGGTAGTATAGATAAGCTCACAAATTTAGGCATAAATCCCTATGTCACCCGATGGATAGCCAAGTGGCTCACGGATAGGACACATGAAGTTTGGGGGGGTATCCACCTCCGCCAAGAGGCCCCTTACTAGTGGTGTTCTACAGTGCTCAGTGCTGGGACCTCTGCTGTATGTGGGAAGGGCTAAGAAGATAATTGACGATCCCACTTATCCTGTTCATGGCATTTACTTCCGCCTTTCCTCAGGCAGGCTGTATTGCAGCTTATACTGCAAAACATCTAGACTAAACAGGAGCTTCTTCCCTCTCTCCATAAGGCTGCTGAACTTAAATGCCAGGCATGACAGCAAATAATCTGATCAATATGCCACTCGCTATGAAGTGTCAGCTATAGCAATCACTCTGGCAAATTGCTTCAGTAACTGGTACAGTTAGCCTGATTTCTTATGCTATTACTTCCTGAATGTGCAATAGTCAAGAGTGAGTCACCATGCCACACGTGCAATATAAACATCAGAATATATCATACTACAGCTGATGAAGTGCAATATTTAAGCAATCACAATGTGAAGTCATAGTCTTTGCAATACCTACTAGTATAATATTGTCTAATGTCTTCCTGTCCAATTATGCTAATTTATTGCATTGTTATTATTTTAATTATTACTGTATGTGCATTAGTCTTACTGTCACTCAAACTATGTATTCATTGTTATGTCTTGCACTGGGACCAAAGCAATGTAATTTTGTTCAGCTTGGACTGGTGTGTATATCTGATCGACAATAAAGTTTACTTTGACTTTGACTTCAGTCTTCTACAAACTGCTGTGACTTATGTTTAACATGCAATGCAGTCTCCAATTCAACCATGATTAATCTGTTACTCATTTTCAAAACAAACAGCACTAGAATTACCTGATCTAACCATCTCTGTGGCATAAACAAAACATGTGGAAGGGACATGTATGTATCTCAGAGACTACCCCTTCTCTGGAACAGACTTTCCATTCACACAAAACAGAGCTTTTTCTTAAGCCTGTTCAAATGCAATTTGGATTACTGGAAGGGAAATCATAAATTCACTCCTGGCTTGTTGCCTGTATCCCTTATGGATAGGGGCATCTTGTAGATGCTGTAAGGCATGGGCATATACCGAAATCATTCTAGTCTGTGGTTATTGATAATTGAGACAAATGGGGCATGAATAGTTAGTCTTAAAGAGGATCTAGGGCTGTTAGCCTAGTAACATCCTATGATTCTAGGATCCTGTTAACAATGACAGACTCATTTAATTTCCCTCTGACCACATTCTTTAAAGAAATGATTCATGACATGATAAACTTTCCTTTGCATTTTGCGCATAGGAGGTAGGGTGTTTGGCATATTCAGCAATGCTGTGCCAGTGCTTGGATAAGTTTCTGAAAAGACAGGACTTACCTCCTTATTAAAGAAAGCCAGACCTCTGGCATTTATCTCAGATTTTAATTCATCCTGCATTGGCACACATAATGCATATGCCTTCTCTCTCTCCATGGGGTCAGATCCTAAGAGTTTCCAAGCACTGAAACATGTGGCACATCAGACCTTACAAAAGTCACTTTAATCATAGCATCACCTCTTTACAAATAGCATGATTCTGATTGCTTATAAAGATTTAAATATTTTCAATGATAATGAGCTTATTCACCTGTTACTAAAAGACTGAAATAGTCAGTTATAGACCTAAATCTTTTAGGCACATCATTGTCAATTTAGAAATCATCCACAGGCTCACTCGTGACATACACTAGATGGCTTTCTTCCATTTTCTCAAATTTTAGCTTTAGCCATACTTTCCCAAAGCTTGATTGTCCTCCCTCATATAGCCTATAACCTGCTGGCCATCACGTAAGATTTAATACCTTCTATAATAGTCCATATCAGAACCATGTCTCTGTCTCCCTTTGTATCTTCTGCCCTTTTGGATAACAAGACCCTGCCTTCTGTATGGCTGTCCCTGGCTAGAATAAGACTGACGGGGGAGAATAGGACTGTTGAGATATGGTTTGCAGAGGTAAAGGTAACTCCACTGGAGGTTGTGGAACAGAAGGCATTTGCTGACCTGCAGGAAAATTGGCACTAGATTGTGCTTGAGCCTGGTTATTACCCTGTGCAAGCTGTGTTTTTTTTTTTTTACCTGGTTTGTTGTCTTTCAAGATCCTAGGTGATTATTAGGCTGATGGCACAAGACCCTTTACAAGCCTAGACAATAATACCCAGGATGTGATAACATTATATCTTAATTCTCCATATATGGGATAGGATAGGATAGGATGGGATAGGATAAGGGTAATGGATCTTTGTGTGTTAGAGCCCTGAGTCATTTTACAGAATGCCTCTGTCTATAAGGGACATGGGCAGTATCCCAGGTGTGAATTTACAGTTCCCCGTCCATCTATTTAAATTCTTTCTGAAGAGAGTGAGGACAAGCTTTGTTTTATGAAAATGGGAAGTTTATTCCCTAGACGAGGTAGCCATTGAGCTATGAATCTGTCTTTCCATCAAGTTCTGTTAGAGTCACAAATAAGGTTCAGGTCCATGGAACTCGTAACCCTTGTATAATTTTTCTTGTGAATATGTAACATTTTCATCAGGGCTGGATCAGATAATGCCTTGTAGGTCAGGCACAAGTCCCCTCTCAATAAGTGAGGCAGTTTAGTTTTCTCCATGCCAAGGGTATCAGACGCCTTGACTTTAAGTACTTCGACTTAGGCAGGAGGTATTCTTTCCCCTCTTTTTAGTGGTAGGGTTTCAAACCTGGTAGTGGATTCCCATATATTTACTGAATAGTCTACAATTCACTAATATACTTCAAGGTTTCTTTTTAAGCATTAGGCATAACTGTGTCTTAATGCAAAAAAGTAAACTCTGAAAGAATGCATCCTGAAAATTATCATTCTCTGTATCAGAACAATCAACAACTACAAAATACACATCCTTCAACTGGTTATTAAAGTCCTGTGGATTTTAGTGCATACCAGATTTCTTTAACTACACTGCTTGTTTACCTTGTCTCCAGCAGGGATACCTTACAAGCTCTGTGGGTATTTTTTTTCTTTCTTTCAGTGCTCTAGCAAAGTCTATTTTCTCATCAGCAATGGACCATCTGATTATGAAACTTTGTATCATTACATATCAGAACCAGTGTCACTCTGGCAGCTCATGGATAATGCCACTTTGTATCATTGCATATCAGAACCAGTGTCACTCTGGCAGCTCATGGATAATGCCACTTTGTATCATTGGATATCAGAACCAGTGTCACTCTGGCGGCTCATGAATAATGCCACTTTGTACTATTGCATATCAGAACCAGTGTCACTCTGGCAACTCATGGATAATGCCACTTTGTATCATTGCATATTAGAACCAGTGTCACTCTGGCAGCTCATGGATAATACCACTTTGTATCATTGCATATCAGAACCAGTGTCACTCTGGCAGCTCATGGATAATGCCACTTTGTATCATTGCATATCAGTGTCACTCTGGCGGCTCATGGATAATGACACTTTGTATCATTGCATATCAGAACCAGTGTTACTCTGGCAGCTCATGGATAATGCCACTTTGTATCATTGCATATCAGAACCAGTGTCACTCTGGCAACTCATGGATAATGCCACTTTGTATCATTGCATATCAGAACCAGTGCCACTCTGGCAGTTCATGGATAATGACACTTTGTATCATTGCATATCAGAACCAGTGTCACTCTGGCGGCTCATGGATAATGCCACTTTGTATCATTGCATATCAGAATCAGTGTCACTCTGGCGGCTCATGGATAATGACACTTTGTATCATTGCATATCAGAATCAGTGTCACTCTGGCGGCTCATGGATAATGACACTTTGTATCATTGCATATCAGAGCCAGTGTCACTCTGGCAGCTCATGGATAATGCCACTTTGTATCATTGCATATCAGAACCAGTGTCACTCTGGCAGCTCATGGATAATGCCACTTTGTATCATTGCATATCAGAACCAGTGTCACTCTGGCAGCTCATGGATAATGCCACTTTGTATCATTGCATATCAGAACCAGTGTCACTCTGGCAGCTCATGGATAATGCCACAAAACACTCTTAATATGTTAGTCAATATCACCCTTTGTTCTGCCTATGAGGTGAATGTACTGAAAAATAGTTGTAAGACCTACATGGCAAATTTAGGGGTTACAAATCCTTGTTCTTTTTTATCCACCTTTTTTACTTCCAGTATACTTGGATCATCACTATTAGAATCAGAGTCACTCTGGCAGTTAGCTCTCTTCCTAGTTTCTGGGTATTTGCTTAGTAGTGGTACAAGACTTTCTAGATGGATGTTTGAAATTCTTCCCCTCTCCTTCATTGCAGCTCATTGGAGTTTCTTTCTCGCCAGGCTATAAGCTCTAATTTATCATTCCCTTCTGCTGGGTTAGATGTTTTAGGTCTACCTGTCTCTGTGAATCAGATTCAGATGGCCAGTTCTGTAAATAGTCCATATTACTCTGTACCCCCCTCTCAAAAGAGATTCCTTTCTAAACAGACAAGATCTCAAATCTCTGACCAGTGGTAACAACACCTCTCTATGGGGACTAAGTTTTTCACAAGTCACTCTACTTTCTGAGCTCTACTTCCATGTCATGGACTCTTTCAGACAGAATTTTTTTAGCATCTCTTCACCTATTTATCTCTCTATTTTCCTCCCATTCCACAGCAGAATGATCACTCAGATTTATTTCTTATACTAGGGACTGCTGTATTTTCCAGTTATGGAGGCCAAAATGGCACTGACTGAGGGTCCCTTGGAAATTCATGCAGACTGCTGGTTTACATTCTCCTTAAAAATCTCTGCTGTTACTGAAGGGCTAGCCACAGTATCTAAGCAAATTTCAGCAACAGCAGTAATGCAGGATAGGATAAAGCAGTGAAAAAGTACAGTTATTTAAGAACTTATCATAACACTATATATTTGAATGATTATATTACACTCTATCTCCAACATACTCAATTTGCATACATTACGTCGACGAAAAAATGGATGAAACTCACTCAGTCAAAAATAAATAAATAAATAAAGAAAGAAAGAAACAATACTAATTCCAAGATTGCAAAACAGTGGGGAAAGAGCAAAATCCTACTCCCCTTTATATAGCAAGCCCATAAAAGAAATGCCGACATCCTGTAATGAACCAGCAATTCGAAAAAAAAAAAACAATCCTCCTAACTAAACATTGACTGAAACAAAAGTACAATGAAACACTCTAAATCCATTCAAGCAGATCCCTGTTGCAGTAATACTGACAGATGTGTTGAATCCTCCAACTTTAGGTGCTCCTTTGTCATGTGCCGTATGTCTGACCTTAGCCATAGGCATGAGGACTACCTGCTGGTACTTATGGGATATATGGGCATAGAAGTCCTCATAGCTTTCTTGCCTGAGACACACACTGAAGCTGGATTTCAAAGAGGATAGACTGAGATACATATACAGGAGGAAAGGATAGGTAAAAGGGGATTCCACCTCTGCCAAATGGGAAAAGATGAAGGGGGTGGAGTGAGGGTGCATATACTGTAATAGTGATCTAGCCAAACTGCTACTGTTATTGAAAGTTTTTATGCAACTGTACGATGTTCATCATTAAATTTCTGTTGCAGTAATACTTATGGATGGGATGTTTACCAAAACCTTTAGGTAGATAGGGAGGGGGAAAGAACTAGAGAACTGACATCCAGTAATCCTTGAAGAATCTTTCTTTTAAAACCTGTTCTAGCTGTAGAAAAGCATCAGTTTTGTAATGTTTGGGAGAGGTGTGACTAGAAGCCCAGGCACCTGTCATCAGAAGAGATTTGAACTAATGCCCTTTGAAAAATGCAGCTGAAGAAGTCACAGCTCTTGTACAATGATCTTTAATATGACCTCCTAGGGATTTTGCATGGAATGAATAATAAAATAAAATGCAAATGGAATGGAAATACATCTGAGTGCAGTCTACTTGAAGTTTATAAAACCTTGTTGTTTCCCTGAAAGGAATTAAAAAATTGATCAGATTTTTTTTAATTCCTTTAGCTTTGTCTAAATAAAATATCAGTTGTCTTTGTATAACAATTTTATTTATTTATTTATTTTTATTTTACATTTGTTAACTTGGTTAGTCTGACTGAGCTTTTGGCTCATTTTCAGCAGAGACCCGGAGAGAAAAGCTCCTCAGGGAATACAATTTTACAAACAAAGTATTAACAATCAGCAGAAGAATATGAGACTTGTTACAAAGTATTAACAATCAGCAGAAGACTATGAGACTTGTTACAAAGTATTAACAATCAGCAGAAGAATATGAGACTTGTTACAAAGTATTAACAATCAGCAGAAGACTATGAGACTTGTTACAAAGTATTAACAATCAGCAGAAGAATATGAGACTTGTTACAATATCATTTTAACTGCTTTGTACAAAATAAATTAATAGCCAGCAAAGGATTTTGAAACCAGTTACATATCCCTTTAAATGAGTAGTACCTAGTTGTTTTGGAGTTTAGAAAAAAAAAGAATATTCAGATAGCTAGTTGAAGATATAAGGGAAATAGAGCAGAGGTAACCTTTTAGACAGACTAGATAAAGTAGGTTATTTTGGAGCTGAAAGAATCAAGATTGGTTAGAGAGGGAGGAAGGGAAGTGGTGGAAGAGGTAAGAGTACAAAGTTAGAGATACATTTAGAGTGCGGTGGTGAAATACGTGGAAGGATAGTGGTTTCAGAGTGGATGGCTACAGTGGCAAGACCATTTTTTTAGGTATTTTCTTATGGCTAATTTGAAACTCTTGCTATGGTGAAGGGCCTTTATTTCCAAGGGGCGTTGGTTCCAGGATGTAGCTGGGTTATAGTTATAGTTATAGAGAAGACATACTATTTTGGTTTTGGGTTTGTAGATGTGTAATAATTCTTGGTCTGAGCTCCGTAGAGTCCTAGCAGGGGAATATTTAATTATGATGGAGGAGAGGATGGGGCAGAAGGATGGTAGACAGAGGATGGAGTGAATGATTTGTAGTTGATATAGTTGGAGCAGATGAGGGAATTCTAGCCAATCTAGTTGCTGAAGCAGTGGCGGCTGGTGACTTCAAATCGAAGGGGGGCTGCAGGAGACAGCTGAATGGGTGGGGCCAATGTGAAGGGGTGTGGGCAACTAGAAAGGGAGGGGCTATGCTCAAAACCACAAAAACTGGAACTTTCATTAAATACGCTGCCCTGAGTGCCAAACAGTCATTATGAGAGTCCAATCAACACAATGTGAAGTATAGAAGAAAACAAATAGTTCAATGCATTGGCTGCATGACAGCTTACTTAATATCTAGATGGAAATAAAAAGGCTGTGAGGCATGAAAAAATAAATTACTTTTTAAATACATTACTGGAATGCCAGTCAAAAACAAGTAGAAGAAAAACAAGCAGCACGCAACTCAAACCACTTCTCCTTGCATTGCAGTTCTAATTATAATTTATATTCAGCTTTATAAAAAGTACCAAGTAACATGCTGAAAGTAACAATCTCTGAGATACCCCACTAGTAAAATATTTCTTATCCAAAAAAGACCTGCTGCCTGACAACAACTATCTACTTGTTTCACTGGGAAAACATGATCAAAGTAAAAAATGGAACGGCAAACAAGAAACAAGCTCAAGATAAATTGCTTAAAGGATTACTGCACAGGTTATGGACCACACATGATAGATTGGCATTCTGTTTAGTTTATGGGTAGAGCCTGCAAAGTTGACTGCAAGTCTCCAACAAAGGTAATGAGCTTCTTAAAACACTGTAATTCTGTCCTTTATTACAAATACTGGCATATGCATTTCAATACCCAAGGCTTATACATTATCTAGTTATGCAAGTATTCTCTGCATGGCAACAACAAAAATGCTTTCAGTGTTGGTAATTCTTTAACAGTAAGCTTACTTGCATCTTACAATCTCAGACAAGCTTACCTGATGGTCATGAAAGCATTGCTACTTAAACACAGAGCAACGGGCACTTTCTGAATAATAAGAAGCATAATCAAAAGTATAAAAATATGACAGAAAACCAGAACATTTTTCAAAATCAAGCAAGACAGATGAAAAGTCACTGTAGTACTTGTGTCTACCTTGGACGGGGGGGGGGGGGTACTCTGCACACTACATAGGGGAGTGGGGTGAAACAAGTATGTCACAACTTGAAATGTCTCTGGCTGACTGCAATGGCCCTGACACATTTTTCATACCTCTCAACCTCAGAGCAAGAAATCTGGACAAAGTCATACACAGAAGCAGAGCAAAGGCCCAAAAATAAGGACAACATTTAAAGATTGCTCATAAACTTTCTAAAGAATAGTAGGTCTTGCATTAGAATGCATTTTCTGAAGTGTATGAAATCTGAAACTAAAATGTCTGTCATTATTTTCTTAGTTCGATCTTTAATGATTTGCCACTAATTTGCCAGAAAACCACAATTTTATTGGACCAACATTGTGATGCAAAAATATAAAATAGCCACACAATACAACTGGGAACCTGTCAAATGGACACTTTTTAATATTGGTACTGTTAGCTTGAGCAGCTGACAAAATAAATGAATCTACATGCATTTCTGAAATAAAAATAATCTATAACTCTGATTGTTGCAGTTATTTATTAATTGTAAACCTTCCACATTTTCTTCCAAAATTGCCATTTTGTGGAGGGATTATTAGAGGGAGAGGAACATTTTGAGCCAAAATCGGGGACAATTGAGAGGTTTGGATATGCCCAATTCTAGAAAGCAATTTGCACATACCTCTCAACCCATTAACACAGGAAATCTGGACAAGGCCAAATATATTGGGGGAACATACAAACAGTACTAAAAATTAGTATTAGTAGCTTTAGTATGCATTTTCTGAAGGTTATGAAGTCTGAAACTCAATGTCTGTCATTGTTTAGTGACATTCCCAAATGATTTGCCAGAAAACCACAAATTTTATGAAGAACAAACCAAAAATAAGAAGCAAAAAGCTATTCATTCTGTGAAAATCTAGACAGTTGAGAGGTATAGTTCAGCCGAGCCAGGGCTGTCTGAGTTTGCCATCCTCCCCCCTCACAAAATCATGGTTGAATGGAGCCACCCCCTGCAGCCATTCCAATGTCCCATTACTTGGCTATTTCGCATGGAGCCACCCCCTGCAACCATTCCAATGTCCCATTACTTGGCTATTTCGCCCCATTTACCATAAACACTGCAATGTGCATACTGCTTTACTTCTACAATAATCTGGATTTCATTTGAAAGTTTTATTTTGTATTTTACAGCACAAACACTAAGACATCTGCTGAACAATGCAGTCTCACAATGAAAATAGACTTAGCATTAATTTAAATCTCTGCCCTTATAGGTTCATAGGTAGGTACTAGGCTATTGGCCCTAGGGCATATATAAGCCTAGCCAAACAATACCCTGGCATTTGCCACCCAAGAAAATTATTTTCCTGTGCCCCTGTCAAGCAGAGCCACAGAAGTGATCCCTGGGGTGAATTTCCTATCTCCCATCCAATCATCAAGATTTTTCTTGAAGAGTGCTAATGAGGAGGTTTGTTTGATATAGATAGGTAGTTTGTTCCAGAGTATGGGAAGTCTCTGAGACATAAATCTATCCCTCCAGCATGTTCTGTTTATTGTGGTGACAAGGTTTAGGTCCCTAGAGTGTGTAGCTCGGAGGGATTGGGATTTCTTTATGTGGAGCATGTCCAGCAGCTCTGGGTTTGACATAGCTTTGTATGTTAGGCAGAGATCACCTCTGAGTAGGCACAACTAACATGCTCTCATAAACCTTTATATACTAAATATACACCCAACCCTACCTCTAATACCCCCAATACTAACTCCTCCATATATACTGTTAATGTAACTCATCACCTCTACAATACTTCTTATATCTACATCTCGTAACGTACCATAAAACACATATGTTATACCACATTCCAGAAACAAAAAAAAACTAAGCACCAGATCTAAAATGTTCTTTCCTCACTACTACTTCCCTACTCCACTAGAACACTTTGGAGGCATTCAACCCAATCCTGGCTCATTACAAAAAACCCTAATTGCTACCCCCAACCACTAGTACTCCATTACTCCAAAGGCAAAAATCACAGAGCAAACAGGTAAAATTGACCAATATTAACCTGAGGATCATCTCTAACAAACTAGCTGACATGCATGCTTTTATATCTCATCACATGACATATTTGTGACTAATGAAACCCAATTAAAAGTCACTTTTAAGGGCACTGAAATTCTTCCTTTAGGATTTAGCATACGTAGAATGGACTACATAAGGAAAGAGGCACTTTTAAGGGCACTGAAATTCTTCTTTTAGGATTTAGCATACTTAGAATGGACTACATAAGGAAAGAGGCAGGAGGACTAGCTATCATGTAACCTATTTAAACAATGCAGTATACATCCCTTTGGAAAATAACATCCCCATCATTGAGGATACATGGTCATGGGTAGCCACCAATATACCACATGAAACAATAATTTTAGGAGGCTTCACTGTGGACTGGTTCAAAATGATATCTGACACCTCCACTGCTAGGACATTTCTGTTATTTTATTTAGCTCATAGATACTCCAACTGAATACATCAAACCCACTCACAGAACATCACTATTAGACTGGGTACTATTAGCACACCATTGTAATATCCCCACCACAAGCACATTACCTGATTCCTTATTTGATCACTTATACCTATTTTCGCCACTAAAGTCTCTAGCCACTCTCTCAGGCAACACCATTACAACTTAGTGCACAGTCTAAGTAATTTCAGTGCAGAGACATTCCCTTCTACTCTAAAATCGTACAAGTAGTCATTTCGAAAAATAATATCTCTACATGAAGCTATAATTGAATTCAGTAAAAACGTCCTTACCATACTAAATGAAAATAGCCCACTAAGAAAGAAGCTCCCTGGTTATCATGCAAAACTAAACTAATGAGACTACGGGATAAAGGTTAGAAATCATAGCAAACTAAAAAAAAAATGAAAGGTTACAATAATTCAGGCACTTCAGGAATGCAAACAACAGTATGGTAAAACTGGACCAAAAGAATCAGGACTGTAGCATGCAGGAAAATCAGCAAAATAATCCAAAACCCATTTGGACATTTATATCAAACATTACTAAACCCAGGTTGCAGCTCACAACCAAACTCAACTTCTGAACATCACCCAGCAAAAATAGCAGATGAATTCTAGAATCACTTCCAGTACTAAAAACCAATAGCATGTGAAATTGCATAGCTTTTCTGGAATCCATCTCACACTCATCACACTTCTCTCTAAAACCTGAATCCATCCTATCAGTGAAAAAAAACCATCCTTAAACTGAAAAACACCACCCTGGCCATAGACAGCCTTCCACCAGAATATCTAAAAATAGCTTCTGATGCCCTAATGCATTCCTTAACCCTCTTAATAAAGTGATCCATTAATGAATGTCACGTCAGTACTATTTTAAAAAAGTATGTATAGTGCCATTTCACAAAGGAGGCTGTATAATCACCATGCTAATTTCTAGCAAATCGTTATACTGTCTTCAATATCTGAAATCCTGGAAAATGTATACAAATCCAATTAATGAACTATTTTACTGCAAATAACCTTCTATCCCAACACAACACAGCTTTGAACCCAGCCATAGTACCATCACAGCCTTTTCCCAATTTAATAATACCAGCAATAAAACAAACTCTGGCAATCTGATCTCATCACTATTTCTCAATTTGTCCAAAGCATTCAGCATAGTCTCACATCAACTACTACTAAAAAAACTTTCTTCTCTGTGTGTGTGTCTCTCTCTTCTCTCTCTTACTTCTCTCTTCTGTTTCAAAAGCTACGTATCTGACAGAAAACAAGCTGTCAAGTGGCAAAGCAAGATTTCCTCCTTCCTACCTGTCAAAGTTGGCATTCCACAGGTGTCTATACTTGGACCGCTATTGTTTAGTGTAGTTATAAATCTAAATTCAGCAGCCAAGCATGCTACTCTGATACAATACACTACACTGATGATTCTACATTCATCTGTTGTGGTCATACCCAGCACAGATTACAAGAACTGAGCCAAGAATTCCTAACATCCATTGAAACTTGGCAGGTAGCTCAAGGCTATTAGTTAGCGAACATGACTGTCTCCTTACTCAAAAACTAAGCTGCTGCTCTTTACTCAAATCACACACAAAATAAATATGAGTTTAAGATTATAACATGCAACAACACTAAGAATGAAGTTGTATCACCCACTAAACTTCCTGGAGTCACAATAGATGATACTATGAAATCTAATCTCTGCAGCCAATTAACAGTCAAAAAGGCACACCAAAAGCTCAGTCTGTTGTACAGTGCCAAACCATACCTCAAAAATCCAAACCTATTTCCTACCCATGCTACTATACACCTCTCAATATCTTCTCAAATCTACTAGTACTCTATAGAACAACACTCTGCAAAGCTATAAAAAAAGGAAAACATTTGTCTCAAACTCTTCCAGCTGTAACTGTTGTTACACATACCACCAAGAAGAAAAGAAACTCTGTACTTCTTCTTCTTTTTCAGCTGCTGTGTCATGTCCAGCAAACGAAATAGGCCGCCAAGCAATAATAAATCCACCACAAGTCAAGTCAAGTCCACAACCGAAACTGGCTGCAACTGTTTGCTTCTCGCTCTATTCCCAGTACATAAAGCCCGGGAAGAGAGCGACAACCAATCAGCAGCATTTAGCCCAGCAACTTAGAAAGCACGTCATGACGTGCCTGCGGACGTCGCAGTCCGAGCCCCTTCTAATTCTATGCGGTTTGGAACCGCATAGACTTCTGGGCATCACAATGATGCCTTCATTATGCCTACAGGCTGCAAACAAAAAAAAAAAAAAAAAAAAGATGTTTAAAACCGCCGCAGCCCGAGGCGGTTAGAGTGCGCACTGCGCATGCGCATACTTCCGAGTCGCGGACTCGGAAGTTTGTTTATTTAAAAATAAAAGGTATTGGTAATTTTTTTTTTTTTTTAAACATTACACAGTTTTCTTCATTTTTAACACTTTATTCTGAGGGGGCTGCAGACCGGCAGTCCGATGCCACGAGCCGCCCCTGTGCTGAAGTGCTAAGCAGTGGTGTGCCTTGTAGGTTTGGTTTGCTGAAAATCTGGTGACATTGTTGTAGGTAGTTTCAAGTTTGGAAATAAGTGTAGAGTTTAGGTTTGTGAATATGTGACAGCTGTTTAGGAGTGTTGGAAGTAGTAAAGCCTGAGAGAGAGTTTTTTGGGATGTTTTGGTTAAGTATTTCATGTTTCAGAAAAGGTGTTCAAGTTTCTTATGAGTTTTTTTAATAGAGTTAGTAATATGTACATCAAACTTAAGCTGATCATCTATTGTGACACCTAGCAATTTAGTACTAGGTTCAGCTGAGATGGTGGTGTTATTGCTAGATAAAATGGTAAATGTACTTTTGAGTGTGGTGAGGTTTTTGGGGAGGAGGAGTAGGAGCTTAGTTTTCTTTGGATTAAGTATTAGTTTGTTATCACTAAGCCATGTCTCAATGGTGTGAAAGGATGCCCGGGTAGTTGAGTGGAGGTCAGTTGGGTTGTCAGCAATGGTTATAACAGTAGAGTCATCAGCATATTGCACAAGAGATGACTGGTGACAAGAGGAGTAGAGTAAGTTTGTGAAAATATTAAAGAATAGTGGTCCGAGAATGGACCCCTGGGGGACACCCATTTGTACAGTGAGAGGGGTGGATAGTGCAGAGAGCCATTTAACTGATTGTTGGTGGGTAGAGAGATAGCTGGAGAACCAGGAGATAGTAGGGGGAGAAAAGTTTAAGTTAGTGAGTTTGTCAAGGAGGAGAGAGTGAGAGACAGTGTCAAAGGCTTTAGAGTGGTCAAGGAATAGGCATGAGACAAGTTTATTGTTATCATGAGCAAGGGAGACTGTGTTGATGAAGGATATTAGTGCAGTAGTTGTACTATGCTTGGGATGGAATTCATGCTGAGTGGGTGTGAGAAGGTTTTCCTGGTGAAGGTAATGCATTACCTGCTTGTGAATGCATTTCTGTAGGATTTTGGAGAGAAGAGAGAGTATGGCAATTGGTCTGAAGTTAGATATGTCTGAGGAGTTACCACCTATGTGAATGGGTAAAGTAAAGATGTTTTTCCATAAAGTGGGGACATAGGATTCAGAAATTGATCGGTTGATAAAGATAGATACAGGATAGGCAAGAGGTTCAGAGGCAATCTGCAGGAAATAGGAGGGTAGGTTGTCAACGGATGGGGAGCAGGGTTTAAGTTTAGAGAGTAGAGATTTTATATAGTTAGTTGATACTGCTTTAAGAGAGAAGGAATTAGAAGGGTTGGATGTAGAGTCTGATTAATAGAGCTCCAGAATTTTTTTGGGTCTGATTTAAGAGTAGAGGGAGGATTGGCATGGAAGTTTGTTTTCTCATTATGGATGATTTGTTTTAATTTTATTTCTGAAGGAGAGAAGGGGTCCTGGTTTTAGTCCACATTTTCCATGTCCTGTCCCGGTCTTTAATGAGAGTTTGGGTAGATTTAGTAAGCCAAGGAGCAGTATTGGTTTGATTCTAATTCTGCGGAGTGGAGCAAGGGAATTAAGAATGTTTAGGAAGGTAGTGTTGAAGGAGTGGACAGCTTCATCTAAGGGAAGAGTGGTGAGGTTAGACCACTTAATCCTAGAGAGTTGGTAAATGAAGGAGTCAGGACAGAAGTGTGAAAGTGTGCGGGTGGTAATACATTTGTAAGGTTTGGTAAAGTGGGGAGTGTGTCTGGTAACTTTTATTGGGCAGTGGTCACTGAGGGCATTTGGAAAGGTTTGGGGATTATGATAGTTTTGGAGGTGGGAGACCAATATCCAGTCAAGACGAGAGCTAGGTAGGTGAGATTTATTAATATAGGTAGGGGTTGTGATTAGCTGCTCAAACCCATGCAGGTTAATACAGGAAGTAGTGTTGGGAGTTTGTAATGAAAGCCAATTTATATTTACATCTCCCAGTATAATTGATTCATTGTGGATGGTCTGAGAGAGGTGAGATAGGATTTTCTCAAGTATGTTCATATTATCACCAGGGGGAACATAGATTGCTACGACAGTTATGGTGCTGAAACTATTAAGTTTGAAGTTGGTCAGTAGGAGTTCAGCTGTTGAGAAGGAGGGTAAAGCTAGTTTGGGACTAATTTGGGAGAGACGATCAGAATAGAGTATAGAGACTCCTCCTCCTTTTCTTTTTGATCGATTAAGTCTAAGGATATTATAGCCAGGAGGGATAATTTCACTGTCCAGGTGGTGTGGTTCTAACCATGTTTCTGTTAGGGTAACTATGTAAGGAGTATAGTTAGCTAACCATGCATAGAGTTCTTGAACTTTATTAATGAAACTCCTGAGGTTGATAGAGCAGAATGTTACTTGTTTTTGTGAGTTAGATGGGTTGGTGGGTTTAGGAACAGGAGGGTTACTGTTCAGGGTAGTGTCTGTAGGGCCAGGGTTTGGATGAATGTCATCTGATAGAAGTAGAGGTTTGTACTGGGGTTTTAGTTTGAATAGGTAGACTTTAGTTTTTTGTTTTAAAGGAGAGGGGGGAGATATTTTTATTTTAAGAATGGGAGTGGTAGGGCAAAGGATGGAGGGACAGATTTGTAGATAGGATTGTAGTGTAGTACTTGAGTTAAGAGTGGTGTTTGAAGGGTGGAAATAGGGTGTGGGTAATTGTGAGTGGTAGGAGGTGAGGTGATAGAGGATGAGGAGTAGTGATAGTAGGAGTATAGTTTGAATTTTAAGACACATGACAATTTGTGGGATATAGAGCAGAGAATGTGAGGAAGGGATGAGAGTAAGCTAGTGTAGACTTTGATAGCAAGTAGCAGATGAGTGTAGGGAGGGGTAAAAAAGGGGAGTGGTTTGAGGACAAGAAGTAGAGGGGAGGTGGTTTTAGGACAGGAAGTAGAGGGGAGGGGAATTAGGGAGGAAGTGAAGAGGTGTGGTTTGTACGGATAGATATAAAGGTAATAATATGGGGGGTGGGTGGGAATGGGGGTGGGAGGAGAGCGAAGTGAGCCCGAGTGTAGCAAGGCTACACCTACCGATTAGAACTTAGCTAAAAAAAATTATCAGCTAGTCCAGGGACAGTATAAGCTAGGAAAATTCACTTGAAACACCTTTGTTTCACTATATTGAACAGGGAGTATATTATTCAATAGTTTTAAGGGTAGTGAGTGGTGATAAGAGTGTAGGAGGGTAGGAATGGGTAGATATCGACAGGTTCCCACAGTTTAGTGCTCACCCAAGGTTAAAAATCCTAGATGCTGAGCAAGAGTTTAATTAATACAGGTCTAAATAGATACTGGCTTTATATTGACTAGTGAAGGTTATCAGAGGGAGAGATTGATGTACTTTCTTTCTGCCTCCTGAGGTAGCTTTTCAGGTTGGTGATTAGTCCAGTAGGTAATGCTTTACAGTAGCTTGCACTGAGAGGTAGGTTTTATTATTTTGAAGAAGCAGGGGAGAGAAACTAGGAGAAAGAAATCAAATAGAAGGTATTTAGTTAAATAGGTAAGGTAGTTATTCAGCCGCCCATGAGGACAGATGTATAAAGCACAATATAAGACTTATCAGCACTTGAGGTGGACTATCATGCAACCTAATAAAAAACAGGCAGTTTGCAATGGGTAACTTCGGGCAGTCTAAACAACAAGGTTACACACTTATTCTTACAGTCTAGTAACCATTAAAATTAAGAGTTCAGCAAATGCTGAGAAAATACGCCTGATACATTCAGTATTAACAAGTAAATAAAGAAGGCCCCCTTAATGCTAAGATAGACAGAAAAAAATCAGAAACTGCAGGAGATGAATGAATCTTGAACATCATGCTTCTCTTTTAAACTTATTTGCACGGAGAAAGCTTCCCTACTCCCTCAATATGGAGAGCAGTCCCCCTGGACCCTCCAAAGTTACATATATCAACTCTGTGATTGCTATACCTTGTAGAAAAGGGCCATCTTGGACTTGGTATATATGAGTCTGTTTTTTCATCCATTCAGTGTCTACATTTTGGGACTCACTCATATGGGTCTTAACATTTCATATGGATACCAATGAAGTTATCCTCTCTCCCTTATTTTGACATTCAGGAAAAATGCAGGAAAGTAACTAAACTGATTCAGAGGAATCAGTGACCACCTCAGACATAAAGAATGGATAAGTTCTAAGTGACGCCATGTCCTTCTGAAAAAAAAGACAGAAAGGGTTGAATAGATGCAAGGGTCTGTAACTCAGAAACCTTTTTTACAGATATTAACGCTATAAGAAGAACTGTTTTTCATGTATACAATTTTATGGATGCCTAAGAAGCAGGTTCAAATGGAGGTAAAGCTAATATCTCAAGAATACATTTCAAGTTCCAGGGAATAGGAACAGATTTTCAGGTGAAGGGCAGATGGACTGGACCCTGTGATATAGCAATCTCAGAGCTAGTATAGAAAATTTCAGGAGGGGCATCTGGGAAGCTTGCACTTCTGCAGAAAAGAAGTTTAAAGGAGTAGAGCAATTTTTAAGATTTGTTCTTCTGCATTTTCATTTCTTTTTTCCCTTGTGTCAGCACTCAGCATTTCAAGTGCCAACATTTCAATAGTGAGCTCCAAAAATCTTTTGAGTAAAATCAATTGGAAAAGACTTCAGAACACTCAAAAAGTTTTTTAGGGTAGACAAATCCAAAACTGGCCTTCAGTTACCTTTCTTGTAGCAGCAACAATGGATGGCGCAGTGGTGCAGCAGTAGTGTTGTCGCCTCACAGCAAAAGGTTCTCCGGTTTGATTCTTGGCTGGGGTGCCTTCTGTGCAGAGTCTGCATGTCCTCCCTTCATTTGTGTGGGTTTTTCTCTGGGCACTTTGGTTTCCTCCCACGTTACAAAGACATGCAGCTGGAACATTTCTCCTCGGGCCTCTGCTGAAAATTGGCTTCGTTCCAAGTCGGGCTTTTCCGGTTAACAAATGTTAAATGAAATAAATAAGAAGTGGAACAAGGAGAAGCATTGAGTAAAATCCTCTTTCTTTTTGATGTTTTGGAACAGGTTCTATTACTCCCTCATGCAGAATACAGATATGACAGGAAGAAGCAAATGCTCTTGGTTCGGAGGGTCTTGTAGAATTCTATGCAGGATGGGGGAGAGTTCACGTGTGGTCATACCCTTTTTGAATGGTTGGCAAAGGATACAATTCCACATATTATTTTGCAGAAGAGAGGACTGACAGAAGATTTGCTCAGAAGTTTTGAGGATAGAAGGCTGATGCTAGGGAAAGAAGAGAGTTAGTCAGAAACTGGAAGGCTTGTTTGAGACAGGTCCTTTGTCTCCCTTAAAATCAGACTTAGGACTGTCTTGCCACCTTTTGAATTTTATGCCTTTCTGGTACTTTTTCATTGTTTGTGATAAAAAGGGCCTGCCTGGTCTGGTTTGGAGGGTAATTTCTTTGACAATTTTGAAAGGGAGTATGAAAAACGTTTGAACTCCCTGCATAAATTTACTTCTCTTCTCCATTTTTTTTAATATTGTAGCTGAAGGTTGTCCAAACAAGTAAGCTTTATTCAGGGGAACATCTAAAAGTGTAGCTTTGACATCCTCAAATAGTAACAGAAAACCTCCTGAAAACAAGAACAGATACTCTGATAGATGCCCTGAAAGAAGCACCTGTAGTATCATGTGCATACTTAATAGAGTAACATGCAACCTGAAAAGCAGATGCAATCATATTTTACAAGGCAGATCTGGAGTCGCTGTTAGGAAGGTTAGGAATAAGCTTAGATGTATTGTCAAAGCTGGATAAATGGTATCTAACCATAAGAAACTTTCTTTTCATACTTGTGTTTTGCCCTACTACCTTTATCATTTGGTAAGGCATTTGACAATGAAAGAAGTTTGATGATTTGTCTGATTTCATAGAAATAACTGCGGGATCAGATGATGGATTCTTATACTGATACATTGCAACTGTCTGGAACTGTATAGTACCAGTCAGGGTTTTTAGGCACATGGGACTGATAATCTGGTACTAAAGATGATGAAAGAAAGGTGAACTCTAAAGCTTCTAAGACAGAGGGGCTACATGAGAAGGACTGGGCTTAACCATATGTTGTAAACTTCTGTAATTTTTTTTTTTGAGATTCTGAGAGCTGTTTATCTTCCCAGGTAAAATGTTATGTCATCTTTTGGGTGGTGTACCCAAAATAAAGTTTTTCTAGGGATGGGTCAAGGGATAAGGTGTTTTAAGTTTATTATTTATTTTAGATGATTAACTGCAGTGGTGGTGCTGCGGTAGCATTGTCGCCTCACAGTAAGACATTGTCCTGTTCAATTCTCAGCTAAAGCGTCTTCTGTGTGGAGACATGCGTGAATGGGCATACCTTCATTGAAGGTTGTGTGTCAGGGCTGGCAACTCGGTACATAAAAATCTACTGTCAATCATTAGCGGACCGGAGTTCCGCTGTGGCGACCCCTAACCGGGAAAAGCCGAAAGAAGATTTATTTTAGCTGATTCTGAGGAGGATTTTTCCTTACAGGAAGTATCCCTCTTCCTTTTTTGATCAGTAGAGGGTGTTGAACGGATGTGGAGATTTTAAAGCCATAAGAACTTTAAAAAATTCCTAAATAAAGTCCTGCCAGTCCTGTAGAGGATCCCGGATGCAGGGTAACAGGAGATGAAATATTTTTTTTTCTTTTCTTTTTTGGGTTATTAAAGAAACCATACATGAATGAAATGACCCCAGATGTACCTGTACAAGAGAACCTGGGATGTTCTCATTAACTAGTATCTGAGGAACACCACATGAATCTACTGGGATCACTAGACAAAAATCTCCCTTCATGGTCTTAATGGCCATCAGACAGGCCGTGGAACAAAGGATCATTTGTTGTTAAGTAAAGTCATAATGGAGAACTGTAAAAATGGGAAGAATCTAAGTATGGTGTGAATAGACTAGAAAATAGCATTTGACAGTATACCAGATTCATGAATAAAAGTGTGCTTAAAAATGTATAAGATACACCCTACACTGATCAGTTAAATTACAATGGTCATAAAACAGTGACAAACCACTTTGCAGTTAACCTATGTAAAGTTGTTGTTGTTTGTTTTTCGGCTTTTCCCAGTTAGGGGTCGCCACAGCGGAACTCCGGTCCGCTAATGATTGGCAATTGTTTTTTATGGAGTCGAGTTACCAGCCCAATGCCCAACCTTCAATAAAGGCATGCCCATTCAACACATGTCTTTCGAACGCCCACTCGACCGCGGGGAGGACATGCAGACTCCACACAGAAGGCACTCCCAACCCAAGCCGAGAATTGAACGGGAGAACCTCTTGCTGTGAGGCAACAATGCTACTGCTGCACCACCACGGAAGTACTAACCTATTATTATTCCAGGGATAAAAATTCAAAGGGGGATATTCCAGGGTGACTCTGTCACTGCTGGTCTTTTGTCTTGCCCTTAACCCATTATGCTGCCTACTTAATAAATTAGGTCATAGCTACAATTTGGCTCCCAGAAAACAACAAAGTGTAAAGACTTCTTATCTTCTTTTTGTAGATGATTTAAAGCTGCATAGTTCATCAGATGAAGAAATGAAAGCACAACTGCAAGTGGTCAAAACTTTTTCAGATGATATAAGAATGTCATTGGTCTTGATAAATGTACGTTATAAATATTATTTCCATTTTTGGATGTTGTAATTTAGAATATAATTTCTATGTGACATTAAAGAACTTTATTGGAAAGCTGGCTGGGAGTGCTGGCTGTTTTGATTTTACTAGTACATTTGTGACTGCCTATCCAATCATCAAGAATAGTCTGAAATGTAGTCAGAATAGTATTTTGACCTGTAGTTATAACATTCTGGACTGGTAATTTGTTAAGTTAGGAACTTATATCTCCAGCAATTCTTATTAATGTGTTGGTGTAGATTTAGATCTCTAGTGCAGGAGTTTGTAGAGATACTGGCTTTGCAAATAAACAGGAGGTCAAACAGCATTGGGTCTTTCATGCCTCAAAAAGTAAAAGACAAAGTCATTTCAGAGCAGTCTGTTGGGTACTGAAGATAAGTTGATTTGTGCTGAGGTGTTGGGATCGTTGAAGCATTTAAGGTCTTTAATTTTTTTGGTGAAGTATCTTTGGGGCTTTTGAGCTGAGCGATATGCTTTGATTTATACCTACTAAACAGGGTAGTAGGTTCAATGATGAGCTGGATGTATACATTGGTAAGTACTTGTTTTGGATGTTGACAATATTCCCTTGGAAATTAACTGGGCCAGGTAGGATTTCCTGACTGGTGGAAACATGATGATCAAGTGAGACAGAATTTACTCCATAAGTACCTGGTCTCTAAGGACCATGTCTGTCTGAAGAGGAGTACCATTTATAACATATGAGGTGAGAACAGCTCTTTGGCTGAACACTGTTGTGTTGCCCTGCTTTGGATTTAACTTGAAACCCATTTCATTACTCCAGACAATGTGTGTATTATAGCCCTTGTTGGAGCTCTTTGGTATCAGTAGATGAGCAGATGACGGTACCCAGCTTGCAGTCATTGCACCACACTTCTGGGATATTGGACTGGATGTCTGTAAATAAATGTCAAACAGGAGAGGGTCCAGCACTGAGCCCTGTTATACCCCACTAGTTACAATTCTTTGTTCAGAGGGGGTATCAGCAACTTTCTTAAACTTGGATCTGCCTGATAGCCATTTTGAACCTACGGATAATGCAAGGGTTTACATTAAGTTGGTCTCATTTTTTAAACAATACCAGCATAGGGATTAGTGTCAAAAGCCTTGGGTCTTGGACAGATCAAGATAAGCAGTTCACACTGAGAAAACACTATCTGTAGCCTGTGTAACCTCTGTAACCTTTTTCCAAACAGCTTACTAGGTTTAGAAGTCAGGAAATGAACTTCAAAAAAAAAAAAAAGCAAACATGCAAACAAACTGATTGGGGTCTAGATAAAATAAGTTGCCCATATCTGCAGAAATGAGTGTTATGATGCATTCCATGGCTTTGCATAGAAGGCTGGTGATGCTGATGGGCCTATCTTTGCCTGGATCTGTAGAGGGAACACCTTTGTGTAGTAGAGTCACAGTGGCTATTTTCCAGGCATCAGATACAAACTCTGTAGATAGGCTGAGGTTGAACAGTTTAAGTAGAAGCTCAGATAATGCATACTTGGCAGTGATGAGAATGCAGCCTGGTATATTGTCTGGTACCATGGAAGTATGTTTTATAGTCTATGAGACGGGATTTTGTTGCATGGTAATTTCAGAGGAAACTACATTTTCATGGATACTGGAGGCAAGATGGTGCATTGGTGGAGTAAAGTTAGAACTAAATTTGTCTGCTAATATATTGGTATATTCTTCTGAATATGTGACGTCATTAAAGATGAGCTCAGTGCATTGCTGGACATTTTCCTGATGACTGAAGAAAGATTTGTAGTTTCCTTTGGTATCTGTAATGACCTTTAACTTGAACTTGTACGCCACTTTACATTTTCTAATTAGTAAAATTAATTTTCTTGCTTGCATGTTTCACTGTAGTCCCAAAATATGGGAATAGGGATTTCTTAAAACTTTTCATAATTTTCCTGCTTTTATTATTAAATGTATTAATATGGAAGTTCCACTAGAGAGGATTATTCCAGAATTTGCCATTAAGTTAGTGCAGGTGGGTACTGACTTTTCTATGCAGTGTTTAAGTGCTGGAAAAAGCCAGAGATTAATGCTTTAGTCTGATCTCTACTTACTTAATTATTGGCTAAACAATCATAAGATACTCCTAAATACATCTCCAACACAAAGTATGACATTTGGAACCTCAGAAAAGCTTAAAAATTCCAAAAAATCTCAGACATTTTACATCTTAGTGGTGCCACAACCAGGTCTACTTGATATCACCGAATTGAACTCGCAGAAACCATAATACTGAAACTGCACTACATCGAAACCTTACTCTGCCAAAATTCACTAAAATGAACAACGATCACCACTTCTGACACCCTGGACAACAACAGCTGCAGTGGTACTTTTTTCTATAAAGAATTACCAGCTGTGGATATTACACTCTTAGTTTCTGAATGGCGATCGCGGTACAATGAGGATCGGGAAATTTACCCTTTTTTCCCAGTGTGATCTCGTAGTTAGTATATATAATTTGCAGGGGGTGTGGGGGATGCCCCCCTGCAAAAATGTGTATAAAGGTTTGTTTTTCAGTTTACATTTGTTTAGTTTTGGAGTTTGTTGTAGTGATTTTCGGTAGAGTAAGGTTTCAATGTAGTGCAGTTTCAGCATTGTGGTTTCAGCTATTTCACTTTCCGTACTGTGAAATTTTGGTAATGTCAAGTAGACCCCCACAACCATGCCCTTTAAATACTTAAGTTTATGGATGGACCAGTCATTTAACTTCCATCACTATAGTGAAAGGACTGGAAAAAAGATCAACATTCTTTTATTCTGGTCCTAGAAAATACCCCCCTTTCTCTCCAGACCAGCTAGGGTTGCAATAGGCAAAGAAATTGGGCACCCGATCATAGCCACAGCCTCTAAAAAAACCTCATTCACTCTGCAGTATATTAAAAACAAAACCTTTCTATTCATTTTTCACTCCTCCCTCAGGATCTCCATTGCACCACCCTCTCCAAAGCCAGATGGCTCCCAGACACCTAGGTAGTTCATCTACTCCTAGAGTGCCTTCTTTTTAAACTACTTCAGTCAGGTACCTTCCTGCTACTTGCTGCCAAACTCCATAATGAAAACACCCCCTTATAATCTCCACAACTTCTCCTAACTGACTTCCTCACTCCACACTCCCAAACCAAAGTGCACTGTACTGACAGCACCTTAACCATTCTTTCACCCAAACATTGGTAATCCCTTCTTCATACCTAAAAGAAATAACTAAGTTCCTCACTTTTAGAACACTACTCAAAAGAGACCTCCATCAGAAATCTTACTACAAGTTCTTTTCCACTGAACACAATTCCTCCCTCACCTGCATTATTTATACTTCCATCCTTTGCTCTCTTTCTCGCTGCTTACCTTTCATATTTACTGCTAAAAAAATAATCATTTATTTTCCTCCTCTCTTAATAATATCTGCTCACTGTTTCTATTGTCTGCAATACTTTGTACCTTCTCTGATTACTCCATGTTTGTGAATTAGTTCTGTTTTATTTTTTTGTGAATTTCATTACCTTGGCTGTGCCTGCAAATGGTCTATTTTGATCAGTGTACAAATTTAAATAAATAAATAAATAAAACTGTGGCAGCCCTCTCAGTTGCGTCCATTTATAGGGTATTGTTGGGAATTTTTCGTAGGTCTTCTACAAGCTGAACTAGGTTTGCCTTGTTGAAACCCCTAAAGATGGTCTCCTCTGGTGGTGGGGTGATATGACTAGGCCTGGCAGGACTTGACTGACTTGTGGTCAGATTTAACCAGAGACGAAGAGATAAGATGTGAGATACTGGTGGAGGCTATGTTGGTAAGGACCACGTTAAGAATACTAGAGCCTCTAGCATGTCAGTTTACTATTTTCTCCCGTGCATTGGTATTAATAAAGTCTAGGAAACACTGAACATATCCATTTTGGGAGATGCAGGTGTTCCATTGATGTGTGGTAATTAAAATTCCCTACCAAGAAGGGACATGGTTTGAAATGTAATTCCTCAGTGGCATTATAGCAATTTCCATGATCGTTTGAGGACATTAATGGAGATTTAGTAATGAAGTAATAGATGATGAATTAGGAATTCTTATCTACCATCTCATCCCAAGGCAACACATTAAAAAGGAAGTCTTATCTACCATCTTATCCCAGGGCAACACATGAAAAAGGAAGTCTTATCTACCATCTTATCCCTGGGCAAGACATAGATCATCTTCTAGTGACACCAACTATTTTACAAATTACTGAAACCAGTTATGTTGTCTAGGTATCTAGGCATTATAATCCTGGGTTTGATTCCTTCAGTTTGCGTTTGCCTACCGTGTGACTCTGAGTAAGTCTCTTAAGTGACAGTACTCTTAGGTTATTTCTGAAAATAGAGTCTTGCACCTTGTGAGTTTACTTGTTTAAGAAAAAAAACCAACAATTATAGTTTTATTATGCAGAATAAACTCACTCTTAAGTGGAGCCAGTATGCTGAATACTATACATATTTATTTAGTGCTTTCATTTTTTCAGTAAACAAGGTTCAGAGGTTCATACATTTATACTAGAGGTATAGCCAACGATACCACTGAGAGGGTCAGCCACAAAATTCAGTACTGGTAGGTGAGTAACAATGTTCTCATTTAAGTAGATTTTCTCCAGATATCCTAGATGATAATTTGTACACACCCAGTCAGTCAAGCAGATTGCCAAGAAAGTACTCTGCTTGATATTTAAGGTTTGCCTATTTGAGAAATGGAGAATATATTGGATGAAGTACCTTTTGTACCATCTAATGCTGTTGATGTGTCAGTATAGTTTTAGGTCTCTAGAGTGAGTGTTTACTTTACTACTAGTTCTGTTTAGCTGAGGGAGTTCAAGGGTGCTTTGTCATTTCTAGCATGGAAGGTTAAGTAGTCCATATGATACTGAGCAGAGAGATAGGGCTTATAGTCTATCAGAGCAGCTATGGGTACCAAACATGAGGTCTTTTTGATTAAGAAGAATTGCGGTCTCTTGTGTTGGTTAAGGTACATACTGAAGGGGAAATTAAATTCAATGATGGGCCTTAGAAACAGAGGAATGAAGTGGGACCTTAACTTCCCTGAACCCTGAAAAGGAACCATGAGGGATATATTGTGCAAGGCAGAAGGAGTTCTAAAGACAAACAAATATACAAAGAAAAAACAAAAGCTTCCGTGGGATTCAATAAACTCCTTCCAAGAATAGCACTATTCTTGCATGGAAATGTTCATATCTGTATAGCACAGCATTGTGCCTTGCATATTCATGAAGGGGCAATGGTGGAAAGGCTACACAAACACAGGACATGAACAAGTGTAGGGGATGTGTCCCAGCAGCGTTCGCACAGTTAACACACCTCCTGCACTCAGAAAGTGCTGTTATGGCACTTTGAAAACCAGCAACAGTGTCCGCAGACACAAATGGAAAGAATAACAGTGTCCATGGACACTGAAACGGAAACAGACAGGCACACCCTTTCACAGTATGATATCCATTTTATTTATTTTTTCCATTCCATGTAAAGTTTAAGCATAGCTGAATGGGTGTGCACATCGCACAGCTGTGCTTAGCATAGCTTAAATATCCCAAGGAGGTAAATAAAAATATATAGGTAAAACTGTCAAGGTGAGATAGTGTAGTGGTTAGAGCTTCCGCTTTGCATGCAGGCATTCATGCTTCAAGCCCCAATGAAGTCTGTTCACTTTTACATGGAAAAGCAGCATTAAAATTATTTTGTTTTATTAAATGAGGTAGTAAATGATATTTGTCAACCAGGGTAGTGTAGCACGTCCAAAAGTGAGGTGTCAGTCTAGAAAAGATGGGAAACCCCCATATAAAGACAAGTGCCCCACACAGTATAGTCACACAAGAATATAATGTAATGAAAGCACATGGGGGATGTCATGGGAGGTAAACATAAAATTATAATATGTCAGTAATGATGAATCAATCCCTCAATCCTGATACTCTATAAAATGAAATCTGAGCAATGCTAAGTAGTACTTAGCTATGCTAAGCTGGTGTAAGCATTGCCTAAATGTAAATGCTAAGCAATAAGTAGTCAAGCTAAGCGGATTTGTGCATTGGTAAGCAGTACTTAATATGTAACCCTTTAAGCACTGCAAACCTTACCTAAGCGGGTTTGTGCATCACTTAGCTTAGCTCAGCATATTCAAAATGGTCCAGTGATGGCAAAGGGCAGGAATGTGGCCCTATTTAAACCTCACAGGTAGGAATACAGCTATAACCAGTTGTAGCTTATCTTTGCAGGCACTATGGCTGGTGTAGGAGAGGGATCGCGCTTTTGGGCTCAGAGCTAGGGCATTCAGGAGTCCAGGGTCATGATTGGACTCCTAGTGAAAGACCATGAGGAGAGACTGCTGCAGGGCCAGTACCAGGGCTCACAATACAAAGTGGAGGCCTAGGACCATCTTGTATGTGATCTCACCAGTGCTACTGGCATACCTCGAACTGGTGATCAGGTTTAGCACCATTTCGCTGACCTCAAGCATAGGAAGAGGAAGCTCTTGGACCAGTGGACCCAAGATGCATGAGCACAGAATGTCCCAGAAGTTTGTAAGAATCAGTATCAGTTAGTGTTTACCAAAGTCCATCCTGCATATGTGAATAGTAGGTATGCATAAATGTTTCTTTAACTCCTGTTCAGCTGCAGATGAGAGGGCTGTGAACATAGATGCCCATGCCAGCAGGTTGCTAAGGCTGCGCCAGGAGGCTGGTGAGCACAAATCTAGCTTGCAGTATTCAGGGCAAATAAATAGAAAGGAGTAGAATGTCAACTGCCAGTAGGTTAAAATGTGTACTGTGTGTAATGAATAAATGAGACATTAGCAGAGTAATACTAATATACAGGATATCTATCAATAAAAGTGCCAGTACCCTTCAATAAAACTAAAACCTCAGACTGTTGTGTTTACTTTGGTATGTGGTGGTATGAATCTAAATGTGTACAGGTTCTGCACAGCAATTATGGCTCTGACAGCATGAATTAGTTGAGGCTCATCTGACAAAGAGTGTGGAGCTGCAAAACCGGAGATCAGCTATATGAAGTGTTCCATGCACCAGCATCTGATCCCTGAATAGTAACATGTAAAGTATTATGCTGCTTCTCCTACAGCAGTGCTTTGTGTTAACCATTGCTTCCTACATGTAAAGTATTATGCTGCTTCTCCTACAGCAGTGCTTTGTGTTAACCATTGCTTTCTACATTGTAATATGTCAAAGTATTAATACACAGTACAAGAACTATCTGCCATGCATGAATGTCAGAATTACAAGGTCAGATTGTCCAACCAAGAGAGTATTAGGCAGAAAACAGTCAAGCAAAAAACAGCAGCTCTTTGTGATGAAACACAACCTTGTTGTATCTTTTTGCAGAAACAGGCACGGTTCGAATCCCAGAAGTGGTAGTAAGCTGTATGAATAATTTCACTCAAGAATATGTTAATATGTGTAGAAACAGTCAGGTAGTGTTAACAGAAATTTCCGCCATAGGTCTGACAGGTAAGGAAATGTTTCTATTAGCTGTAAGAAGGCTGTACTAATACACTGTGTGCAACACTTCCACTGTCCAACCCCAAGGCTTCAAATGATAGTAAGATAAGTACATACACCAATCGGTTTCTTCCGATAAATGTCCCTCAAGTGTCATGCTGTCACGGCTAATGGTCATCACTGCCAGTACCCAGGGTGACAGATAGAAATCCAGGTGGAGTATGGCAGTAGCACACACACACACAGCATGAGTGCAGGGCACCCCGTCAGTGTCGCATATGTAACCTTGGATATGTGAATATGTGTAGAAGCAGTCAGGTAGTGTTAACAGATTTCTACCACAGGTCTGCCAGGTAAGGAAATGTATGTATTAGCTTTAAGAAGGTGTTAGTAACACACTGTGCGCAAACATTCCACTGCCCAACCCCAGGCCATAGATAAATGTAAAGTGAGGTCATACCTGGAGAGTAATGAGTAGAGTAATGATCAGTACAGTTGTGAACAATCGAAGCCTATACAGTTATTAATTGACATGTCTGTCTCTTCCCCACCCTATCTGCACCAATAATCTATACACATAATCAACGGGTATGTTTTTCTCCAAAACTACTGTTGGGACATGTGTCCTATTGTTCTACAAATATTTAAATGTTTGACTATTAATGTTCCCAGTTCAAATACTATCATTGGTGGCCTGTTGCTATCAATGTAACTTGCATGCCATTATAATGCCTGCTGTGGTTCCATATATGCATGTGTTCTGTTTGCTATGCAACTGTTTCAAATCTGTTTTACGGGGTCAGCTGGAACACTCATGCATGCTGTTATAACTAATCTCGAAATGTGTTGTTCATGATGATCCAACATATTTTGTAAAACCCCCAACACCATAGCATGTCTGGGAAGGCAGATCCTGCCAGATCTGCCTGTCCCTCCTTATCTGGCCGTGGAACTGGGCTCCCGCACATCTGGGACCCAACCCGGGACCTCCTCGTCTGCTGGTCCTGCACCACCTTCAGGTGGAACCACCTCAGGGGATGGGGCCTGCCCCCCCCCCCCGGGAGTGGGCGCAGACAGGAAACAGTCACCCATAGCCAGGTCCGGGAGTTAGTGCATAGTGCCATCCAAAAGCAGTTTGGTGGACAGCTGCACCAGAATGAGGGCCACGTGGAGCATCTTGAGGGTCAGCCTGCCCCTCCTGTCCAGCCCCACAGTGCAGCCACCTTTGAGGCCGTGAAGGTGCAATGGTGACTGCCCATTTGGGGGCTCATGGGCATCTGATTCCCAACCACCCTCCCCATCCAATGTGTTTACCCCCCTACATATGTCATAGACCGCCCCTGTCTGTTGTCTTTTCTGTCTTCCTACCCAGCTTACCTCCCTAAATATACCCACTATCTTTCCCCAATATCACACTGTAACCTTGAAAAAAAGAAAAAGGCATCTGTTCCGAAAAAAAAAAAATTACGCCCCATACATAGCTGTCTATTTCTCACACGTGTCCACTGGACACGTAATCTGGTCCAATTGGCTCAACAACATATTACTGTTGTCTTCACCCCTCTCTCAGGGGTTTGAGTGTCCAAATTTACCTCCAAATTCTGTAGAAATTCACAGCTGTTGCTGTAGAAGAATGGACAGCTATGGACCTTTCCTACACCTGTCCTGCACATCCCTAGCTACCTGTCATACTGTACTTTCCCTCTGCATGCCCCTTTTTCACCAGTTTCCTATCACCCCTTTTTCTTTTTTTTAAAGAAATTAGCACGGGGGTAAGCAGGAAAAAGTGGCGCTAAGTGAAGCTAAATCTGATTAATCGTAGCTTGGCATCGCTTAATGTCATGCAAATCCGCATAAACCCACTTACAACTGCTTAAAAGTGCCTTAATCACTCTGATTCCATCAGACCTTGTTCTGCTCACCAACAAAATTGTCAGGCCTGCCAAGTCTTGAACCCGGGATGCTGTGCTCTATAATCAAAATAACATACCACTGCACCAGCTAAGCTATGAAAATGTGTAATGCTTTAACAAACATATCATGCATTCTGGTCATTTAACATTAATGAAAAAAAAACATTTGTTACAAGTCTCGAACCCATGTACACTATAGTCAGACAAATGTACCACTGTACCATCTGAGCTATAGGAATTAATGTTGCTTTTTCAAATATCCAAACACAATGCTCCACGCGTAGGTACTGCACGGCCCGGAATGTACCATGAAAACCACTGTTGGCCAGCAGATATGTGAGTCGAAGTTAATGAAAACACCAACGAATTACCAAGAAACCATGACTTTAATGACCAGACCGGTTTCGGCAAAAAATGCCTTCTTCAGTGATACATAGTCAAAAAAGCAAAAGCAAAAAGTCATGAATATTTATAAACCCACTCAACCAATAAGAAAATGCCCAACCCATAAGGGAAATGGTATATTTCTGCTCCCAAAAATACAATACCTAAATCCAGATAATAATTAAACTGAACACAGTAATATTAATAATGAGTGTGACAGAGTGAATAAATAAAATACACAAGGATAGCAAATAACATTGTATGCAGAACAACAAGCCCACTGAACTTCCTATATATTCATATAATAAGCTACCATTCATTGTGACATTGAGAAAAAGTATATATATATATAATATATAATATGGCAAAACCATGGGGAGAAAATATAATGCACAACAAATACATCTAAAGGCATAATCTCACCAATATAGTATCACTTCACAGAACCATATTAATGAAACAAATATGAAATAGGTAGAAATCACAAAACCATGAAAACTAGCACATAATGTATTGATCTAACATATAACCATGATAAGTCTGACGAAATATGTTGAACTAACTTAATACACCAAAAATAAACGATATAACAAAAAAAATGATAAATCACAATGGTACAAATGGCATATATGTTCATAAAATTTTTTGTGTAATTATAGATCAACATGTAGTCCTGGTAGGGAGGCCACTTAAAACATGATATCCCCGTATGCCTAAAATGGACAAGTGTAATATTAAGATTATTGCAACCATATACCAATACAGAGACATTTAACACAGAGGGTGTAAATTCAATTCCTCGTAGAGGTTATAGTTATAAATGGTCATTCAAACCTGGTGGAAAAAGCGCTCCCAATGTGATGATCCAGTATTTTTCTTTATGATTTAAAATGCTATGCCATCCTTGGGAATTGTTCCGATCCCCAATAATTCTATCAATGATCATAAATGTGAAATGAGCATAAGGATGTTTCAATGTATGACGAAATAAAGCATTTGTATCTTTTTTGTTCTTGATATCACTTCTGTGTTCATTAATGCGAGTTCTAAGTGATCTAGAGGTTTGGCCAATGTAAAAGGCCGAACATTGACAGGTGGCTAGATATATTGCCCAGCTAGTGCTACAATTGCCAAAAATTCTGCAATAGTACACTCTACTGGTATTCTGGCTAGTAAATTGTTTGAGTTTACAAACCTGTTTACAAGATCCACAGTGACCACAAGGAAAGATTCCCAATAATTCATCCCCAGACATAGTAAGCTGCTTATATATGCCCCCCCCCCACTTTCCTTATGTATAAAATGAGAAAATAATGAACCCAATGTTTTTCCTCTCCTATATCTGAACCGGCACCGAGATCGCAAAAATGGTCTTAGTTGTTCATTAGCCATTAAAATGTTCCAATGTTTATTTATAATGCCCTTAATTGCATTATGATTTCTACCATAAGTAGTAACAAACCTTATAGTAGACAAAGATGAATCATTGGACTGTGTTTTGTATTGTATTGATTGCAGAATTTTTGGCAATTGTAGCACTAGCTGCGTAATATATCTAGCCACCTATCAATTTTCGGCCTTTTACATTGGCCAAACCTCTAGATCATTTAGAACTCGCATTAATGAACACAGAAGTGATATCAAGAACAAAAAAGATACAAATGCTTTATTTCGTCATACATTGAAACATCCTTATGCTCATTTCACATTTATGATCATTGATAGAATTATTGGGGATCGGAACAATTCCCAAGGATAGCATAGCATTTTAAATCATAAAGAAAAATACTGGATCATCACATTGGGAGCGCTTTTTCCACCAGGTTTGAATGACCATTTATAACTATAACCTCTATGAGGAATTGAATTTACACCCTCTGTGTTAAATGTCTCTGTATTGGCATATGGTTGCAATAATCTTAATATTACACTTGTCCATTTTAGGCATATGGGGATACCGTGTTTTAAGTGGCCTCTCTACCAGGACTACATGTTGATCTATAATTACACAAAAACTTTTATGAACATATATGCCATTTGTACCATTGTGATTTATCATTTTTGTGTTATATCATTTATTTTTGGTGTATTAAGTTAGTTCAACATATTTCGTCAGACTTATTATGGTTATATGTTAGATCAATACATTATGTGCTAGTTTTCATGGTTTTGTGATTTCTACCTATTTCATATTTGTTTCATTAATATGGTTCTGTGAAGTGATACTATATTGGTGAGATTATGCCTTTAGATGTATTTGTTGTGCATTATATTTTCTCCCCATGGTTTTGCCATATTATATATCATATATATATAATTTTTCTCAATGTCACAATGAAAGGTAGCTTATTATATGAATATATAGGAAGTTCAGTGGGCTTGTTGTTCTGCATACAATGTTATTTGCTATCCTTGTGTATTTTATTTATTCATGCTGTCACACTCATTATTAATATTACTGTGTTCAGTTTAATTCTTATTATCTGGATTTAGGTATTGTATTTTTGGGAGCGGGAATATACCATTTCCCTTATGGGTTGGGCATTTTCTTATTGGTTGAGTGGGTTTATAAATATTCATGACTTTTTACTTTTGCTTTTTTGACTATGTATCACTGAAGAAGGCATTTTTTGCCGAAACCGGTCTGGTCATTAAAGTCATGGTTTCTTGGTAATTCGTTGGTGTTTTTATTAACTTCGACTCACATATCTGCTGGCCAACAGTGGTTTTCATGCTTTTTCAGATATATCATGCATATATGTATATATATATATATATATATATATATATATATATATATATATATATATGGGTCACTGTCACTTTGTCAAAACACGGTTCATCGAAACTGTGTTTTGGCGGACACAATTTAGTGAAAGTGCATTTTATCGAAAATACACTTTTGCTAAATTGAGAGTGATTTTTTTTACATTTTTTTATGTTAATTTCTTTAGCGAAAGTGCATGTTCGACAATATGCACTTTCAACAACATGCACTTTTGCTAAAGTGTGTTATCGGAAACACAATTCGATGAATTGTGTTTTCGATAATACAGCAGTGACCCATATATATATATATATATATATATATATGTGTGTGTGTGTGTGTGTGTGTGTGTGTGTGTGTGTGTGTGTGTGCGTTAAGACATATATATGAAAAAGTAGATACATAATGTAGATATACATATATCAATATATAAAGAAAGGAATATATATATATGTATATATAGATGTATAGACAGATATATATATATATATATATAAATATATATATATATATATATATATATATATATATATATATATATATATATATATATATATATATATATATATACACACACACACGCAAATATATATATATATATATATATATATATATATATATATATATATATATATATATATCTATATAAAACATGCAGTGCATTCATACCTCAGAACCATCCCTCTCAACCTCTTAGTGCCAAAAACCTGTACAAAGGCTGTAAAATTGGCCACATATAGGGACATATTTCAAATATCGCTGTTAGAAACGAAGAGATTTGCTACAGCAACAGGGTGCATTTCAGCAGACAATTACTGAAGGATATGAGTATGGAAACTGAAATGTTATGTCATTATTTACTGACATAAATCCTTGGATCATCACAGTGATTTACCAGACAAATACAAGTAAATTGTGGAACATAACAAAAGTATGGGCCAAACATCTGGACAGTCTGTGAAAATCCTGGCAGTGGGGAGGTATGCTCAGAACCCCTAAGTGCAATGAATCTGGACCAAGCCTGACAAAGTGGGGGGGACAAAGGCATGAAAATAGAGACATATCCAAAATACTTGAGTAGATAAGCTGAGAAAGTTGTTGTAGTAACACTGTATGTCCTTACATACAGTGACTGAAATATCACAAGTCTGGGACTCACTTCCTTCTTATTAGTTAGTGATCTCAATCTCCACATCATCCTACTGATGTGTCAGGAATACACAACAGTTATGGGGACCAGACCAAAGATATCGGCCAGACAATTGGACATCCTATGAATATGTGGACATAACACAACATTAGGGAAACTACACTGAGCTAACAAGCCATGTTCAAACTACAATCAGACTGACATAACACTACCAAATTCAGCTCTGGGGCTGTACACATGCATTTGCAAATATAACAGGCACTACAGGGATGTAACACTAGTGGAAAACAGACACTGGTGTGAAAGTGCATACCCACAACCAGTTGCACCACAGTCACAGTGATATACCAGTAAGCAAACTGAACACTACAGTATAATGATTGTGTGTGCAACAATATCCTGTTTGCCACTCACACATTACCCCTACATATACTGCTCCAAGTCACAGTGTAGTGGGAATCTTGAGGTGTTATGGGACATGTCCCCCAATGGATATGGTTCACACACACACACACACACACACACACACACACACACACACACACACACACACACACACACACGCACACACACATTTGCCAGGACTGAGATTCAAACCCCTGCCTATGAAGTTATTGCTACTACAATGTTATGCATTGTTCGCATGCACAACAAAGCTTATAGGGTGAAGGGGCATCCCAAGTTACTTCTAAGGTGAGGGACATCAACAGCCTTTGTAAAGTATGGCAATTGGTGATGAACTGGTTGTGGATGGCCAGAAAATAATGTAACTTACAGATATACACACATGCAAATACAAATACACTCACATTTGCCAGGACTGAAATTTGAAACCCTACCTAACTAGTTTGTTGCACTATAGTAGTATGCAGTTATTGCAAGTGCCACAGAGCTTTTTAGGGCTGACTACTGAAGTATCTATAAAGGTGACTCACATCAGTAGGACTGCTAAAGTTGGGCAATGGGAAGTGCACTGGGTGTTAATGGCCTCAAAATCATTAACCTACAAACACACACACACACACACACACACACACACACACACACACACACACACACACACACACACACACACACACACACACACACACACACACTTACTTGTCACTATTGAGATTATAACCCCTGCCTATCTAGTGATTTGTACTATAGTGTTACGCAGTTATTGTACACGCTACAGTGCTTACTGGGGTGGCAACTGGCCAAAGGTGCTGATAAGGGGAATGACATCAGCAGGACTGATAAAGTAGGGCACTGGGTGGGTAACTTATCCAAATGCTTCTTTTTACAAACTTACACACACACTTATGCACCCACACACACACATTTGCCAGATCTGTGATTAGAACCCCTGCCTATCTAATGATTGGTACTATAGTGTTACGAAGTTATTGCACACGCTACAGAGCTTACTAGGTTGACATCTGGCCAAAGGTGCTAATAAGGGGAATGAGATCAGCAGGACTGATAAAGTGGGGCACTGGGAAGTGTTGTGGGTGGGAATGGCCTAAAACTGTTTGACCTACAAACAAACAAAACAAACTCCCTCAGTCTCACACACATAACTCACCTCCCCCCCACACACACACACACACAGTCACCAATATTGAGATTAGAACCCCTACTTATCTAGTTATTTGTACTATAGTGTTACACAGATATCACACACACAACAGAGCTTACAGGGGGTGATAGGTGTCTGATGGTACTTCTAAGGTGAATGACAGCAGGAGATCTTGTGAAGTAGGGCAACGTGAAGTGTACTGAGTGGGAACAGTCGCCTAATACTTAGACCTACAGACACACACACACACACACACACACACACACACACACACACACACACACACACACACACACACACACACACACACACACACAGGTGATGTGCTATTATAAACCCAAGCTCAGTACTGTTACACAATGGGGTTCACCTTTTATGCTGGCACGTGATATATCACATATGGGCCACCTATCTTATCTGATGTGTGTGTGTGTGTGTGTGTGTGTGTGGAAACAGTTTTGGTGTACATAGCTGTCTGTATGCACAAACATATATACACACTACAGTCATATATTCCAATATGGGTTCCAACATGTCCTGTGATGTGGGTTCCAACATGTCCTGTGATTCTCTAAGTGTAGGAGCATGCCCAGTGTGACCTGACATTCCAGAGATAGGTGTACTCCAGTCCAAGATTTTGTGTGCTACAGCCATATCTCTCAGGAGTACACAGGATTTTCCTCAGGGTACAGGGTTTGTTTAGCAGACATTTTCTGACATATCTGTAGTCTGACACTGCAATGTATTGTGTCATTACCTAGTGCCAGACATACTCAGATCATCACAGTACTTTACCAGAGGAATACTAGCTGTATGATGCATAGAACATTATTATGAGGGCAGCTATGTACATTTTTGCCTAACAAGGCCATTTGTGAGGTGTGGCTACAGCCAGTTGAGTAATGACATGCTGTGTAAACAGTCCAGCAACCTGGTGATATACTTGGCTGGGGATCTCCTGCTTGTGTGGTATCTTTCTAACTTGAGATGTCATATCCTTGTGTGGGCATAGCTCTCACCTGTACATGTTTTGGCAGGTTGTCCAGGTGTTTGGCTAGAGGTTTCATCCTGTCTATGTAAACTTGTGTCTTTATGGCAAGTTAGTTACGTATAATTGAAGAGTGATGTTACAAAATAATGACAGACATTACTGTTTCAGACTAAATAACCTTCAAACAATTCCCACTCCTGCAAACCCCTCACCCTACCAACTTTCTCATTATGTAAGGGTGATATTTACAACACATGCCTATCATTGTGCCTTTGTTCCACTTTTATTTCTGCCCTTGTCCAGACATCTTGCTGTCAGAGGGCGGGAGTTATGAGTGTGGGTACAGAGTGCATTCTACTGTGCAAGCATGTCCATTATATGTAAAAGCAAACATAAGAAAAAGGGATTATTAAGAATAACCAGTGGTAACAGTACCAAAAAGCACTTATATTCACAAAAATGTTGGCACCTCAGCTACACATCCTTCAAGATGTCCCTTATATGTGTAGTATATTCCACATAGCACTGTGACTTCCAGGTATGGCAGTGGCAGAGCAGTGGATATCACTGACATGCATAACAGTTGGCACTGCAGTTATCGAAACTTGGCCCTGTCAAAGACAGCACTTTACCTAGGGCACTATGAGGCGACTGCCAGGAGAACATGCTGGGCAGATCCTGACAGTATTAACCACACATACACATAGCTCATTGACCCCTGCATACTGTGGACAGGCAATATGTTTTCATGTGTATTGGTACAGCCATGCCAATGTGTGCTATGCTATTTCCCTGCAAACATACATGTTACTGCATTTGTCTGGGTATATGGGGGGCACACCTGTCAACTGTACACATTTGCACAGACTGTGCTGATATTTGCTTTACATTTTGGTTCCATTTACCATACTATTGTGCTCTGTCTTGGAGACTAGAGGCATATCAGTAGAGAGCATAGCTCAGATTGTAATGGCATTCATTTGAGTTTCAGACTTCTTACCTTTACAGCCTTACTGCAACTGTGGGTCCTGCTGTGCTATCACTGTGTGAGTCTGTAGGGGGTAATTCAACATTGGCAACATTTGTGTGCCTTTACCAGACATTTATCTGTGGTTTTCTACAGCGGACTTGCTGTGTGGGTGTAAGGGGTGGGTATGGGACCCCCACACTGACATCCATGCCTGTGACCTATGATCCCCTAGTTAGTTGTCCCCACGCATATACTGCAGTGGGATTTGAAACCTTGGGTACTACTGCATAGTGTGTGGAGGCCAGTTTTGGCCAGACATTTTGTGGTGTCCCACATAGCTGTCAGATGTGTGCTGCAATACCAGTAGGCCACCCCATTCCCTTGCATGCATGCAGCATCACCATAGATATGCTAGCCAAACATACTAAGCCATTCATTTATTGTTAAGAAGACTGACTTACCTTGTGCTTGCGACAGTTGTGAGGACGGTGCTTGAGTGCCACCCATGTTGGATGCACGCAGTACACTTCCTATACATGGTAAGTTACAGGTAATGTGATGTGTGTGTCATCTATTTTACTGTGTGTGCAAGTCAGAAAGAGGTGTCAGTCCCTGGGGTCCCTACAGTGTCAGCGTGTGTGCTCTATGTCGCCTCTTTGCCAAGGCCTGAGCATACTGGGCATGCCTCCATATGCCTACAGGAACAGGCTAAGGGGCCTCCTCCTCTGAGTCCCTCTGTGCCTGTGGGGACCTTGACAATGGCGGTGGGCTGTGTGGCCCTTCCCCGTGCTGTACCTGCTGCAGCTGTTTCCACATGATCATATTATGTAGCATGGCACATACTATAAACATGTGTGCACATGTGGCTGGAGAGTACTGCAAGGCTCCACCAGATATCTTAAGGCAGCGGAACTGTGACTTGAGAATCCCAAGCACACACTCTATAATGATCCTGGTTTGTGCGTGTGCCTCATTATGGCATTTGTTGGGGTGCGTGTGTGTACATTTCTGATGGGTGTCGTCATCCACGATTCCAGTGCATAGCCAGCATCCCCCACCAGATGGCCATACAGGATGCCCCCACTTGCAAATGCCTGGTACAGCTGTGATGAATGCCAGATGTGGAAGTCGTGATAGCTTCCAGAACTGCCAGCACACACATTCATGATAATGCCCTGGGCATTGCACATGACCTGGCAGTTGATAGAGGGGAATCCCTTGTGGTTTATGTAGACCCTACCCTGTTCACCATGTGGTGCTTTGATGTGGATGTGCATGCAGTCTATGGCACCCAGTACCTCCGGGTATTCTGCTACATGATGGAAGAGATGCATATTGCTGGTCCTGTCCTCACGGGTGTTGGAGAAGAAAATGTGCTCACTGGGATGTGGTATCATGACATCCAGGAACTGGTGGTGTACTCTGTGAGACCACCATGATGTCCCCAGTAGGTCTTTGGAAAGTACCTGTAGCTAGAATTCTTAAGGCTACACATACCTTGGTATCCACTGGGATGGGTTCCCCTCTGTTGGATCTAGGTCTGAGTTGAGGCTGGCACAGCTCAATGATTTGTTGAAGTATGTCTCTGTCCACCCTGTAGCACTCTATCTCCAGATCATGTAGCCCCTGGTAAGTTACCCTGGGTCTGAACACTCTTCTCCTCCTCCTCCTCCTTGGTCTTTGGCAGTTGTCAGCATTATCCTCCTCTCCACCCTCAGCCTCTAGCACATACTGATAGATCAAAGCAATGACAGCCCCTAACATTTTTCCAGTTAAAATTCCCCTGCATGTGTACACCAATGGTGCAGAGTATGTGGGAAAAAAACAGACTGTAAGGTGTTTGCATTGTTTATAGTGCTGTGCTGTAGATGCTGCCTGTATGATTGGCTGACTATGATGCATTCCACCTGCTAGCTCTGTAATTTGTATTTGATTGCTTTTATTCTGTTATTTCCTTTTTTCCCTTCCCATTTCCTCCCCTTTTAAGCCCTGAGGTGCACCGCGCAAACCCGGTGACCAAATGTAAACAGTCCTGCTATTTCCATTTTTTTGGTTTTGTTTTGTTTTGTTTTAGACCTGGTGCGTGCCACGCATACACATTTAGCTAATGTAAACATGAAGAAATGGCCCTCCCTGGATGCAAACATGCTCTTCATTTTATGGAATAAGCGAATACAGCCTCAGACACACACCCTTTCTTAGCTGTGCTCAGCTAAGCTTATCTGTGCACCATAGGGTTCCATTGTGCTTGCAACATGCTTGACACACACCCTTTTCATGTCTGTTGCTTCTCCTAGTTACATGATCATGCTATAGCACCTACACGGTTAGGTGCAGTTTGGCACAAGATTTTTGTGATTCAGTAGATTTCTCCTCATTTGCATACTAACACAGAGCCTTTCCCCTTGACAGCCACTGTTCCCTGGTATTGTTTTGATTCTGCATGCCATAGACTATAATGGCAAAATGCAGATTTCCCTTAGAATTGAGTTTACACGTTTTTTTTTATTTTCGGCACGAACCCGTTTGTGCACCACTGCCCTATGCTTAAACGGCCGAGATCGGCCAAAAAAAAATAACTTTCATTTTTATAAAAATTAAGCACTTTTCCATGCCAATGGCCTTAAATTTGGCCATCGGCATGCCTAAAGACTGTAATACATGCTTTTTTTCAAGCTGTCATGCCTCCGTTTTGTTATTTGCAGAAATGTATTCGGTTAGTAACCAAATAGATTTCTGCAACTAAAACTGTTCTTGCACGGATATCTGCCTGCTTGCTAAATTGCTAATTCACCTCATTTGCATGGATTTCAAATGAGGTAATTAGCATTCTGCACTGGTTTCCATGCAAGAACAGTGTAAGCAGGCTCATGCACGTCAAGACACTGGTTTACTGGATTGCCCGGTGGCCATATTATGCGCAGGAGCAGCTACACTGTTCCTGCGCAGAAAAATTACTTTATTGAATCCCAGGGCTTGTTATTCACAAGTCTCTTATGACTTTGACAAATTTAAGTGGAATGTTCTCTATATGGAATGCAATATTGATATTTGATTTAATAAAGCCAACTATGCTGCATTTCCTGAGATTGAGTTTAAGCACATGATTAATGTGCATGGACTAGATGTTGCTTATTATAAAAATGGGATTTGATAGGCACTTCCAATTTTCAATCATCACTAAATTTTGTTAGCGATTATATTTTGATATAATTTCTCATGTCAGAGAAGTATAAACCAAAGAGGAAGGTGACCAGGACACATCCTCGTGTTATTGCAAGATAGCCAAGTCTATATCTGGCAAACCAAGGTAAGAGAGTTTATCAATAATACTAGCATGGTGGAGAGTGTCAAAGGCCTTGGCAAGGTTGAAAGAGGCAGTGTAGAATCTTTGTCCCTTATACATGGCCTTAATAATCATTTTGATGAACTCAATTAGACTGTGCAGCATGATTTGCTATTTGAAAAGCTGAATTGGTGTGTATCATAAGGGTGGCAAGAACTTTTACATGTGTATATGGCTAGACATCTTATGATTCTTGTGAACACTTGACTAATATTGTTCCTGTGTCACCTGTATCAGTTTTTATTAGGTCAATTGAACTACGCTCCATAGTCTTGCAAATAATATTAGTGAAATGGATAGGTCTGTAATTCTCAGGGTCAGTAAAGGGCTATCTTTTATGTAACGGTACCACAAAAGCTGTTCTCCAGACCTCAGAGATGTAACCAGTAGAGAGTTATAGCTAAATAGTTAATGGAGGAGTTTTCCTAGATGAGATTTAGTAATTTTCAGCAGATATCTATGGATATTTCCATGATCTAAGGAATTACTATTTTTTATTCATTTTTGTCTTTTGCAGCTGACCATCAACATAACCCAGTGCCTCTCTTTGATCAACAGGTTTGTCTACCCATTCTGGCCTCCCACCAGACCAACTTCATTCAGCATTTTCCAAAATTAACAGCCGCAGGCCCTTAATTTCATGGCTTAGTGGGACAAAGCCCTGATTGTGTCACTGATGACCTAGGTTTGTGTTTCCGTTGTCTGAGGCACCGGCAGGAAGACAGATGCACCTAACCTGGAAGGGAAGGAGGGACAGGGGAAACAGCTAGAAAGTATTTCATAAGTGGGGGTGATGTGGCATATTGATGTCAGTGCCCCTAGCCTTGAGCTTTCTCAGAATTTTCTCTCCCAGAATTCCCTGCTCACAATGTTCAGATCAAGGTTATTGGCCTAATGGAAAAAAGTAACTAAGGAGAAAAAAACAGATTAAATACTAAGGAAATCTGTTTAGTCCTTGTAATCAGTGCCAATTTGGAGAGGGATAAAGGGAGGGATGTCACAGCTTATGGATTAAAATGAAAAGGATACAGTGTTATGGTAATTACATAATTTCCATATCCTGTTTCATCCATCCATCTGATCCAGCTGTTGGGACAAAATCCCATTCTGCCTGTATTTTTGTGTGGAAGCATGGCAGTATGCATTTCAGAACTTCTAGATCTGTAAATTATATACAGGTCATAGTACTTGGCAAAGAGGCACAATGTGGCTCCTGATATTTGTGGATCATTTTCGGTGTAATATAAAAACAGAAGTTATGTACTTACAATAACACTAGGTCCTTTTCCTAGTACATAGGTTCATAGGTGTGTACTAGGCTAATGGCCCTGGAGCCTTTACAAGCCTAGCCCATAGAAGTGCCCTGGCATCATGCCACCCGACGTTAGTTCCCAGTGCCTCTATCAAGTAAAGCCACTGGAGTGATCCCTGGGGTGAACTTTCTATTTCCTATCCCATTCATCAAGATTTCTCTTGAAGAGGGCCAGTGAGGTGCTCTGCCTGACATGTATGGGAAGTCTATTCCAGAGCATGGGCAGTCTCTGGGTTATGATAAGACTGATGGGTACTAAGCATATAGCTGTCTACTGGTTACATCTCTGAGGTCTGGAGAACAGCTGTTGTGCTACTGTTTCATGAAGCATAACCCTTTACTGACACTGGGAATTACAGACCTATCTGTCTCACTAGTATTTGCAAGATGATGGAATGTAGTTTAACTGGCCTAATACAAACTAATATAAATGGCATAGGAACAATATTAGCCAAGTGTTCACATCCATTGAAGAATTCCTGAAAATTGCAATAGATGTTGCCACAAATCTTGTGGAATGTGTTTTGGTTTGATAGTTAGGGACTTGAATTTGGCCAATAAACTAATGTGATACACCAGGATAGCCATCCGGAAAATGTCTGCTTTGACACTGTTTTACCCAATGAGTTAAGCACAAAGGATATGAATAACTGAGTTTCTTTCGTAAATGAATGATTTACTTCCATGAAGGTAAATTTCGTGTTGGCTGTTACTTAAAAACCTCAGCTTTGGCCGGCTAAGAACTTGCTGTATTCAACTGGATGTATAAGAGAATTTAAGTACCTTTATCTGCACTTTTTTTTCAAAAAATACAGTATTTAAATTGATTTTAACTGTGTTGCAGGAATATTAACTGAACTGGAAGTTAGTCAGTGTTTGCTGAATTTTGTTATTTGCTAGTAATTACAGGTGTGGGGGTAGCCACATTCTTTGATTTCCTGTCATTGCCTATTTAAGTGGTACAGTGTGAAATATTTTCTGCTTAAAAACCTCAGCTTTGGCCGGCTAAGAACTTGCTGTATTCAACTGGACGTATAAGAGAATTTAAGTACCTTTATCTGTACTTTTTTTTCAAAAAATACAGTATTTAAATTGATTTTAACTGTGTTGCAGGAATATTAACTGAACTGGAAGTTAGTCAGTGTTTGCTGAATTTTGTTATTTGCTAGTAATTACAGGTGTGGGGTAGCCACATTCTTTGATTTCCTGTCCTTGCCTATTTAAGTGTTACAGTGTGAAATATTTTCTGCTTAAAAACCTCAGCTTTGGCCAGCTAAGAACTTTCTGTATTCAACTGGACGTATAAGAGAATTTAAGTACCTTTATCTGCACTTTTGTTTTCAAAAAATACAGTATTTAAATTGATTTTAACTGTGTTGCAGGAATATTAACTGAACTGGAAGTTAGTCAGTGTTTGCTGAATTTTGTTATTTGCTAGTAATTACAGGTGTGGGGTAGCCACATTCTTTGATTTCCTGTCCTTGCCTATTTAAGTGGTACAGTGTGAAATATTTTCTGCTTAAAAACCTCAGCTTTGGCCGGCTAAGAACTTGCTGTATTCAACTGGACGTATAAGAGAATTTAAGTACCTTTATCTGCACTTTTTTTCAAAAAAATACAGTATTTAAATTGATTTTAACTGTGTTGCAGGAATATTAACTGAACTGGAAGTTTTGACTCTGCTCTTCAGTTAGTCCCACCCACCCTCCATGTTTTTGTTTTGGTGTTAATCTTAGTGGCCTTGAAACTGCCCGCCCTTCTTGTAAATTTGTGTTTGGATACTCCTTCTGGGCCCATCTCATTTGCTCACTCAACTGAGTGCAGTGAGATCATATTCTGATTTCAGGCACTCCTACTGTGTACAAAGAGAGCATCTGGGAAACAGAAAAAAAATTAAGCTTGTTTCCTGCCTTTCCTGTTAAGTGGTATAGACTATTTGTAGGCTTCTGAGCCCCCAAGCCCTTCTGTGTTGGAGGGAAGCCTTCTAACTTAGTTTTTTTTTCTTATAACTAGCCAGTGTTCTAGTTTCAGCACTCAAATCTGTTTCTTTGATCTCAGCACTTGTTCAGAAAAAAAAAATTTTTTTCATCTGCTTTTACTATACTTGTGTTTCTACCTACTTTATTTTACTTTTGAATCATCTTAAAAGTACTCAATTGTATTTATTACTGCTTGGTGTAACTCATTCTAAGCCTTTTGGTTTAAACACTTGGGCTTCGGACCAGTTGTTTTGCACTGAGAGGGTTTGTGGTCTGCACTGTAGTGGCAGAACAGGTAGCTTACATCCTTCTAGGTTGGGAACTGCTGATTGAGGGCTCAGTGTCTGTTATTCTAAAAGTGTATTAATTCTGGTTTAAGCACTTGGGCTTTCAGGCCAGTTATTTTACATTAAGAGGGTTCGTGGTGTGCACTCTTGTGGGAGGAGAGGCTGGACTCTGCCCTTCTGAGCTGGGAATTTCTGGTTAAAGGCTTATAGTGCATGCATATCTGAACTGCTTCTTACTGAAGTTGGTGCGCCTTGTTTGCTGTGGCATAGACTGGATTCGGGCCTGCTGGCTCTAGCTTTGTTTGTGTAACTTGAGCACTAATCCAGGCATTCTCTAAAGTATTCAGTTGTATTTATTACTGCTTGGTAGTAACTTGATTAAAGTGTAGCTATCATTCTAAGTCTTTTGGATTAAGCACTTGGGCTTCAGACCAGTTGTTTTACATTAGGAAGGTTTGTGGCATGCACTGTGGTGGCAGGACAGGTAGCCTTCATCCTTCTAAGTTGGGAACTGCTGATTGAGAGCCCAGTGTCTGTTATTCTTAAAGTGTATTAGTTCTGGTTTAAGCAATTGGGCTTCAGGCCAGTTATTTTACATTAAGAAGGTTCGTGGTCTGCACTCTTGTGGGAGAAGAGGCTGGACTCTGCCATTCTGAGCTGGGAATTTCTGGTTAAAGGTTTATAGTGCCTGAATATTTGAACTGTATCTTACTGAAATTGGTACACCTTGTTTGCTGTAGCATAGACTAGATCCAGGCCTGCTGAATCTAGCTTTGTTTATATGCTTGTTGTTTGTTTGCTTGTTATTTCCCTGGAACGCTAATTCCACCTAATACGCGGCTTCTCAGCGCTTCTGTGGATCACTAGTGATATCTGCATTGCTTACTGTACTTATTTCCTTGTTTCACTTGAAAGAAAGTTACTGTTTGTCGTGTTTGCATTTAAGTTACCTGTAACACATTGCACTTAAGTTACGTGGCACTTGCTCACTAAAGCAATTATATAAGTCAGCACTAAAAATTAAAAGCACTACACCCTCACTCCCCACTGGCCCTTGTTTTCAATTATTAAGGAATTCCCAATATTATTCTAGCATGTCCAAAGGTCAGTTGTCAATCTCCTCTCCGGTCCAGCTGGTGAATCTGGGAATCTTGAGGCAATGTTACAACTGCCTCATGTACACAGACAACCCTCTCCTCCTCCCAACAAATTCCAACACATGTGAGAGATGCAACCATATAGCCAAACTGGAGGCTTAGCTCTCTCAACTCAGTACTGGCATAACCAGTCAGGAGGAGAAGGAAACCACCCTCACTACAATTCCAGTCTCACATAGACCTACCACGACAGCAAACCAAACACATAATCACACAAAACATACTCGGAGGCTCTAAATAAAGATCTGCCTAAGCAGCAGAGACCTCCAAAGCAGACACCCAAGCAACCGCTACCCCAAAACAAAACACGTGCAACACATATCTCACAAAGCCAGTGTGCCGAACAGTCACAGCCCTTAAGACTAAACAACACACCTGATACACTTGTAATAGGTGACTCTATCGTCAGGCACACTGACGTCCCGCTCACCAGGCTGAACAAGGAGAGGGTCACGGTGAGCAGCCTGTCGGGCGCTAGGATCCGCCACATAACACAAGCACTCAGGTCACTCCAAGGCAAGTACAAATATGACTCAGTCATTGTCCATGCTGGTGTGAATGACCTGAGACGTACCTCCCTGGACTACATGAAAAGAGACATAAAGGAGCTCTCTGAGCATGTAGCCCAGGCTGGTATGATCCTGACCTTGAGTAGCATCTTACCCACACCAAGAATGATGCCACAATATGAAGACAAGATGATCAATTTCAACAATTGGCTTAAGTACTGGTGTCATTCAAAGGGGATCCAATGCCTGTCAGCTTGGGATGATATGCTCGACAAGCCACGATGCTTCGCTAGGGACGGCTTGCACCTGTCACCCCTGGGCTTTCGGATATTGGCAAAGGCTCTTGCTACCCCCATAGTGCCTTTTTTAGGCAAGGCGCAAAAGACAAACCCACCTCCATAGGTATCACAAGGGATAAGAAACTAAGAGTAATGCTACTCAACGCCAGAAGTCTAAACCTCAAGATGCACGCACTCAAAACTCTCCTTAGCATGGAGAACATCGATATCTGTGCAGTAACAGAAACCTGGTTCAGGGCTCCCGAGAGCACCCCAGCACTACCAGGTTATACCTCATACCATGCTTTTCGGCCCCAAAACTTGGACCGAACCACAAAAGGAGGGGGTGTATCGACATTCATCAAAGATTCCCACACCTCCAGGTTTGTGGCAAAGCACGAAGCATCAGAGACTATCCATGTGCAACTAACAGTGGGTAAAACTGCCTTCCAGTTTATAGCCTGCTAGAGACCACCCTCCCAAACCCAGGAACCCCACTCGGCCTTCCTGAGAACACTGGAAAATATGAAGGTCTCTCCAAACACCATTATATTGGGCGACTTCAACTACCCAAACATAGACTGGGAGCATTACTCTAGTTCCAACACCCTAGCCCAAAGGTTCCTAGAATTTATAAACTCAAATGCTATGGAACAACTTGTTACCACTCCCACAAGAGGGGAAAACATACTGGACCTGATCATCACCAACATGGGGACTCTATGCTTCAGACAAGAAGTGTATCCCTCACTGGTAAGATCAGACCATAAACTAATCTCACTGGATATTCACATCCCGACCCCACCCCCTGCCCAGAAAACCACAGTGAAAAGCTTCTCTAAAGCAAATTTCACACTCCTCAAAACTGAGGTGGAATCCTTGAAAGCCCCCGGGCCTGTAGAAAATACAGCCCAGACCGCAGAATCCTTTATAAACGCATTCTATGAACACCTTCAGGAATGCATGTATCATGCAATCCCAAATAAAACCAAGACCCAATCCTCCAAAGGCAGACATCCTGTCTGGTGGACCCCAGCCATAAACAAACTATACAATAGAAGGAGGAAGCTACTAAATGATAGAGCAAAATCCCAAAAAGGGAAGGCATCACTGATCAGTATTAGCAAAAAACTACGGGCACTCATAAAATTGTCTAAGGCCAGCTTCGAGAGAAAAATTGCACAGGACACTAAGGATAATCACAAGGCTTTCTTTAGTTATGTTAGGAACCTGGGTGGTAATTCCCAGATATGCTCAGAATTAGTCCAATATGACAAAAATATACACTGAACCCACAGACATTACCAACATCCTAGCTGACAGGTTCAGCGCAAACTTCTCCCCCATCTCCCCACCAAAAGGGCAAATATCTATCCCAGCAGAGTGCTGCCCCCCTGACATCTCAGATGCTCAGGTAAGAGCCGCCCTCTCCAAAGCAAAAAACACAGCATCAATGGGACCAGACGGTGTCCCGGGCTGCATCCTACATGAACTCCAAGAAGAGCTAAACCCAAACATAAAACTACTGTTCAATCTCAGCCTTACTACAGGATATGTGCCCAAAGAGTGGCGTACAGCAACAGTGGTCCCTCTCCATAAAAGTGGTGCCTCAACGGATCCTGGAAACTATCGCCCAATAAGCCTGATAGCTTGGTCTGCAAAGCTATGGAAAGGATCATCATGGACCTCATAAATAAAGATATTGGGGACCTACAGACACTGGATCCTACCCAGTTCGGCTTTGTTAAGGGCAGATCCTGCCTCTTAAACCTGGTTGATTTCTTTGAAACAGTCACCAAGGCCATTGACGAGGGGAAGGTGGTCCACACAGCCTACCTGGACCTCGCAAAAGCCTTCGATACAATACCCCACTCGGGCATTATAGATAAGCTCACCAGCTTAAATATAAACCCCTATGTCACTAGATGGATTGCAAACTGGCTCAAGGACAGAACCCACATGGTTAGAATTGCTGGAGCCATGTCACACTCCAAACCAGTTACAAGTGGTGTCCCACAAGGCTCAGTCCTGGGACCTCTCTTGTTCGGTATATATTTCTCGGAGGTACAGGCCAACACGGAAGGACTGTGGCTGACCAAGTTTGCAGATGACTGCAAACTGGACGCCATAATCGACTCTCCAGCCAACACAAGCATCCTCCAAAAGGGCCTCATAGAAACAGACAACTGGTGCCAGAGCCATGGCCTCAAGCTAAATGCCAAAAAGTGTATAGTCATCCCCTTTGGCAAAAACAAAGTGCCCACAAATTACCACATAGGTGGTAATCCATTAAGTACAGAAGAAGTAATTAGGGACCTGGGGACCCAAGTTGATAGCAATCTCTCATTTGACAACCACATGGCCAAAGTGGTTAGAAAAACATTTTATATAGCCCACCTAATCATGAAGGGATTCACATCTAGATCAGGGGAGGTCATCGTGCCTCTTTACTCATCCCTCATCAGGCCCATAATTGAGTACAATGCCCCTTTTGGGATGTACCTTACCAGACACCTGCAGCAACTGGAAAGATCCCAAAAGTACCTCACCAAGAGGATCAAAGGGCTCAAACAGATGCCATATGCTGCCCAGTTAAAGAAACTCCAGCTCTACTCAGTGGCATACCGCCTGTTCAGAGGCAATCTGTGCCTGACGTATAAAGTCATGTCCAACCCGGAATTAATGGACATGCTGCACCTCAGAAATTCCAAATCCCATCGAGCTACGTGCTCGAGAGACTTGAACCTCAGCACTGAAATAAATAGGACATGCTGGGGGGACAGATTCATAACCCAGAGGCTCCCTTCACTCTGGAATAAAATCCCAGTCCAGGTTAGGCAGAGTCCCTCATTGACTCTCTTCAAGAGGAATCTTGATGAGTGGATGGGAGATCGTAGGTTTACCCCGGGTATCACGTCTGTGTCCCTGTTAGACAGAGGCACAGTATACTAACCTCGAAAAAGGGCATAGCAAAATAAATTTAAAATGGGTGGCGAAAGCCAAACACATTCTGGCTAGGCTTATAAATATCCTAGGGCAGATAGCCTAGTATGAACCTATGAACCTATGAACCTATGAACATGCAGTATATGCCGCAGCTGCTCTCGCTTGTTGGTATGGTTAGGAAGAAAGAGGCAGGAAGGTATAATTGCTGATTTAAATTAGACTCTGTCATCACCTTAGGAGTAAAGGAAGTTCTTAAGATGACTCTGTCTTTGTAAAAGGTTAAACAGGGCAAAATGGAAGACAGAGCGTGATGTTCTGAAATTTGTCAGGCTGAAAGAATAGCCACCAAAAATGTTTTGCAAGATAAAAGTATGAGATCTACTGAAGAAGATGGCTCAAATGGTGTTTTTTTGTTACAGCTTCTAATGCCAGGTTAATGTTCCATGAAGAGGTAGGATTGTTAATAGGCATATGAAGGCAGAGCAACCCTTTAAGAAAGGCTTTACGATGGAGGTAGAGCCTAGATGGCTAACTGATAGCAGCATCTATTTAGAGCTCCATAAAACTATACTAGAAAACAGAAAAAACTAATTTTATCAAATAGAAACAGGAAAACTTTATCAATGAACTTTTAAACAACAACCTTATCAAATTTCAAGAAATTCTGTTGAGTTTTTCCTGTCAAAATAAATTGGAGATCATTACAACTGTATGAAAATGGTCAGTTCACACAGAAACTACTCTGAAGAAGGATATCCAATTGATGACTTCCACATTGCATGAACTGTCCTCGAAAATGGATAGATTTACAGACAATCTGGAAAATCTAAAGGAAAACTGTAAAAAAACAAACTGATGTCCTTAAGGAAGTATTACAGCAACAACAAAATAAAATCCTTGACATGGAAATTTCTCTGACTGACATAGATGGGAGACTCAAAGAGGAGGAAAATCAGTCAGAATTCTTACTACACCAAAATAACAGGCTAATTAACAAAATAGATGATCTGGAGAATAGGGAAAGGGAAACAAACATAAGAATCTTTGGTCTTCTAGAGAAAACAGAAGGAGAGGACATCATAACCTTTCTAAATTCTTGGCTACCTGAAATACTTGAATTAAAGGAGGGACTATCAAATGGAATTGAGGGAGCTCACTGAGCCATTGGAAAATCACAAACCTCTTTATCCAAAACACCTCCAAGATCAATTGTGGTAAAATTTCTGTCATATCTGGATAAAGAACTTATACTAAAATCTGCCTGGAGAAAGAGTCCCTTAATATACAAACAAAGTCAGATAAGGTTTGACAATGACTACTCTGCAAGAGTGCTAGAACTAAGGAAAAAAACATGGCCATTGGTGAAACTCCTCAAACAAAACAAAATAAAAGTACAACTGGTCTATCCTGCTAAAATCAGAATTTTAATAAGTTCGACGAAGCATCTTCATTTATCAAAAATAATAAAGTCATTACTATTCCTGAAGAAATGGACTGGTCTACAACAACCAATTTGAAAAGATCCTCAGAGAAAAACACACGGACTGATGTGAAGGAAAAGAAACAAAGAACTGAACTTAAAACTACAGAAACTCTCAAATCTCACAAGGATTCAATAACAATATAGACTACTGGTTCTTACAACAACAAAAAGTATGTATTTTAATTTATTTTATTGATTATAACTTATTGTGGTATTTCTTTCTTTCTTTTCATTGATCTATATATAAGTTTATTAACACAAGCTCAAACTCTGCATCAGAAATCAAAATGAAAACTAGAAGTTTAATATAATACTAGCGTTATAACAAATAGTAAACAGAAAGTTCAACTGTCATAATGCAGTTTATTTAGTGTATATATATATATATATATATATATATATATATATATATATATATATATATAAATGACTGCATCTTTATTAAGTTTCTTAATTGACTAATACTTTGATTAACATCCTTGTTTGCCGGGTCTCAAAGATATAAGGATTTATATGCAAGCGACTTTGTTAGGTTTGTTTTTTCTGCATAGTAAAATACATATATAACAGTTAAAAACAATGGCTTCCATGATTTGAAAAATGTATCAGGTCAGATTGATTAGATTTGCAAAGCCATACTTCGGCAACCTTTTGACTGAAGTATCCTTGTACATACATAACCATTTCTTTTTTTCAAACACATTAAGACAAGAACATCTCTTGCATAGCTGATATCAAGGCATTAAAAATAGAACGTACTTCTATGTGGCTAGTGAGAGGTTTACATTGCAAAAAAAAAAAAAAAGAAAAACTTGCTTCAATTAAACATAAATTCCTTACTTTAAACATCGCTAGGCACTTTATCCGAGGCATGAACCTTAGGATGAGAATTGTGTTTAAAAGCATTTCCCTTATTAGGTTGCAACAAAAACTAGGTCAATATATTGTATTAGACATCCATTTTTTTGTATTACATAAGAAACAAACGAATCAACGGAAAGTGTGGGTAAGCGTACTAACACACACACGTATTTTCCCTCTCCTTTCTGCATTTACTATTTATAAGAGAAGAATTAAGGTGGTAGATGTCTCTTTTGAAATTATACTGACAGATGTATACTAATAGGGGGTCTATATTAGATAAACAAAAGTTTATCTTACTGAACTCTGATATTATCGAAAATCCTGGAAGTCGAAACTGCAATTGTGGGGGGCTGCGCCCCCCACACCCCCCCCGCTAAATATATATTCCAACTCCGAGATCGCACTACAGTGAGGAAAGGGCAAATATTCCCATCTTCACTGTACTGCGATCTCACAATTCTGGTTTCGGGTTCCGGGATTTTTGCTCATGTTAGCGTTCGGTAAGATAAATGTTCGTTTATCTAATATAGACCCCTAATAGGGACATTAGACAGCTACAAAACCACAGTTCCTTAAAGAATAGTTTATTATTTGACATTTTATGCACGGAATAACCGACACTTCATTCTCAACAAAATATTTGTATAATTTAGTATTGCGATCCTTTTTTATGCTACTTCCTGTTTGATATTGTACTTAGATATAAATAATGGACATCTACTCATAATTTTCATTCAGTAAAGCATGTAGCAGCCTGGGGATGTATAGAACAAATAATGAAAGATGAGTGGTGGTTGATCTATTTACTTATTATACAGCTGCATTATTTTACCATTGTCTCTGTCTTTTAGCATGGGAAGAAAATAGTTGTCACTAGTTTTCTATTTACTACTGGTAGCAATGATTTTCACTAACCAATCTTTTTTCTGGAAGTCAGCATAGGGGTAAGTTAATCTGTCTCATGTAGAATAACAGAAGGAATCTACTACAATACATGAGGTGCATATTTCATTTTCTGCACTATCAGGTTTAACTGAGCAAAATGCTTTCTATCTGCTTAACAGACTTGGTATGTATTTAACTGTTAATGCACATCAAATGCAAACTGAGCAGAGCCAAGTTTTAGGTCTGACTCTGGAACAAGCTGTTTGTGACAAGTATAGTTTTAAAGTTTAATTAATGCCTTTTTAGCAGAAAATAATAAGAATAATTAAGCTGTTCTCAATAACTCTAGCATAATAGTGTAAAGAAAGGAGCCTTCCCCATGTAAAAGACATTGAAGCAGGTATTATGTTCCTCCACCATCTAAACAATATTGATCCAAGGCCCACAGAGTCTATTGCTAGGCCTCTACTCAGTATATTTATTCTTTTATTGGCTATTGGTTCAAATATTTCAGGGAAACCATCTACTTTATGCCACTTTACAATGCGAACTGTAGTCCTGTGGCAAAAGCTGGGTGACATATTTTACCTTTACTATTTTATCATGTAGTCTGAAAATTGGGATTTGCCATCTTACAAAGGTAAAGGGGAATATCAATATACTTCACTTAATTATATGTTTATGTTTCAAATCTATTAATCTGAGATAAATATTCTGTCTGGAAGTTTTTTTTTTGATGTACATATATTAGAAGAATGACAAAGAAAAATAAAAATAGATAGATAAGGTTTACATACAATGTGAAGTTCTCTTTTATGGGTCACTAATCAAGGAGTATGAATTCTCACAACAAACAGCATTGAGAGACGTTCATTAGGGAAAATAGATACACACAGTATTTTCAGATACATCTCTCTGCACCTAGCATAATTCCTCTTGAGAGTACACAGAAAACATCTTCAGTCTTGGGGCTCTGAAAAAGTCTTCCCACTGGCACAGCTGTAAGGATGAATCCTCAGCCAAGTGCTTTAATACTGTAAGAAGTTTTTTAAAAATTAAGATGCATTCACAAAGTTATGTTAAGTATACTGAAGTTGGTAAAAGCATTGAACATTTTGGGATGTTCATGCTTTGGAAAAGTTTTTGAATATAAATGTATACTTATAAATATGAAGTTTGTATTAACTATGGTTTATCAGAAGAAGTCTCTTTCATCAAAATTATCACAGAATTACCCACTATGGAAACCATAGTGTCCTAAGGGAAGAGGAATGAACTAATAAATCAATATAAAAACCAAGGTACTGCGTACTTTGTTTATATTTAAATTTGTGATTGAGAGTTAGCTAGAGACATAGAAATTGAGTCTCAGATAGAGATGAGTTCACATCTTATAACCAAATATTTATTAATATAATCAAGACTGACATGATAATAAGGATCACTAAGTTGTCATAAATTATTCTGAAGTTACAGTAGATTTGTGGTTAACTTATAACTACAAATTAACTTTGATTTAAAGTTTTGTTATGTATATTTCATTAGAAAATGAAAATAGAAAAATAAGAATAATATAAGAAGGAAATACAAGATGCTAATACACATAATGCATTGAATCAAAAACGCATTACTTAAAACTGTCACTGGTCCATAATTGTTTCTTTAATAGTAACAAATGAATAGTTTTACTTTGTTTATGCCTGACTGGTTTTATTCTCTATTAGATTTGATATTTCTTGTATAAGAAGCAAGAAATACTAGATTGATGATTTCTAGATAATCTCATAGACATGTTACACTTGTGCATAACACAATGTTTATTAAAATATGCTTAGAAAAGGTTGTTATATACTGAAAGAAAGCTTAATCAGAAATTAAGCAACGTTACAAAAACAATAGTATATGTTAAAATATATTTTTAGAAGATCTATAATTTTCATACTTTGTGTACATTCAACTTTAGATATTAAGTTGCATATATAATTGAATATTGCTTCACTTATTTGAATTCTACAAATCTCCAATAAAAAAAAATTCATATTGGAGCAAAAATAGGGTAATTTTCTCTTTTAAGTGGTTGGTAGATATGAAAGTTAATGTGATAGATTGTTTTTCATCTATCAGATTGGAAGTGCATATCACTTCATGTTTATTAGAGGACTTATCAAAATATTTGATTAATTTATACCATGCATCTCTTCTTGAAATACTTATTTTTTCTTTCCTTAATTGGCTTGAACTTAGTTATATCTTATGTTTTTCTTCTAAAAAAGATAATATGTTCACAGTGAACAAAATTAACAGAGATGTTACACATGCTACATATTATAAGACATTACAAATACATTTTACATCACAAATATTATATAAAGTTAATTAACAGGAATGAATTTAGCTAGTCTATCCTTAAATACTAAGGATTTAAATAACCCAAGGAAAAGATCAAACGTATTAAGATATATGAAATTAAACATAGCACAAGTGGTATTTCTTCAAGAAACTCATTTCAAAACAGAAGACACTTACATATGGAATCCTAATGAATATATATTAGCTTCTATGGAAAAAAATGCCACCATGACTCAAATCCTTTATAAATATGAAGATAAGGAAGGCCTTTTGTCTATTGTAATAGTAAAATATAATAATAGAGTTTGGACATTAGCAAATGTATACTGGTTCCCAGGTATTGGGATTGGGACAGTAAGAAAAGATATAGATCTAATTACTAGAATATATAAGGGAAATCTGATAATAGGAGGAGACTTTAGTTGCATTTTGGAAAATTCAGAGACCTCTAACAAAAGAAACTTATGTATTAATAGCACAGGGAAAGCTCTTAAAAATGGCGTGAAAGCCTAAATCTAATTGACACATACAGATATAAAGAGAGTAACTCATTATCATTTTCTCATCAAGATCATAGATTTGGTACTCAAACAAGAATAGATAAAATATTCATATCTCAAGAATTAAGCACAAAAATAAACAAATTTCTCCTTAACTCCATGCCCTTTTTCAGATCATGACTCATTAATCCTTAAAATCTATTGCAGAAAAAACAAAATCCAGCCCAAATGAATAGAATAGAAACTAAATCCCAGTAGCTGGCAGAAGCATACAATGAAAAAAAATCAAACTCTCAAATATAAAAAACACAATGATTTATTAGCACACAAACACATAAGCGCTTTCGCGGCTCCAAAAGACCACTTCCTTTTGGAGCCATGAAAGCGCTTACGTGTTTGTGTGCTAATAAATCGTTGTGGTTTTTTATATTTGAGAGTTTGATTTTTCTTCATTGTATGCTTCTGCCAGCTTCTGGGATTTAGTTTCTATTTCAATCCTTAAAATATATACAGATTATAAGAAATTAATCTTTACGTCAAGAATCCCAGCGTATAGCACAAAATTAAAACAATTCAAACCTTGGCTAGATTCAGAAATACAATTCTTCTTAGATTTAAAGTACACCAGTGAAACAAATATAATAAACTTATGGGACACCTTGAAATCTTACTTGAATGGAAACATCCTTTCATGGTATAAAAATAAAACAAAGGAATGGGAATCAGAATTGCATAACATCCAAAAACAAATCCCAGAACTTAATGTCAATGAATCTTTAAAACCACGAGAAAAAAAAAAAAACAATTGAGAAATTAAATAAAAGATATAATGAAATTCTAATTCATAAAAATAATCTAGCAATAGAAAAACTAAAACTTAACTCATACGCTGTATCGCCTGAACACATGCACAATCTAGCAGTTAGAATTAAAAGACAATCTATTGAAAACAATATCACAAATACCATACATGAAGGGAAAACAAAAAAACAAAAAAGTATCAGATATAACTGATATTTTGGATGCCTTTAAATATCACTTCACTGATCATTACAAAGATGACTCACATCATTTGAATCTATCAAATTTAGAGTTAAATTTAACAAAATTAAAGGTAATACCAGAAAAATTAAAATTTGATATTCAAAATCCCTAAAAGAAATTACTGAAAAATCAAGGAAAGCAAAAATAATAAGGCACTGAGAATTGATGGCATAATTAATGAATTGTATAAGATATTTCCATCCTCAGTAATATCATTATTTCATAAAACTTTAAATGAAATACAATCACAAAATACAATACCATCCTCTTGGTGGTATTCCCTAATTACACCTATCATAAATGAAAAAAAAAAAGATCCTTTACAATGTAACTCTTATAGGCCAATCTCATTACTCAACAACAACTATAAAATCTTTATGTCAATATTAGTAAGCAGAATTAAAAAATCACTGATACATATCATAATGAGGACCAAACTGGATTTATATATAATAGACATACTCATGATACCATACAGAGAATATTAACACATAGATTTCTTAAACAGAGACAACCAGGAAGCTCTAATAGCAGCATTGAACCTAGAAAAAGCTTTCAATTCCCTTAGATGGGAATATCTTTTCAAGGCTTTAGAATTATTTGAATTTCCACTCAATTTCATTACACTAATACAAATCATATATAAAGATAATATTGCTTATGTAAAACTTGGGCCTTTCACTTCATAAGCCACTGAAATATCTAAAGGCACAAAACAGGGCTGTCTGATGTCACCTATTCTATTTGCACTGGCAATAGAATTATCTGCATCATCAATACGTAACAATCCCAAAATAAAAGGTATTGATGTATATGGTCAATTTAACTAAAAAATTATGTTATTTGCTGACAATGTCCTACTCACTCTATCCATTTCAGAGAAATCTTTACAAGAACTAGATGAATTAGTAGAAAGATTCTATCTTATCACGGGCCTCTGTTTTAAAAAACAAAGTCTAATTACATGTTCTTAAACAAAAAAAGGGATTTTTCATTAAATACAAATCATATAATAGGTAAACAAGCTCCCACAATAAAATACTTAGGAATAATACTAAGTGAAAATATAGAAATAACATTAAACGTAAATTACAGCAATATAATAAATATTATAAAATTGCTAATAACAAAGTGGAATAAAATATATTTGAAATTTGAAGACAGACTGCAAATTATGAAAACGATGTTACTTCCAAAAATAAATTACATTGCACATGCTATTCTTGTGATACCAAACAAAAAATTATTAAAAGAAGTGAATAAAATCCTATTAAATTTTCTCTGGTATCCAAAAAGAAATAGGGTAGCTTACTCACATCACATCAGACCTTGGGAAATGGGTGGAATAACCTTTCCAGACATAGAGACATACATAAATGCTTCTATTTTCAGAATTATCATTAATTGGTTTGATAGTAATTATTCTTCAATTTGGAAAACTTTGCATACTATTATCTTCCTAAATGAAAACAAAATAACTAAAAAATCTTATGTTAAATGAACAAAATAATATACTGTAGCATTTATAAATTGTCAACATTCAGTATAATATATCAAAACCAACTAATTTAAACTACATAAATAACATCTATAATTTATTTAGAAGATTCATATACTCCAATACAGACATTCAGATAGGGCTGGATTTATTAATACCCTTTAGTCCTACAAAAAGCTTTTTTTAACAAAATCCATAAAAATACTTTAACTAACTGGGAGATGAAAAACTTTATCTGCTGACAGGATTGTATAAAGAATCAAAAAGTTTTAGACATTCAACAAATCCAAAATACATTTAATATATCAAATGCAGAATGGTTGGTACTTCAAAGCATATTATCATATGCTCAAAATCTGAATAGAATAATCATTAATTATTCCTATAAAATTTGCCCTAAACCTATAAGTCTTATGTTTGAAGTTATATATAACAACTATAATTGGACAAATCCGATTTCAAAAATATACAAAATTTTAACGAACTATAAAACCAACCCTAATTTAAAATTTTGGAACTTTATAACTAGAAGATATCAAACTAATCTATCAATTGTAAGTAAATCTAATCTCTTGTGCTCTATTAAATCAACATTTAATTTACAAGTGTGGAAAATATATACTTGGAAATTTATACACAGGGCATTTATCACACCTGACAAATTAGCTAAATTCAAAACACTTGAAAATACCACTTGCTGGAGATGCTTACTAATATGTAAAGCAGACTGGATACATGTTTTTTATGAATGTATTAATATTAAAATTTTTTGCGAAGAAATCACTTTCTTCAAGCTATCTTTACAGACACTTTTGTTTTAACCAAATCTCTAATCCTTCTGAATGTTAATGATAATACAGAAATTAGTAAAAAAGACTTATATCTACTTTGGTCCATATTAGCAGTGGCAAAAAAATGTATAACAAGAAAATGGAAGTAAACACAAGAACCCACTTTGGAAGAATTTCTGAGATTGTTGGAAGAAACTGTGTTACTAGAAATCAAGGTTAAAGAACTGAGAATTACCCCTAAAACATGGACAAACAATCTTTGGAAAAAAATCTCTTATTGAGACACCAATATTGAACTCAGACTAATTCTTGATGTGTAACTTATTTATGTATTTATTTTTTTGATTGTACGTTACATTTTCTTTATTTTCTTCTCCTATCTTTGCATTATTACTTGTTCAAGCCAATTGTACATAGTGTATCTAAAGTGTTATAACATTTAATTATACAGTTGACTGTAATACTAATTATTATTATATATGAAAATAAAAAAAAAATTGACAAAAAAAACGAAAGGCTTTACAAAGTTTGTGAAAAAACAGAATATTTTTGTCTATATTACATTAGAAAGCAGAAATAGATGCCAGCTGTACTTGAATGATAAAGTAGAGCTTGCCTCATGTATGGTAGAGAGAATTGCAATACCTCTTAAACAGAGGCAGAAAAAGAATCCAAATTCCTTTGAATGTCCCATACTGAAAAACGTTTCCATTTACTTTTGTATATTTGCTAGGGGGATTGTGTCTGGGAGGCAACTAAAATATCCAGTGCCATATTAGGGAGAGATGAATCTCCTGCTTGCATGGGAACTGGAGATATCATGCAGATAATTTGAGGTGAAAAAAGGTCCAGGTAAAGCTGACCAGATGGGTAAGACAGTATCAGATCTAGAGACCAAGGGGACTAAAGATGATGCCTTAGTTTGTTTAACCAGATCTTTTTGGGCCAGAGTGGGGCAATGAGTATGATTGTGGGTTCACTCATCCAGACTTCTGAAGAAATGTGGAAATTAGAGGAATAGTCGGAACAGCATAAAAAGGTGTGTGGGGGGGTCATTGACAAACTACAGGATTCCTTCAAGACTGTTCTTTGTGAGGGTATCAGGACAGAATAGCTTCTGCATTTAGTGCTGGAGGAGGAAGCAAATAGATGAAAAAAACCCTGGCCCCAGCAGTCGAATATCTGTTGAGCTACTGATGGAATGAGGGACAGCTTGTGAGGCATGAGGATCAACTTCCTGAGTCTGTACTCTATACAGCTGACTTTCCCTGGAATGCATGTTGCTGTGAAAAAGTGGCCCATATCTATCTCTTTACCAAACTTTCATGGCTTCCTGCAGAAGGGGTAGGACTTGGGTCTGACTTGCTTGCCGATGTGCCATACTGCAGACATGTTGTCTGAACCGCTAACAGCCCTGGAGGAAGAAGGTTCTGAAATTCCAGCAACACAAGGAGAACTCCCTTCATCTCCAAGACACTGATGTGTAAGTTGGCCTCTGAACTAGTTCTTGAAGAGAAGAAACTATTTCCTGAGGGAGTTTTACTGTGCAGTTTGTGGTACCTAGAAAGCAACCTATGAATGTAGTCTTTTGCATTAGAAACAAAGGGAGGGGGGACAACACCAAATTCTATATGCTCTTTCAAAAATGCCATTATCATAAGCTCCCAATTCACTTCTCTGGTGCTAGGGAAGGACCTTCTAGACACTGTGGATGCTGCATAGGAAGGTGTTAAAGGAACAAACAGGGAAAATTTCCTTTGAGACAAATGCCTGTTGAAGGATTTGACTGGCTATTTATCGGTAATAATAATAAACGCTGTAGAAGGGAAGGCTGAGGTGGTACCAAAGTGACTCGGCCTCTTTTGTATCATTCGTTTTGAACCTGAAATGAAGGACCTGGTTCATTCAGTCTTGTTTTTCTAGGATGTATTTTCTTTATCCTTGTATTTTTCCTTCTCTTTCCTCTTGTCACACTTTTCCATGGAAAGGAACTGATGATCTAGGGATGAAGACCTTTCAAGGTAAGCTTATTACAGCAGTCTGACAAGGATCTGGGCATGAAGGCCTGACCAATACAGCAATTTCCATTCAAATGATCTTGCCCCAGACAAATCACACATAACTATTGGATGTCTTGGGGCAGGATTTTGTGACCAAATTTTAAACACTTCTTGAAACTCTTGTCTATAATGGAAGGCAGAGAGACATAACAGAAAAATACTAAATATCAGAAATAGAAACAGCTATATTATATATAAAAACTTTTTTTACTGAAAAACTGGGCTATAAGGCCAAGCTTGGAAGAGCCGAGCCTATTGCAAGGAACTAACTAAAGCTGTTTACAATATGTATAGTTATCTAAAGAAGTAACTGAAAATAGTTTCAAAAGTTCTAGTTGGCACAATAAATGAGAAAAATCTAGAGGAGCTGGCATCCAGGGATCATCCCTTCATGATGATGGCAATTGAGATATTAGGATACTGAGCAGGAGATTCTGGGAGGGATAATTTTGTGAGCTCAATACCTGGAGTTCTGGCTGATGGCCATACCTCTCAACCTCTTAGTGCCAGAAATCTGGATAAAGCCTGATATAATGGGGGACAAAGGCCCAAAAATAGGGACAGATTTTAAATATTGCTCTTAGAATCATGGAAAATTGCTAGAATAACAGGGTTTGAGTTAACATGCATTTTCTGAAGGATTTGAAGTCTGAAACCCAAATATATGTCATTATTTAGTGACTTCAGACCTCATATCATCCCAGGGATTTGCCAGAAAACCACAAATTTTATGAGTAATAGACCAAAAGTATGAGGCAAAAATCTGGACATTCTGAAAAAATCTGGACAGTTGGAGGTACACTGATGGCTGAATCAGATCCAAAAAGCAGCTCAGTACTAGATGAAATAGGAACCAGTATTTTTAAGATGTTTAACAATATCAATGCAGTTCTGTCATTTAATGGCATTGCTGTGGATGGTAACTAATTGTCATAAGAAGTTTGTTGCTAAAAAGTGACTACCTTAGTTTTGGCAGCTTTAAGACATAATTCTTTATCCAGAACCTAATTATGCATGCTTGCACAGCCCGTCTGTTATTTCTTTGTTGGTTGTCTTAATTGAAGGAATGTGACAGATCAGGAATAATGTTTTGCATAATAGAGTATTTTGCCTTTGTACAATAGTCCCACACAGGGTCGTCATCCTAGTCTTGTTCATTGTGATATCCAGTTAAGAACTATTTCTGGATTTAAAAGTGCCTTTGACTATCCCCAGGGTCTGTAGTTGAGACTGCCTTGAACCCAAAGGAGTGTGGATAAAGACACACCTGCCTCACTCAGGAGTAAGAAAGTATAGTTTAACATGCCAAACATCTGTGTCAGGTCAAGTAATTACTTATCTGTATTAGTAAATGCTACTAGAGGACATTTCTTTTAACAAAGATGGCCAAATGCACTTGAAGGTAGTTTGGTAACTACAGTTATATATTTTCTAGTGCCTGTATCAGGTGGGTTCAGCAATGCAGTTCATTCCACTTTTATGTTTGGCTACTACTACACTAGACATCCAGTTGGAGGGAAGACTGCATTCTGTTTTTTTGCCATTGTGTTTTGTGGCATGAAAATAATTAATTTGCTGTGCTTTGTGCATAGAGAAGGATATGTCCAGATGGCTTAGTGGTGAAGGTCTTCGCCTTCCACGGACAAGGTACAAGGTTCGATCCTGACCTCCGACCAATGTCTGTTTGGAGTTTGCATGTTCTCCCTGTATCTCCGTGGAGTTTGTCCCATGTCCGCAAACATGCTGTTTCCATCTCAAACTCACCAATGAATGTAGCTGTGTGCAGCAGCACAGACTCTACATGGTGGCCTATAGGGGGAAGAGTTGTACAGACCAACCTCTTTGGGCATCTACTGCGGTGCACAGTATCCTCAAAGATAGGAGAACATATTGCAGACTGAGCACCGTGGCAGGGTTAGCCACTCGATGGTGTAAAATATGGCTCTAGGTGATTCAGTCATGTTGACTAATGTCAACAAAAATGGACATGGGTAGTTACCGGTGATAAGTGGGTTGCAGACCTGGCCTACTCTGACCCACACCAGGGACCCGTGCTAATGATGGGAGGGGTATATGTGCCCCTATTGGCCAGTGTGTGCCCACCATAAAGCCCAGCAGCCCTGGTCAATAAGCTAATGGCTTAGTTGCCCAGCCTGGGTTACCTGGGATAGCTCTGTTGAGCGAAAGCTGGACATAAAACCAACCAACCTGTCAAACATGAACTGAGAATTGCTACTCTTAATGTAAGTTCACTGACAGGATGCATTGGAAGTGGATGACATGATGATATGGAGGAGGCTGGACATCCTATGTATCCAGGAGACAAGATGGAAGGGCTGTGCAGCAAAGCCACTTCTACTACTCAGGTGGAGGGCAGGCGAGAAATGGTGTAGGAATTGTGGTGAGAGAAAGAGGCTTCAGAAGGCAGTAAGGGATATCATCAGAATTAGTGACAGACTCATGGCAGTCAGACTCCAGTGTAATGATAGGGCAGTATTCATAATCTCAGCCTATGCCCCACAGCAGGGTTGTGATAGTGAGGAAAAGAGTGCATTTGGACAACAGTTGCAGGACCTACTAGAAAAAGCAGGATGGTGTTCATAATAGGTATGCACATATCGGGACAGACAGAACAGGATATAAAGACTGCCTGGACATGGGAAGAGCAACAGGAATAAAGAAGGAGAAGCCATTCTAGACTTTGATAGTAGCCAACGCATGGTTCAGAAAGAGAGACAGTCACAAGATCACATACAAGAGTAGTCAACATGCAACTCAGGTAGACTTCCTCCTAGTAAGGAAAAGGCACTGGGGCAGAATCCATGATTGCAAAGTCATCCCCAGTGAAACAGTTGGTCCACAGCATAAACCACTAGTTGCCACAATCAGCTGCAAGCAGTGGTCAGAGAAGGCCCTAAGGTCAACAGCGACCAGGCTGAAGACCTGGAGGTTGACTGGAGAGAAAGTACAACAGTTCAAGGAATTACTCAGGGCTCTAGCACCCCAAGAAGAGGAGGAAGTAGGTGGAGTTGAAGAAGAATGACAGCGCCTAAAGACAGCATATGTTAGGACTACAGAAAAGATATGTGTCTGAGCCAGGTATGGAAATAAAATACATAAGGAAAGCTGGTGGAATGCAGAAGTCCAGGAAGTCATCAAAAGAAAAAAGGAGTGCAGGAAGAAGTGGGAGACAGAAAAGACTGACCAAGCTAGGAAGGACTGCTGGTTGGCTAACAAAGAAGCTAAGAAAGAAGTTGCAATAGCAAAGAATAGGGCATCAGAGGGAATGTACCAACTTCTAGAAGTGACTCAGTAAGGGGCACAAAGAAACTATATCAGGCTGCAAGGCAAAGACAGAAAGGTAAAGAAGATAGTCAGACACCCTTCATAAGGGATGCCAGCAACAACCTGCTCACCTGCCCAGAGGACATCAAAAGCAGATGGAAGGAGTATTTCCAGCAGCTTCTGAATGAAGAAAATTGCCCCAGTAACAGCCTACAATGAGAGAAGAAGAAGAGCCCACTCTAGAAAGAGTAAAAACAGCACTAAGATGAAGTCATGGAAAGCAGCAGGCTCAGATGAGGTCACAGCAGATATGATAAAGATGCTGGGTGAGATAGGAGAGAAATGTCTCCTGAGGGTACTAATAGCATTGTGGAGTGAAAGGCATATCCCAGATGAATGGAGAATAAGCATACTAGTGCCAGTGTACAAGAACAAACAGGACATCCACAATTTTACTAGGCAGTACAGAGGCATCAAACTCCTATCACATTGCATGAAAGTTATGGAAAGGGTGATTGATAAATGGATTTGCAGAGTAGTAGAATGTAAGATGGGAGATGAGCAGTTTGGATTTAGATCAGTATGCAGCACAATTGACCCAATGATTGCATTGAGTCAGATAGTTGAGAAGAAGCTAGAGATGAGGAAATAGTCCAACTGGGTATTCCTAGACTTGGAGAAAGCATATGACAAGGTCCCAAAAAAGCTGATCTGGGCAGAAACATTGGTAGAATTAGTGCAAGCTATGTACAAGGACCCAATGACTCAAGTGCGAACAGTGTTCGGCCTCACAGAGGGGTTCCCAGTGGGTGTGGGTGTACATCAGGATTCAGCTCTGAGGCCACTGATGTTCATACTGGTGATGGACTACATTAGCAAACAGGTTGGAGGGGATGGATCAACAAAGCTGCTGTATGCAGATGATGTGGCAGTACAGGCAGACTCTGAGCTAGAACTTCAGCAAAGGATAGGAGAATGGATTGCAAATCTGAAGGCACATGAGATTAAACTAAGCATAGATAAGACAGTGGTAATGGCAGCAAATTGGGGAAATCAGAATATGCTTAGAATAGAGATAGAAGGGAAGATAGTGGAACAGATAAACAGCTTCAAGTATCTGGGAGGAGTAGTTGAGAAGGGTAGTCTGAATGAAGAGGTCAAAGCTAGAATCAGAGGGGCTGCAGCCAACTGGCATAGAGTATTAGATGTAGTCTATGACAGAAGAATGCCAAAGAAGCTGAAAAGTAAGGTGTACAAGACAGTGGTGCAACCAGTACTACTGTATGGTACAGAAACCTGGGCAGTAAAGGCAGAACAGTTGAAGAAGCTAGAGGTTATGGAAATGAAGTGCCTGAGAAAGGTGACAGGATGCACACTGTGGAACAGATGAAGAAATGAGGACATAAGAGCAGAAGCCAAAGTAGCTCCAATTGCAGAAAAGATCAAAGAGAACAGATTAGTGTGGTTTGGGCACATGTGTAGAAAAGCAGAAGACAATCTGGTGAGGAAGATTTAGAACAGACAGGAAGAAGGTAAGAGGAAGCGAGGACATCCAGCAAAGAGGTGGATGGATTGTGTGAAAGAAGATCTGTAGTCAGGCATGAGTGTTGAAGAAGACAGGAGTGTGGCACTGAATCGAGAGAGCTGGCGACAGTTAACATGATACCCCGACACCATGTAGAAAAATGGGAAAAAGGGGGCTGATGATGATATGCACTACTGGAGTACTGCTTCCTTTCTTAAAAAAATATAGTTTGTAGCTGAAAAGTCAGCTGTTGGTGCATGTGGTTGTTTGTATATTTCATACTGCTGTCTTAGCATCCTTACCAAAGTTAGATGTTTGCTTATCAAGAAGGAAAAAGGATTCAAATCAAAATAAATAATCCACCAATAACAAGTTCCAAAAACATTACTCAGATAACACTGAAAATTACAATCATAAAAACCAAGAACACAGCAAAAAAATCAAACTTAATAAAACATCTTACATGACTCACCCTTTACACCCCCCCTTACTTAAATATGCCACCACCGTGGCATGTACTACCTGTTTACTGTGGTAGCAAAGATACATAAAAGGGTTACAAATTCAGTTAATTAGTAGGGGGAATGGGTGTAGAATGCAGAACATTATTTAAGGACAGATACAGACAGATTTATATGGATCAGCAGAAGGGTGAAAATCTGCAGTAAACATGTAACATTAGAAAATCAACTAAAAGTACAGTTGCATAAGTCCTGCTTACCTGTAACAGTAGGTGTTTGAACTCCTCACTGCCTCAGTGGCATTTTGGGTTATCTGCTAAGGTAACCCAGTACTAGCCAGCTTTCAAAAGCTCAGACTAGGAATACCCAGTTGGACTATTTCCCTTCCTTCTCTCTCTTTCTGACAGTTGAGCATATCCTAAGAGGGAAACCTTTAGCTGTTAGAGGAAGTGGGTTTTTGAGCTTTTTCGCTTCCACAAAGAAGGACAGGAAAGTATCTGAAACCAGAATCATCTAGCAAGAGGAAATTTGCAGCCAATCACAATACTATTTCAAAAGCAAATCCAACAACAGCCGAGTTAAAGAGGTTGAAAACCACCTCCACTATGCACAGTCTGAGGGATGGCAGGTGGGTACTGCCACTGAAGCAGTGAGGAATTCGAACATCTACTGTCACATGGCAAAAAGTAACTAAGCAAAGACAAGGCTCCAGCTTCTTTTTCAAATGCAGATTGCTTTAATGGCACATAGACACAAGTGCTTTCATCATAGGCTTCTTCAGGTGTATGATTACCTTGGTTAACACACCCTTTATATATCAAATGGCATTACATTTAATTAGTTCTTAAACACATATTACACTCTATCTGTATCTTGTGTCTATGTGCCATTAAAGCAGTCTGCTTTTGAAAAAGAAGCTAGAGCCTTGTCTTTGTTTAGTTACTTTTTGCCTTGTTATTTTGTGGAATTTTAGCAAAGACGGTTGTCGTTGGTATATTTTTTCTTCATCTACTGCCATATGTTAAGTAGGACTTACACAGCCATACTATGTTCATTATTCCCATTGCCTCAAAAGCATTTTAAATAAATTCCCAATGTTTACACTGTCTGAGAGGTGGTAGGATAAGAATCCAAGAGCCCCTGGAGAATAGTATTAGCAAAGCCTGTTCTGGAACTTGAAAAGGAACCCTTTTTGGAACAGACTACCAGGTTGCTGCCTCTAGAATGCTTCTAGAGTCCAAACCTTTCCTATATGCCATAAAAGAGGAAATGGCCATAGTCAAGTGAGCCTTATTCTTGCCTGGAAAATACTTCCTATGGCGAGGGTAACAGAAAACAACAGTATAAGATGACAAATTGTGCAATAGTTTGCTTAGAGACAGGTTGACCTGACTTAGCCTCTGCATAGGCCACAAACAGCTAGTCAGCATTGCTAAAGGGCTTTGTTCTGCCAAGGTAGTAGCAGAGCTGCTTGCATGTATCTAAGGTATGTAGTATATTTTCTTCTGTTTTTTAATCAATATAGGACAATGGGAGATTAATGGCTTGATTCAACATAAATTTAGAAACCACTTTAGCCATGAATCATGGATCAGTGTGTAACACAACCCTGTCCTTATGAAAAATCAATAGAGCTGGCCCACCATGAGAACTTGTAGCTTAGAGACTCACCTTGCAGATGTCATACCAATATAAAAAACAGCCTTCTAAATAATGAATCATAAACCAGCTTAGCAGGTTCAAAAGGAGATAAGGTTAATTTTCAAGAACAAAGCTGAATGTCAAGGAGGAGGAATTTAATTTTGAGGGGGTCTCACATACAACATTCCTCTCCTAAACTGTTTAACCACAAGAAGAGATGAAAAAGGAGGCTCATGGGCAGACAAGCTGAGATGGTTGTAAGATAAGCTTTGATGGAAGCATAGGAGAAGCCATCTCTGTGCAGCCCACAGAAATATTTAAAAACCAGAGGGGTCAAAACATTTTCAGGATCTCTGTTATTGACTAGGCACCACCTACAACATTTCTTCCAATTGTAAACTTTTGTCTAGTTGCAGGTATTTGTGCCTCCTTGAATACCTCCTGTACTTTATGGAACACGTGTATAATAGGTATCAAAACAGAATCATCCAAGCTGTCAGTTGCAATTGCTCCAAGATGGAGTATACCATTCACCTCTGATGCTGTGTGAGCAAATCCAGTCTGTGCGGAAGCTTGTGGTAACTGATCTGGTCCAAGTCCATTAAAAGGGAGAACCAAGTTTGCCTGGGCCAAAAGAGGGATTACCACAATGTTGTTTGGTAATTCTCTCTGAATTTTCAGAAGTACATTGAGAATTATTGGGAAGAGTAGAGATTCATACATGGGAATGATAGTGCATCTGTCTTCCTAGCATGGCTGCAAGGATGTCTTGAAGATATTTTTTTCAATTTGTCTGTTTTGAAATGAGATGAACACATCTACTTGAGATGTTTCCACTCATGGGGGTCTTTTGAGGATCTGCTTAACCTATCTGCCACCATGTTTTGATTTGATGAAATGTACAAAAGTGAAGAGTTAGAGAATGCTGTAGAGCCAGCTCCCAGGCCATCACTGCTTACCAGCAAAGAGGGTATGGCCTTGTACCCCCTTGCTTGTTCAGGTACCTCATCATGATCGTGTTGTCTGTGACCACTAGAAGAGAACCTGGAGTTCATAAGAGATGAAGACCTTTTAAGGCATGAATCACTGGCAGCATCTCTTTTACATTTATGTGCTTTGTGTCTCCTGAGAACCCCACATGTCTTGCATTTGAGCTCCCATGGATACTACTCTCCCATGCAAAATCTGAAGAGTCCATCTGGAGAGATTAGACTGGGGTCTGAAGAAAGAGAAAGGGAGCACTGGAGTCAGAGACAGTTCCTCCACCACTGCAGTTCCTGTTTCAGAATTCCCAGTAGCAGTACCTTGGAATCCAAGGGATGAAGGTGCTGGTTCCAACAATTCTTCAAGTACCATTGAATGTTTCTCATGTATAGTCTGGCTGGTGGTATCCTGATGATCAGTGATGCCATGAGGCCTAGAATTGTGAGGAACTTCCTTGTTGAGGCCATGTCTAGAAGAGAGAAATCTAAGAAAATGCCCTGATAAGTCAAACGTTGTCCTTTTGCAGGAAGGCTATCCTTTTTACTGTGTCTGTCTAACACCTCAGGAAAACAATTAATTGAGATGGTGTGAGGAAGAACTTTTGCAGGTTTAATTTGAAGCCCAGGTGGGATAGGAGGGATGCGACCCCTCTGAGGACTCCAAGCACCTGGATGCAGAATCTGCACAAATCAGCAAGGTTTCTCAGTAAGGGGAAAAAATGGATGCCTAGGGCTCTGCAATAGGAAATCACTGGGACCACAGACACTTTGTAAACACTCAAGGTGCAGTAGATAGCCCAAAGGGTAATACAGACAACTGATAATGTAAACCAAACACAGCAAATCTCAAAACTTTTCTGAAACTGGAAACAATAGAAATATGATGATAAGAGTCTTTGTGATCTAGAGTCACAATGAAATAGTGGTCTGGAAGCAATGCTATGACCGATTGTAAGGTGTGCATTTTAAATTTCAGAACTTTTAAATGGGTCTCCGGGAGTGCTACTTTTTTGGTGCCAGAAAGATTCAGAGTAAAAGCCTTTGTGTATTGCAAGCACTCATTCTGTGATCCCTGCTTCTACCAATTGATGGAGTAACGGAGGAAACAGCTCTGTCTGGTGTGGTGAGTGTGGTTGAATTTGTCTTAAAGGGGGAGGATTTTGTATCCATTGACAATTGTATTCCTCCATGAATTATTCTCGGAATTCATTTGTCTGAGACTATTTTTTGGCCAGGCGGCAGGGTTTAGAGAGACCCTGGGTGAAAAAGGAAGAGAAGGAAGGTGGGGGGGGGTAGGGGTGCTTTGTGACTAGGTATAGTCATTCCTTGCAGGTGGTTGATCCTTTTTTGGAAGGGAAGCCCTCTTGTTTAGTTTCAAGGAATTGACCTCTTGCCATTTCCTTTTGGATCCCTAACTTTTGTTTGGCTGAGATTTTTGTTTAATCTACCACTTGAAGGAAGATGCCTCATTTGGAAGGAACTTGGTATTAAGAAACATCCTAGATATCTCATGCAATAATTTGCCTTTATCATCTCACTGTTTGAGAATCTGTGCAACAGAGGGCCCAAACACCAACATTCAAAAGTTCAGTTTTTAAATCATTAGAGAAATTCTGCTTAGAAATCAAGCAAATCATCTTAGTACAACAGAAGGAGTGACATTTCTCAAAACTATCTGTATATTCAAGCACACCTCTCCAAGCACGGTTTGAAACTTGAGTCAAACTGAAACAGTTTCATTCATATAAGACTTTTGCTCTGCAGATAAGGATGCAGGGAAATAATCCAAACTGAACTCACAATGTAAAGTAAATTTCCACATATAGCCTTGATGATTTAACATTCTAATATATTGATTACTAGAAAAGGGCATTCTTTTACCCTGAAGATCTAACTATGTTCCCTCTTTCTGGGGATCATTGGATTGGATGGTGCCAAGGACTTTTTATTTCAGCAGGCAGTTGTGTCAGCAGTCAGATGAGAAAAGAGACCTGTCATGTCTGAGGAGACCCTATATTTTTTCTTTTCTGTCAGCCTTTTTATGGATTGCTGAAATAGATACTGGTGTCTTGTAGGCAGTTTTATAAACATCTTCCAAGGCTGGTAAGAGAAAGGGGATAAACAAAGAACTGGACATCTCTTTTTCTACAATGTCACCCTGCCTACCTCTGGGGTAGTTTCTGACTGTTCCCAAACAAAAGCATCACCAAATCTAGCAATCATTTAAGGAAAAGTGAACAGTTGTTTGGATTTTAGCTCAGATTCACCTTCTGATGAATCAGTGACGACTCAGTGTCATCTAGGAAATAACCATTGTCTTCATCAGATTCCTCATCATTCGCTGAAACAACAAAAGGATCTTTAGCCAAACTGGCACCAGACTCATGTATGGGAACTCAACCACTAGAAGTAGTTGTCTGGAGAACACTCTTTGCCAAGGAAACCACATCAGCCTTATAAACAGCAATAATCTGGTTATCGGCTGTGTGCTGAAGCTTCTGTTTCTTTTTCTTGTGAACTTCATTACTAGATAAAATATTTGCAGACAGAGTATTATGTCTGGCAAGGGGTGTCTTATGCCGGACTTCTCCTGCACCTAAAAGGTTTAGGTCTCCCATACCTGTGCCAGCTACTGGAACAGCACTAGAGGATATGCGTAACCCCCATTCCATAGTGTCTGGCAAAGCTACATTAGCGGGACATGGGGCAAAATGTAAGTGGGCTGCCAGCCATGCAGTGGCTGTGACAGAATTACTAACCATAGCCTGAAACATATTTTTATTTTTTTTTTTTTTTAGGTGCAACCATATTTGATGGAGGGGTTATCAGAGTTATGCTCCATCAAGTCAGGGAGAGAATATCAGCCAGAGTAATAAACTGACAGTACAGTACTGGATAATGTATCATAACAAGCATTTAAAGTTTCTTGTAATGTGTCCCCCCACAACTAAACTCTGCCAAGCTGTGCTATTATCATAAAATAGTTTGAAATAAATTCTGAATTGTTTAGACATTAAGGAATTTGAAGTACACAAGATCCAAACACCAAAGCGACCAGTGTGCCTAACCAGTGTTAGAAATTAGTTCCACACAATATAACCATATTAAACTGCCATAAAATAATATTTAATAGCAATTTCAGCTATATTTTCTTGTCAGAGACAGAGTAAACTTCACAGCACATTCAAATAACAATTCACTGTAAAATTGTGTAAAAACACAATCAGAGTCATACATATAGTAAATAATGTATAATGCAAAAAAATCCAAATTCTGCAATCTTTTCATGTCAAGAAATTAAACTAAAGTAAAATAACAGGAGTAAACATGGTCTCTGGTGTCTCACAGGACACACACACACACACACACACACACACACACACACACACACACACACACACACACACACACACACACACACACACACACACACTGCATGTCTGACAGAAATAGTAAAAGTTTCCTCAGAAACATAAAAAACAAACATTTATCAAAGACAGGAATCAAGTAAATGCTGCTATAAGCAAAAATTCCCATTGGAGTTACTGTAAACATCGACAGAAATAAAATATTAAAAGAAATATTTTAATTAAACATAAAATAGAAAGAGTGTAGTAAATCTAATAGTAAAATGAAAGGAAGGGGGCACTCAAATGAGGCTTATCTGAGCAGTAAGCCAGAAAAATCAGCAGTTGATCCTGTGAAGAGTCAGATAACTTTCTTCTTTGGATGAAAAAAAGACTAACTTCCTATGACCACTAAAAGCTTCCTCTCAGGATATACTCAGCAAACCAGATGTCACAGGATGAGACAGGGAGCGGACTTTGAACTTTTGAAAGCTGGCCAGTACTGGGTCAGATAACCCAATATACTACTGAGGGAGTGGGAATGATGAATGTCCCTGTATAATAAATACAGCATTGAAAAAAACAGTAATTATTTATTTATTGCTTTTGATTACCAGGAAGGTCTGATTGGGCACATATTCCATTTTCAGTGGAGGCCCAGGAAAAAAGCTCTAAGATACAAATATGTGCATGCAACAGGTAGAGTGCATACAAAGTATGGATGTGCATATATAAAAGTTCAAATTATTAAACATTGTAACTGTCTCAGTAAACATTCAGAGAATTGAAAAGAAATACAGAAAATAAAGGAAAATTGACAATACCTACAGTTGTTTACACCAGCAGTTAGTTTGTGTTCATTCAGATAATAGTAGATGCATAGACAGCAATAAAAGTTTTCAATACCAACAGTTTGTTTATGTTCATTTTGATAGGAGTCATTCCAGCCATTGAGGTCAAAGTTTACAAGCTTGGAGATACGTTCAAATAAGAAAGAATAGAATAAGAGAGAATATTTGCACAGTGAAGTAGAGGAAAATGTACAAGGAGTGCATCTGGAGAGTGACAGATAGGGAATAGAACTATTTATGGTATGGCAAGTAGTGATTGTTATTAACCAGTTACAGTACATGAACAAAGTATGGAGCTAAGTAGGTAGGACTATAATAGTTTTTAAAGGTGTTTAAGGAGTGTTCATATTTTAAGAATGGCATTCCAAATTTTAGAGGTAATGAGAGAGCAGTACATTGCCAGCAGAATTGTTAGGTTTAGATACAAGGATGAAAAATTTGTCTGAGGATCGCGATAACCTTGAGGGATTTTATATTTAAATGATGTTGATGAGGAATGGATAGCTGTTGTGTTTATTGATTATTTATTGGATGAAAGGTAGTTGTGAGTAAGTTAGGAAATGAACTTTTATCCACTGCAGTTTCTTGAGGGCTATGCAGTGGTAGGTTGTGTTTGGTAGGTTGGCAGCAAATTGTGGCACTTTGTTGTAACATTGCTTGAGTTTGTTTAGCAAAGACACTTGAACGTTACTGAGGATGGGTGCTGAGTATGAGAAAGTAGGCAGGAGGAAGAAGGAGGTAATCCACCCAGCAGTGTAAACCTTGGCTTGAGATGATTGTCATTGTTGAAAGTGACACCCCCACCCCATGGGCAAAGTAGGAAAAAGGGGTTGAGGTTGGATGGATGGATGAATGAGATATGTTGTTTGGCTCTATGCACAGTGCTTAGTTTTAGGTGTACTTTTTATAGTATGTCGGATTTAAATGTCAAATTTCAGGGTCTCATTTATTTATTTTATTTTATTTTACATTTGTTGACTGGGTTAGTCTGCCTGAGCTGAGTAGCCCTTTTTCAGCGGAGGACGGAGAGAAAAGCCCCAATACATTAAGCAATACAATAGAATTTACAGAAGCAATAATACATAAAGGTAGCAGAAACAATACTTGAATAAGATTAACAAAAAAATTTTAGACACTTAAAAAAAGTGTTTACAGGTCATACTTTAAATGATGAGAGTAAAGCCATATTATTACAGTTTTAAAGTGATAATTCATTTTAAGCATAAGTTACTGTCAGGTGTAGACAAGAAGAGATATTTAAGTGAGAAAAGTAGGGCTAAAAGCATAAAGTTGAGCTTAAAAATGTTGGAGGATGGTGTGGTCAGGAGGGATAGAGAGTATTAATAGCAAGAGAGTAGAAGATGAAAATAAAAGTTTGTGGTCTGATAATGGGCAGTTTGGTGTTAGGGAGGCAATTTACGGAGGGTGAGTACAGAGGCAAGACCAGAGAGTTTTTAGGTGTTCTTTAGCAGCTGCTTTGAATTGTTTAGAATGAGGTAGTAATCTAGTTTGAAGAGGAAGCTTGTTCCATGCGATGGTTGGAAGATAGCTATAGAGGTTACATCCAATGTTAGTCTTAGGTTTATAAACAAGTAGTAAGTCTTGGTTTAAGCTACAGAGTGATCTAGTTGGAGAGTAATGGGATATAAAGGAGGATATGTTTGGGCAACAGAGTGTTTGATAAAGGACAGAGTGTATAATCAGAAGCTGAGAGAGAGAAGAAGCAGGTTAGGTAGTTCCAACCAATTTAAGAGTTTAAGTGAGCTGCAGTGATGAGTTTTATAAGTATCTTGTCTGGCACATCTGGCTACCTTGTTATAGGTTGAGTCTAGTTTAGCTAGGAGTATGGTATTAAGGTTTGTAAATATTTGGGAACCATATAGTAGACTGAGTAGGAGGTAGGTATGAGAAAGAGTTACTTTTGCTTTAGAGATGAGATATTTTTTGTTTCTGCATAGAAGGCCTAGTTTCTGATGGGTCTTCCTGATGCAGTTGTTGATGTGTAAGTCGAATTTAAGTTGATCATCTATAGTGACACCTAAGACTTTAGTAGTAGGTTCAGCTTCTATTGGAGTCTTATTAAGAGACAGTATACAGAAGGTAGATTTAAGATGGTTAAGATTTTTTGGGAGAAAGAGCAAAAGTTTGTTTTTTTAGGGTTCATGATTAGTTGGTTATTGGTGAGCCATGTTTCCACAGATGTAAAGGCAGTCTGAGTAGTTGGGAGGAGATTAGAGGGAGAGTCCGAGATAGTGATCACTGTAGAGTCATCTGCATATTGAACAAGCTTCTACATCAATGTGGGACAAGTTTAATTTTTGTATTATCAAAGGATAAGATGGAGAAGGTGTCTTTATTGAGTGTAAAATGCTTTGAGGTAGAAAGTATTATTTTTTTTGGGGGGGGGTGGTTAATGAACAATCGGATGAATGCTAACCAAGTTTCAACTGAAGAGAAAGATTCCTGCATTGGTTGTAGGAGTTAATTTCATTTTTTTTTTTTTTTTGCTAAGCATATAAGAGTAGAATCATTAGCATACTGTACTAGGGAAGTGTTTTTACAGGCCTTATAGAGATCATTTATGAAAATATTTAATAGGATTGGTCCCAAGACTGACCTTTGAGGTAGACCAACAGGGACAGGTAGAAAGGAAGAGGTTTGATTGTTCCATTTAACTGCTTGACATCTATGGAGAGGTAGCTGTTAAGCCAGGATAGGGAAGTGTTTTTATGTCCTAGAACAAGAAGCTTGAATAAAAGAATGGGATGAGGGATTGTACCAAAAGTTTTGGATATGTCAAGTAGTAAGAGGGCTGATATTAGGCTTCCTTTGTTTCTATTTGTATTAACTGTGTTGGTGAAGCTAAGAAGAGTAGTGAAGATGCTATGTTGTGGATGGAAGCTATGTTGACAGTGGGATAGGACATTATTTTACGTGAGACAGAGTGAGAGTTGGGTTTGAATGCATCTCGAGGATTTTGGATAGAAGGCAATGTATAGCTATGAGCCTGAAACCGGAGAGTTTGGTTGAGTGGCCACCCTTGTGCTGAGGGAGAATATAGCACTTTTTTCCAGAGCAGAGGAACATAAGCTTCACTAATAGATCAATTTATTACAACAGAGACAGGGTAGTCTATAGCCTCAGCTGCCATCTTAAGGTATTCACCTGGTAGGTTCTCAGGAGATAAGGATGTGAATTTCAGTTTAAGAAGCATTTTTATAGTAGTGGTTGGCATACGTTAGAAGGAAAGGGGATAGGGAGGGGAAGAAGGTAGGGAAGGATTCTAGCTGTTACTTTGGTGAGAATTTTGGAATAAGGATGAGACTGAGTGAATGAAGTGGAAGTTAAAGGCATCAGCAGTACTGGAGAAGTCATTGCTGGGTTTAAGTGTGGGAGGTGGTTGGGTAGATTGGCCAGGGGTAAGTAATTGATTTATGGCAGACCAGAAAGCCTTATGATTTTGATAGGCTTTACTTTGTAGGCCTGTGCAATAGTTTTTTATCTAGCTTGATTTGATACTTAGCTTGGTTTCTAAAATGTCTACATTTTTGAAGGTTTTACTGTGATTTATTGGTAAGCCAGGGTTTTCAGGCTTTATCTCTGAGTATCATTAGGTGCCTGGTGTTTCAGGACAGCCAGGAGGCAGGATTAGCCTTAACCCATTATTTCCTGAGTGGGGCTAATTCATTTAAGAAGTTAATAAATGTGGTGTTAAACAAATCAATTGCATTGTTTAAGGGCAGGTATTTTAAGATGTTGCAGTCAACATTTTAGATAAGTTATGAAGGTATCATTTTTAAAATTTATGAAGTTACATGTTATGCTAAAATGCTGCATTTTTAGGTATCAGTTTGCATCCTTATGAAGTAAATAAGAATTTGGTCACTTAAACAGTCAGAGTGAGTGTGACAGGTCCCTAATCCGGGCCGGCAATAAAAGAGACATAATCCTCAGCACTGACTCTGGTGAGGGACTGTCCCTGAGAGCAAAGATGAATTTACACAGTATTTTCAGATATAGCTCCATGCACCAAGTACAATGTCCCTTAAGAGCACACAGGCAGCACACTCCAGACCTGGGGCTGGACTCTCTTTCTCTCTCCAGGCCCACACAAAACTCCACCATGACCACTTTGGAGCTCTGTGTCCCTGTTCACAGTAGATTACATACACACTTGGATATTTGAGTTTCACACACACACACACACACACACACACACACACACACACACACACACACACACACACACACACACACACACCTGGGAAAAGCTGGCACAGATTTATTAGCTGTACCCCTTTTTGCCCAGACTCTGAGGTAATCATGCTGCCATCGGTCAGCTACCCTAAGGCTTTTACAAAGGGTACCCAATTATACTGTACAAAATTAATACTAATAGAGTGTATAGAGATAGAGTGTGACCAAAGCAGCAAGACTTTCAGGACCGGCAACAGTGTCACTAAAACCAACATAAGTACTCTCAAGATGTTAAAAGTATTCTCTAGAGGACCAGCCACAATAAAAGGTATTAAAATATTTAATGATAAATAATAAAACAGAAAACAAGAGAATACTGAATACAATAAACAGAGTTTCAACCAGAGCAATATAAAAAATAATACAGCTGGATAGATTCTCACAGATCCAGTAAACAATACTAAACTATTCTCACTAAATGTTCCTGACAAACTAAAGAATTACTGTTCCCTGACTACTTACTAAGGCAAGGCAAGCTATGTACTGAGTATCTTACCACAACAAAATCCAGATGATGTCTCTCTTTGTCTGTGTTAATGTATAAGATATACATATTGTCAGATTCTAATATGCTGCTGCGAGAGTTCCAAAGAAACCAGATGCTGGTTAGAGGATGACATCAGCTCTGGTCACCTGACTCTGGTACAATACACACACAGAGCTTTGCTAAGATCTGTGGCAGCATCTGGAAGCTATAACATAATTTCAAACTCTCCACCCTTCCACAGTTCTCTGATAAAACATACACATTTGATCAGCTACAACAATACAACCTAATATACATGCATACATTCTTTCTGTCCAGCAGGACCTACTGTTGATACATTTTTAACACAAGTAGTTTTACAAATATAGCTTTACCTCAAACATCTGTACAAATCAGTGTGATAGTGGAATAACATAAAATTCTTTACAAAACTCCAGCTAGCTATGCTGTCATATGTGCACATGCACTGCCCTACTCTGCCTGGCATAGATGGCACTACCTCATAACATCACAGTGGGTACCTGAAATAGGGCTTTTATGAGTCACATAAGTAAGAATGCAGTCAGTTATGGCTCCTTTATTGTTGTTGCTATTAGTAATGCATGTGGGAAAGGTAAATCATTGCGATAGTTCCTATAGGTTTATTACTTGAATAGGACAGTTCGACTAGAGAGAGAATCAATTGTGCAATCTCACAAAATTATTTTTCTAGCTGACTATTTGCCAAGAGCCAGCAGAAGAGATCTTTTGCAGTGAGAAGATTGTTACTGAGTGGAATATAGGGCCAATGATATAAAGAATTTGTGATGGTTACGTTTGAGGTTAGATATAAGGGTTTCTGTCTTATCACATTTTTTGGGATGGGATTAGGGTGAAAAGGATGGCTATAGAAAATTCTTGTACAGTATTGCAACTCTATCAGCCTTTTTATGCTATTGTCAGCCCCAAGAATGTCACAGTTATGGAGGAGGATTTCACTATCTTTTGCTTCTTTTTTGAGGAAGGTTATGGTTAACACTACTATGTCTGGGAAGTGCAATATAAGTTAAGCATGAAATTGTGGAAATTGATTGTAGATACTTCTAATGTTTATGTAGACATTGTCTAGCGAAGAGTACATGGTATTGTGTTGTGAGGGAGTGGCGAGGGTGGAATTGGTCCTTTGGCAAGTTTGTAAGTTACAATATCATTTAACTAGCTGTAAATAAATGGAGCATAAGAAGTGCAACTAATCATGGTATAAGATTTCTGTCTCTTTAATTTTTCCAAGTGTTTTGGGTTTCTAATGCAGTGATTGGAATGGACCCCATTCCTAAGTCAGGGTACAATATATTCATGAAATTAGTACTGTGTCAGCCTTTGATGTTAGTCAAGAGTGCTCTTCTAACCACCTACAATGTGCCCAGAATCCTTCTGCAGTTCATATGGAGTTACATGTATTTGTGGCATATTTAAGTATGATTGTAAATTATTTTTATTAGCCCTTTTTCTCCTACTACTACTATTGGGACTGTGTAGTTAACCTTCTTTCACATTGCTCTTGTTTCTGGTTGCAAATCGCGGTATTTTATGATTTTGGGTCTCTCTCTACATAAAACATTGTAATCACTGGGTATAGCAGTTTCAGTGAACAGTGTTATTTTTGTCTTTTTTCATTAATTACTATATCTGTTTTATTGCATCTAGTTTTTGAACTGTTGGTAATAGATGATCTCATGTGATATAAATTTCATCATTCTCTATAACCTTTGTGGTTCATGTTTCTCTACTGCCTCTATATTGTGGTTTTTGTACAACCCCCAGTGCAATAGCCTTGGGAAATTATTGTGCCTTTAGTATAAAGACCCTCTGCCATAACTGTTTCACACCCAGAAAAGAGATGTTTAAGTGTTTCCATTTCTGTTTTCTAGAACCTGCATTTGTCTGTTTGTCCCACGTTTTCAATGGACTTTGTAAAATATCATGGACATAGTTTACTATTCTGGGGCACCGTTATTAGCCTTTCATCTTTTGGTTTCATTTCACCTTTCCTTAACCATTTTGCATTAAATCTTGGTCAACATGAGGTTGTTACAGAAGGTTTCTATACTTACCATTTTTTGTGGCCTTTCCAGTTTTCTTTCCTACTCATCTGATCCTTTTCCTTAAATTGGCACTTTCAGTTGCTGTCTGATTTTGTCCACTTCTGCTTTGATTTCCACTCAAGTTTATTCTGAAATGCTTCTTCTAAACTAAGTAAAGATGTCATGTTAGACTTCTCCTCAGTTAGATACTACAGATGTATTTCTGTCTTGAAACAGATTGTTGAAAATTGTGAGGTTTGTCTGAAGTATGGCTGACCTAAGCCCTGGTTCACTTTTAGCATACCTATGTTCTTTGAGTACAATGACGCAGTTGCAATGGGCTTACATGAACTTGCATCTGGCACTTTTTACCTTCTCTCACAGGTAGTGGCTCAACAGAAAGCACACTTACTTTTGGTGTTAGAAGATTATAAGGTTGTGACTTCTAGCCTGAACACACATGATTAGATTCATGTTCTCATTATTGACAGCACAGTGTCACATCAGATGGTGCAGTATTTCTAACTGTGCCATCATTTCGATGCAATGTTAAACCAATGCCCCAGCTGCCTGAGTTCATAGTAGCACGGGTGGATGTAAAAGATCTCACAGCATTTATAGAAAAGATTAGGGAAAGTACCCCAATACCCTGGTCTGAATTTCTGCTTGTTAGTATGCATACCACCTCAGCTCTCCTCTGAAAAGAGCCCACTGGGCTAGTGGGACTAACACGGTCAACAAAGTTAAATAAAATAAAACAAATTCATGTTATCAGTCAAGTGAATGTTTTAGTGCTGGTAGAAGTATGAACAAAAAAGAGACCAACAGAAACTGTAAAGTAAAAAAACAACAAAAAAAGCCAGTACAAATCCAAGAACCAGTTTAATGAAACAAATCACAGACTCCAGTGTCTCAGCTAAAAAGCCTTCAAGGAGTAAAGAAGGAGAAATCAAGCAGTGCAATAAATAGTGATAAAAACAAGTTAATGCAAATCAAATGGTACATAGGTTAATCGCTTTAAAGACCTTAACCTGGTATGTGACATTATTTGTCTCCCAGAGGTTAGCACACCTTTGGAACAGACTCCCACTTTATGTCAAACAGAGTACCTCATTGGCCCTCTTCAAATGCAATCTGGAGAATTGGATGGGTAACTGTATATTCACCCCGGGTTCCCACCTGTGTCCATCTTGGACAGGGGGCAATAGGTGCTGATCATGGAAATAAGGGTAAAAGTTGGCTAGGCTTGTAACTTCCTAATGTCCTATGATCCTATGAACTTTTACAAAACATTGGTGAAAAAGCTGCTTTTATTTGTAAAAAAGGCCGAAAAACATAGGGTAAAGAATCTATTCAAACATTTGATCATCTAAGATACTAGGTACTAAAAAGTATGGGGATGCATGCTGTGCTGTTATATATTTGAATATATATGAAAGAATACCAGAAACCACTAATACTAAACCTTTCTGGGAATTGTAATTCATCAGGTTTGGTATATATAGTGCCATGTGACATACTATTTTTGCAAAACTGGGAGAACTCGTCATAAAACAATTTATAAACACCTGCATGATATTAGCTGGAAATATTAACAATACATTATAGAAACACTGGTGTTTGTGTGTGTGTGTGTGTGTGTGTGTGTGTGTGTGTGTGTGTGTGTGTGTGTGTGTGTGTGTGTGTGTGTGTGTGTGTGTGTGCTTGCGTGCATGCGTGTGTGTGTGTCTATGTGTGTGGCCGATCATGTTCTTTTGTTTTTGCCAAGTTAGAGCTTATAAGAAAGAACCAAAGGGGAGAGCAATGGAAAAACCGTATAGAATTTAGAGAATTAATTTGGCAACTGAATAGTGAGCCAACACACCATCAGGTTTGAAAGAATATATCTCCATAAATAGTGTTTTAAAATTATGTACTGTAAAACTGTTGTAACTTAATTTAAACAAACATCACTCATTTGAATAAGCATTATTTATTAAATGTATTTAATGTATTAAATATGTTTTATTAGATAATTACCACCCTGTTATGGATCAAAAGAGTATTCTATATACTTTTGTAGTTGTCCTTTTAATGAACATGTTCTGTGGCTTTTCTGGGGTGTTTACTGCGAATGTTTTATTGGAAATTAACTTATTTGGAACAACTTCATGTCAAACATGTTCATGTATTTGCGTGTATATATTTTTGAGATTTGATAGAATCTGACTGTTTCTAATCCATGCATTTATTTGAGAATTTAATATTGTACATGTGCTATTATTATTCAATGTGATTTTAGAAAGTAATTGAATGAATTGGTTTCATGTGGTTTAGAGTCTATTTACATGATTACAAGGAGTGGGATTTTTAGTACTGATGAAATCCGCTGTAAAAATTTACTAAAGACAAAAACACAATGTTCAGAATAAATATTTAAAAGTTTTTACATTTTTTTTGGTCTATTTTGTTTTTTCTTGGACTACGGACTTGGCTGTGTATGTTGGATTATTGGGGAAATTATTAAGATTGCTGTTGCTTCATTTATTTGGGACTTTTACTACCGTAGTTCTTTTATACAAACTTTTAATGCAACAAGTTTTCCACCTCTTTTATGACAGTTTGCAACAGTTCTTAGGTTTTGGTTTCAGGTTAGTCTGTGAACTCCATATTTCTAGTGTATCTCCAAAGTGTCTGCACAACTTGAATGTTCAGAAGAATAATCTGTAAGTGTCTTGAAAACTCACCTGGTTTATTTAACCTTTTCATAACTAAACTACTAGACTATAGTTACAGAGTGAAGAATAGTCCATCCCTGTAGTGTAAAAAGATAAAGCTGATTAAGCCCCTGATCATCCATGTCTGTGTACTGTCACAAGAATCTGGAATTGTTGGGCTGCAGAGGAGGCAGGAGTATTAGTGAGCAGTATTTGTCAGATTGTGCATTCTGGAAGAAGGAAGAAAGTATACCTTATATTAGACATCCACACAGGTATGCGTAGGTGAACCTGGCAGCATTAAGGGGTCACTAAGTGACTGCGCATCCCAGAGCTGAGAAGAACTGCAAGGGAATACTCAATAGTTCTCCCAGGCAGCAGCATATAGAAGAAGCCAAGGCTACCATGGGGGGCGCTTAGACCATGTAATGGATGTGAATCCACATGACTTGGCAGACTGGCCTGCTCCCTAACTCCTGGCTCTCAACAATTTGATGAGTTTATAAACTCAGGCAGACAATAAATGGGGCAGTAGATCTCTTGTTCTGCCTGGAGAATAAATATTCGTTACTCTTGCCCCACATAGAGGAATTAATAAGCCAAATGGAAGCACAAAGGGACTCCCAATTAGTAGATGGATGAAACACACACACACACACACACACACACACACACACACACACACACACACACACACACACACACACACACACACATTTGAAAAAAGTATAATATATTCCTTCTATTGCTGATATGTCTTGCTCTGCTTTGTATGTCAGCTCTGTCATTGTTTTCCATCTTGAGAAAGAGAGTGTATAGTAATCTTCTGCCACTGGGGATCAGGATATTTTAGCCGCTTGTTACTATTTTCTGGCATTACAACCTCATTTATAATAAATATGCAATTTTTCCTTATTTGACAGTTGAGTTTAAAGAAATTGAAATCTGCAAAATACTACTTGTTATCCATTTCTAAAAGTAAGTAAATATAAATACAGAAAGAAAGAAATAAAAAGATAAATCTTCTAAACTATTTAGTGAGACCTTAACAGTCAGCACTTTACAACTGCAGTTTGAAGCCAGACAGTTTTGGATTTAAGAACAGTTCATGGATTATAAGAATTAAACAATCAGTTCCTTTCTTCACTAAGCAATGTTAGTGTACTACAAAATATAGGTGCCAGTTAATGTTCAAGTAGTGTTTTGATTTAGTAAATCATGTACGTAATTCACAGATATTATCACAGATGGTTAGCTCTACAAAGTTATATATTTTTTAAATTCTTTGAATAATGCTCAACATATTCTGAAGTTCTGTTTAACAAATACAACCACCACAGGACAGGGCAAACATGCTAAAATGTTAACCAAAAGAACAAAATGTTGTTTTTTTCAAGATAAGGCTAATGCAGACAATGGTTTTAAAATGTAAACATGGCATTACGGGTTAAACATCTTTTGAATTAAAACTGATTACTAAAATGTTGTTTTATGTAGAATAGCTATGACAAGTTTTAAGACAACACATAGTTTAATGAGTCATGTCCATCCATCCACAATCCCTTTTCCCATTTTGCACATGGGGTCAGGGTGTCACTTCATTAGTGACAATAATCTAGAGCCAATGTTCACAACACCTGGTGGCTATCCTTGCTATGGTGAATGAGTCATATATTAGTAAGAATTTAAATTTTAATGAGAGATGCATCACTTTCTCACAACTCTTCAAAGCAAGTCCAAAAGCAAGTGTTCTTTTCATCCTGATTAAATTACAATCAGATATTACAAAAAAACTAAATGCAAACTCAATGGTCAAGTTAGACTTACTCACATCTACAGAAACCAAATGCCCATTACTGATTTATTGTATACATTGGTTTAAAAACAATCAGATTTTAGTTTTGCACATCTTCTCCAAATTACAGAGTATGAAGCTTGCAGTTCTGATACATGCAAACAAAATTGCCTGCAACTCTGTGTTCAAGTCAGATGCTATGCCTAAGGGCCTACTAACAGTCCAACCAGCACACCTACAGCCTTAATACCTCATTAATAAGGGACAACACAGATAATATAAAATGAGAATATAGACAAGTACATGTGCACACACACACACACACACACACACACACACACACACACACACACACACACACGCATGCAAGCACGCACGTACACACACACATGCGCGTGCGCGCACACACACACCAGGCAGAAAGGACAGCACTACAAGAAAGTATCCAAGATGTTATCTTTATTATAATGCAAATTACAACAGTGCTGCTTGATGATCTTTTCTAGACACAGAGCAAGATATGAATAAATAAGAACATAATCATGCAATCTCTTTGGAAAAGCCAAATCACTTAGGTTTATCTACAGAATATCAGGTGTTCTTCAACATCTATTTCCTGTGACATAAGGACTGTTATAAATTTTTGTCAATGGGAATATTGTGACATTTCCTTTATCTGTTTCGTCCACCTTTGTTCTTATTTCCTGCATCACCTGTGGTCTTTAAAAAATAACCTAAGCAACACCTTTCTTGCTTCACCAATGACTCCTATGGTAGCAGAATACCAGATTTCATAGAATCCTTGACAAAAAGGTACAAGAAATCTAGGAGTTCTTTAGTGAAAAATAACTAACTTGAAATTATGAGGTGAACTATTCCATACTTCCAGCCTTACTGCTTAGAAAATATGTGAAAGGCAAATGTAAATGGCTTGTAGTGATGTCTGTCATAGCTCACAGCCTGTCAAACAACTAATAGTTAATTTAGTAACATTCATAATTTATATATTTCTGCACTTATGACAGTCTTGCTGGTGTAGAACTATTAAGACTTTTTTTTGGTTCTGCTCATTTATAATACAGTGAAGTTAGTAAATATATTTGAAATCAAAATTTCAACAAAAGTATAAGGTGAATGCTTTACTGTCCATTAACCTTTATAACACACATCATTAGAGGTTTTTTCTACTTTAAAATGAGAAAAAGTGACTGAAACCTGATTTATTTCAAAATGTGCATGAGTCAGCTGTGCTGCATTGCTAAAGGCCAGTCAGACTGCAAATGATAACCTGTTTCGGTAAGTGTTTTCATGTTACTGAATCTGTTTGTACATCTCCTTGACAAAGGCATTTCTTCATTTGGAAGAAACTAAATACAGGAAACCTTTTTATCTCACTTTTTATCTTACCGAGGAATGCAGCCAGCTTGTATGGCTTTGATACTAAACTATTCCCTTTTAACTACAAGTGTAAAATCAGCACTCATAAAGTAAATAAATAAGGCATGAGAAGCCATATATTTCACTATGGATATAAAGGACTTTCACAGTGAATACTGCACCACAGACCAGTGGCTATCTGAAAGAAAATGTGAAACAGCTTAAAAGGGCTTTCATTGTACACCTTTTATCCCAAAGTGAAACGACTTCTGTTTTTTTTTTATAATAAAGAAAGGTATAAGGTGAAGTATCCACATGTGGAGGTAAGGGGAAAAGGCTTTGATAAAAGAAATCAGTCTGAGCATCTGACTTTCAATGAAAGTAGCTTGCAGTTGTTCTTTGCACTGCAAAATATGCAGACAGAACTGCCTCAGGGGGTATTGTGGTGCATGACCCAGAAGGGAGTTTTCTTTATAATCCCTAGGTGAGGGGTAATATTTCTACCATGTACTCCAAAGAGTGTCTTAATCTATATTCACAATAGGTATTTGTATACTTTTGTATATTAACATTTGAATGAAGAATTGTAGCTAAATTGAATCAAAAGGCTGCTGTTTTGGCTGTAAAACAGCTCCCCTGTCAAATGTTAATGTTAATAAGTCTTAAGTTATTAAACTACTAATTGTGATGTTAATGAAAAAATAAAAAAAATATTTTGTAAATGTTATTAACATGCAGTAAAGATAGCTGCGGTGGTACAGTGGTAGCGTTGTTGCCTCACAGCAAGAGGTTCTCCTTTTCGATTCTCGGCTGGAGTGCCTTCTGTGTGGAGTCTGCATGTCCTCCCCGCGTTCGAGTGGCCTCCGAAAGACATGCGTGAATGGACGTGCCTTTGCTGAAGGTTGGGCGTCGGGCTGGCAACTCGGCACCATAAAAAAATCTACTGCCAATCATTAGTGGAACGGAGTTCTGCTGTGGCGACCCCTAACTGGGAAAAGCCAAAAAGACAAACATTAACATGCAGTAAAGAAGTTGATTATTCCTCCATAAAATGAACATATGAACATAAGAGCAAGACTAGGCAAGTGGGACCATAAGGGGCCGAACCATATACACCTTTAAATAGACACACTTAAAAGTTCTTTCCCTCCTTTATAGTAGTTAATGTAGTCTACCTCCCAAATTAAACAAAACTGCACATGATAACCTTGGTATATAAATGTGTCTACCTTCTTCATTCATCAAGACTACCTTTAAAGGCAGATGAAGTAACACATTCCTTGACCTGTTGTGGTAACTTATTCCATTGGCTGGAAATACATTGAATTAGCAACCTATCCCTCCAGCAAATTTTATTTGTTGGTAAATGTAGGTCCTGGGTATGGATGATTGTACTGCCACTGGTTTGCAAAGACATAGGATGTCAAATAAGATTGTGTCTTTCATGGCTCAAAAGTGAAACACAGTTCAACTCAGAGCTGCCAGTAGGCTACTGAGTAGAAGGACAGCTGTGATAATCTATCAGCAAAGGATTTAAGGCCTTTAATTATTTTGATTAAAAATCCATGTGAAGTTTCCAGTTGAGTGATATGCTGGATTTGTACACACCAAATGGGAGAATGCATTAATTGATGGGTTAGATATTGGGAAGAGCCCAGTAGTAAGATGACATCTTTGAATTTTTTTCACCTGTAAGCAGTCCTTTCCAGAAATGTTCAATATATTACTTAGTGGATGTCATATGATGAGTTGTGACACTTACACATTTACTTCCTAAAGGTACTTTAGTAGTTAAATTAGTAGCTCTTTTACCTACCTTTCATGATGGGATTGTACAATAGTCATGTAAACATTCATGAAGTATAGCCCTGTAGATGGCGTATTGAAAAACCGATCCAAAGTATTGCAAAATAGCAATGCTGTAAGAAAACATTCACTAAATTAAATTCCACTGCTTAACCTTGTCAACAATTTAGGACCAAACGTTCAGAATACTAATCTTAGGCATGCAAAATATAGATGGCATTAATGTGAAACATATTTTAAGGTATTACACAAATGAGAAAAGGTCTGAGAAAGAACTGCTCACTAACCCTCAAATAAATGCCTGCAATGAAATTAAAACATTATTTTATTAAGGTTGTGGTGCAATTTAGAGTTGAAAAATACTACTGTTGCCTGTGGAGATGTGAGGTATTGGCCGCTATGTCAGGAGAAGTAGGGCAGTGAATGTGTGACATATGCCAGCACAGCTAGCTGGAATTTTGTAAAGAATTAAATACCATTTATATATCAAACTGATTTGTACAGATGCTTGTGTTGATAATGTATTTGTAAAGTTGCTTGTGTTAAAAATGTATCAACAGTAAGTCCTGACTGTATTGCAACTGAATTAAATGTATTATGTTTTAACAGAGGATACTGGAAAAGAAGAGGGTAATCACAGTCCAGCTGCAGCTAACTTTGAAAATGTTCTGAAAATAATTACTGGGCCTAGGCAATAAAGATTGTATCTTATATTTTGATTGCAGCCAGAGACAAAATGTCTGGAAATACAAGTACTAGGAAACTTTCTGCATTGTCTTTGGAATGAAATAATTGATACTCTGGAAGGGGGGGGTTTGATATTACTTTATGACTTCCGGGAGATGCAGCAGATCTTAGCAAGACTATCTGTGTTTGTATTATTGACACATATGTGCTAAATCTGACAGCTTCTAGCCAAGGGGGTTGCGTGGGAACCAAAAGTCAGATGACCAGATGTGTGTGATGTTCTTCTGTAATTCATTACTACAATAATGTTTAATACTAAGTGAGGACTAAAGTCTCAGAGCAGTCTGTTTTTGTAACCTGACAAGGAAGGACCCCCTCGTCTACTTCATCTTGCCTTGCTCTAGTAAGTATCCAGGGAATAATTCTGTAGATCAGTCAGGAAAATATAGTGAGATTGGTTAAGTATTGTTTTTTGTAACTGTGTGAACCTGGCCACGTGTGTTCTTTTTAATATTTCCTGTGATTGAAACTCTGGTGTTTGTTGTAAATATATATTTAGTATTTTTATGTTTGTTTATTATTTATTATTAAAAATATTTAAACGTTCACTGTGGCTGGTCCTTTAGAGAATATTTTAACCTTTGAGTGTAGTTGGCCATTCCTGAAAGCCTTGCTATTTGGTCAACATTACCATTTATATTAATATTAATTTCACTCAGTATAATTGGGTACCCTTGCTAGAACCTTAGAGTAGTGGCTTTGGAGTGTCTGGTGACAGTGTAACTACCTTATAGTCTGGGCAGAAGGGGCACTGCTATTAAATCTGTGCCAGCCTTTCCCAGGTGTGTGTGTGTGTGTGTGTGTGTGTGTGTGTGTGTGTGTGTGTGTGTGTGTGTGTGTGTGTGAAAATCAAATCTCAAAGAGTGTGTTTGTCAGCTGCTTGGAGCTGGGGCACAAAGCACTGGTTTCACAGAGAGAGTGGTGGATAACTTGGCTTGGACAGTCAGCTGAGGTCTCAACTCTATAACTGCCAGCAGGGAATCTTACTGTGGACCTGAGGGGAGACAGATAGAAAGACCCAGACTGCAGACTGAGTGTGTCCCCTGTGTGCTCTTAAGGGAAATCGTGCTTGATGCAGAGAGCTGCATATGGAAATACTGGGTGTATTCATTTTTGTTCCAAGTGAATGTCCCTCTCCAGTGCCAGTGGTAAGGATTCAGGCTCCTTGTTTAGTGGTCCAGAGTGAGGATGTCACAGTGCCGTCCAACTCCCTGTGGATAGTACAATAAATATTTAAGGAATAAATGTGCAGCCAGATAGCTGTTGATTAGCTACACGGGCATTCAAACTGTGGATAAAAATACTTCATAAATTAAACAAGTTCTGTACATACACACACACACACACACACACACACATTTGAAAAAAGTATAATATATTCCTTCTATTGCTGATATGTCTTGCTCTGCTTTGTATGTCAGCTCTGTCATTGTTTTCCATCTTGAGAAAGAGAGTGTATAGTAATCTTCTGCCACTGGGGATCAGGATATTTTAACCGCTTGTTACTATTTTCTGGCATTACAACCTCATTTATAATAAATATGCAATTTTTCCTTATTTGACAGTTGAGTTTAAAGAAATTGAAATCTTCAAAATACTACTTGTTATCCATTTCTAAAAGTAAGTAAATATAAATACAGAAAGAAAGAAATAAAAAGATAAATCTTCTAAACTATTTAGTGAGACCTTAACAGTCAGCACTTTACAACTGCAGTTTGAAGCCAGACAGTTTTGGATTTAAGAACAGTTCATGGATTATAAGAATTAAACAATCAGTTCCTTTCTTCACTAAGCAATGTTAGTGTACTACAAAATATAGGTGCCAGTTAATGTTCAAGTAGTGTTTTTGATTTAGTAAATCATGTACGTAATTCACAGATATTATCACAGATGGTTAGCTCTACAAAGTTATATATTTTTTAAATTCTTTGAATAATGCTCAACATATTCTGAAGTTCTGTTTAACAAATACAACCACCACAGGACAGGGCAAACATGCTAAAATGTTAACCAAAAGAACAAAATGTTGTTTTTTTCAAGATAAGGCTAATGCAGACAATGGTTTTAAAATGTAAACATGGCATTACGGATTAAACATCTTTTGAATTAAAACTGATTACTAAAATGTTGTTTTATATAGAATAGCTATGACAAGTTTTAAGACAACACATAGTTTAATGAGTCATGTCCATCCATCCACAATCCCTTTTCCCATTTTGCACATGGGGTCAGGGTGTCACTTCATTAGTGACAATAATCTAGAGCCAATGTTCACAACACCTGGTGGCTATCCTTGCTATGGTGAATGAGTCATATATTAGTAAGAATTTAAATTTTAATGAGAGATGCATCACTTTCTCACAACTCTTCAAAGCAAGTCCAAAAGCAAGTGTTCTTTTCATCCTGATTAAATTACAATCAGATATTACAAAAAAACTAAATGCAAACTCAATGGTCAAGTTAGACTTACTCACATCTACGGAAACCAAATGCCCATTACTGATTTATTGTATACATTGGTTTAAAAACAATCAGATTTTAGTTTTGCACATCTTCTCCAAATTACAGAGTATGAAGCTTGCAGTTCTGATACATGCAAACAAAATTGCCTGCAACTCTGTGTTCAAGTCAGATGCTATGCCTAAGGGCCTACTAACAGTCCAAACAGCACACCTACAGCCTTAATACCTCATTAATAAGGGACAACACAGATAATATAAAATGAGAATATAGACAAGTACATGTGCACATACACACACACACACACACACACACACACACACACACACACACACACACACACACAGCACGCACGTACACACACACATGCGCGTGCGGCACACACACACCAGGCAGAAAGGACAGCACTACAAGAAAGTATCCAAGATGTTATCTTTATTATAATGCAAATTACAACAGTGCTGCTTGATGATCTTTTCTAGACACAGAGCAAGATATGAATAAATAAGAACATAATCATGCAATCTCTTTGGAAAAGCCAAATCACTTAGGTTTATCTACAGAATATCAGGTGTTCTTCAACATCTATTTCCTGTGACATAAGGACTGTTATAAATTATTGTCAATGGGAATATTGTGACATTTCCTTTATCTGTTTCGTCCACCTTTGTTCTTATTTCCTGCATCACCTGTGGTCTTTAAAAAATAACCTAAGCAACACCTTTCGTGCTTCACCAATGACTCCTATGGTAGCAGAATACCAGATTTCATAGAATCTTTGACAAAAAGGTACAAGAAATCTAGGAGTTCTTTAGTGAAAAATAACTAACTGAAATTATGAGGTGAACTATTGCATACTTCCAGCCTTACTGCTTAGAAAATATGTGAAAGGCAAATGTAAATGGCTTGTAGTGATGTCTGTCATAGCTCACAGCCTGTCAAACAACTAATAGTTAATTTAGTAACATTCATAATTTATATATTTCTGCACTTATGACAGTCTTGCTGGTGTAGAACTATTAAGACATTTTTTTTGGTTCTGCTCATTTATAATACAGTGAAGTTAGTAAATATATTTGAAATCAAAATTTCAACAAAAGTATAAGGTGAATGCTTTACTGTCCATTAACCTTTATAACACACATCATTAGAGGTTTTTTCTACTTTAAAATGAGAAAAAGTGACTGAAACCTGATTTATTTGAAAATGTGCATGAGTCAGCTGTGCTGCATTGCTAAAGGCCAGTCAGACTGCAAATGATAACCTGTTTCGGTAAGTGTTTTCATGTTACTGAATCTATTTGTACATCTCCTTGACAAAGGCATTTCTTCATTTGGAAGAAACTAAATACAGGAAACCTTTTTATCTCACTTTTTATCTTACCGAGGAATGCAGCCAGCTTGTATGGCTTTGATACTAAACTATTCCCTTTTAACTACAAGTGTAAAATCAGCACTCATAAAGTAAATAAATAAGGCATGAGAAGCCATATATGTCACTATGGATATAAAGGACTTTCACAATGAATACTGCACCACAGACCAGTGGCTATCTGAAAGAAAATGTGAAACAGCTTAAAAGGGCTTTCATTGTACACCTTTTATCCCAAAGTGAAACGACTTCTGTTTTTTTTTTTATAATAAAGAAAGGTATAAGGTGAAGTATCCACATGTGGAGGTAAGGGGAAAAGGCTTTGATAAAAGAAATCAGTCTGAGCATCTGACTTTCAATGAAAGTAGCTTGCAGTTGTTCTTTGCACTGCAAAATATGCAGACAGAACTGCCTCAGGGGGTATTGTGGTGCATGACCCAGAAGGGAGTTTTCTTTATAATCCCTAGGTGAGGGGTAATATTTCTACCATGTACTCCAAAGAGTGTCTTAATCTATATTCACAATAGGTATTTGTATACTTTTGTATATTAACATTTGAATGAAGAATTGTAGCTAAATTGAATCAAAAGGCTGCTGTTTTGGCTGTAAAACAGCTCCCCTGTCAAATGTTAATGTTAATAAGTCTTAAGTTATTAAACTACTAATTGTGATGTTAATGAAAAAATAAAAAAAATATTTTGTAAATGTTATTAACATGCAGTAAAGATAGCTGCGGTGGTACAGTGGTAGCGTTGTTGCCTCACAGCAAGAGGTTCTCCTTTTCGATTCTCGGCTGGAGTGCCTTCTGTGTGGAGTCTGCATGTCCTCCCCATGTTCGAGTGGCCTCCGAAAGACATGCGTGAATGGGCGTGCCTTTGTTGAAGGTTGGGCGTCGGGCTGGCAACTCGGCACCATAAAAAAATCTACTGCCAATCATTAGTGGAACGGAGTTCTGCTGTGGCGACCCCTAACTGGGAAAAGCCAAAAAGACAAACATTAACATGCAGTAAAGAAGTTGATTATTCCTCCATAAAATGAACATATGAACATAAGAGCAAGACTAGGCAAGTGGGACCATAAGGGGCCGAACCATATACACCTTTAAATAGACACACTTAAAAGTTCTTTCCCTCCTTTATAGTAGTTAATGTAGTCTACCTCCCAAATTAAACAAAACTGCACATGATAACCATGGTATATAAATGTGTCTACCTTCTTCATTCATCAAGACTACCTTTAAAGGCAGATGAAGTAACACATTCCTTGACCTGTTGTGGTAACTTATTCCATTGGCTGGAAATACATTGAATTAGCAACCTATCCCTCCAGCAAATTTTATTTGTTGGTAAATGTAGGTCCTGGGTATGGATGATTGTACTGCCACTGGTTTGCAAAGACATAGGATGTCAAATAAGATTGTGTCTTTCATGGCTCAAAAAGTGAAACACAGTTCAACTCAGAGCTGCCAGTAGGCTACTGAGTAGAAGGACAGCTGTGATAATCTATCAGCAAAGGATTTAAGGCCTTTAATTATTTTGATTAAAAATCCATGTGAAGTTTCCAGTTGAGTGATATGCTGGATTTGTACACACCAAATGGGAGAATGCATTAATTGATGAGTTAGATATTGGGAAGAGCCCAGTAGTAAGATGACATCTTTGAATTTTTTTCACCTGTAAGCAGTCCTTTCCAGAAATGTTCAATATATTACTTAGTGGATGTCATATGATGAGTTGTGACACTTACACATTTACTTCCTAAAGGTACTTTAGTAGTTAAATTAGTAGCTCTTTTACCTACCTTTCATGATGGGATTGTACAATAGTCATGTAAACATTCATGAAGTATAGCCCTGTAGATGGCGTATTGAAAAACCGATCCAAAGTATCGCAAAATAGCAATGTTGTAAGAAAACATTCACTAAATTAAATTCCACTGCTTAACCTTGTCAACAATTTAGGACCAAACGTTCAGAATACTAATCTTAGGCATGCAAAATATAGATGGCATTAATGTGAAACATATTTTAAGGTATTACACAAATGAGAAAAGGTCGGAGAAAGAACTGCTCACTAACCCTGCAAATAAATGCCTGCAATGAAATTAAAACATTATTTTATTAAGGTTGTGGTGCAATTTAGAGTTGAAAAATACTACTGTTGCCTGTGGAGATGTGAGGTATTGGCCGCTATGTCAGGAGAAGTAGGGCAGTGAATGTGTGACATATGCCAGCACAGCTAGCTGGAATTTTGTAAAGAATTAAATACCATTTATATATCAAACTGATTTGTACAGATGCTTGTGTTGATAATGTATTTGTAAAGTTGCTTGTGTTAAAAATGTATCAACAGTAAGTCCTGACTGTATTGCAACTGAATTAAATGTATTATGTTTTAACAGAGGATACTGGAAAAGAAGAGGGTAATCACAGTCCAGCTGCAGCTAACTTTGAAAATGTTCTGAAAATAATTACTGGGCCTAGGCAATAAAGATTGTATCTTATATTTTGATTGCAGCCAGAGACAAAATGTCTGGAAATACAAGTACTAGGAAACTTTCTGCATTGTCTTTGGAATGAAATAATTGATACTCTGGAAGGGGGGGGGGTTGATATTACTTTATGACTTCCGGGAGATGCAGCAGATCTTAGCAAGACTATCTGTGTTTGTATTATTGACACATATGTGCTAAATCTGACAGCTTCTAGCCAAGGGGGTTGCGTGGGAACCAAAAGTCAGATGACCAGATGTGTGTGATGTTCTTCTGTAATTCATTACTACAATAATGTTTAATACTAAGTGAGGACTAAAGTCTCAGAGCAGTCTGTTTTTGTAACCTGACAAGGAAGGACCCCCTCGTCTACTTCATCTTGCCTTGCTCTAGTAAGTATCCAGGGAATAATTCTGTAGATCAGTCAGGAAAATATAGTGAGATTGGTTAAGTATTGTTTTTTGTAACTGTGTGAACCTGGCCACGTGTGTTCTTTTTAATATTTCCTGTGATTGAAACTCTGGTGTTTGTTGTAAATATATATTTAGTATTTTTATGTTTGTTTATTATTTATTATTAAAAATATTTAAACGTTCACTGTGGCTGGTCCTTTAGAGAATATTTTAACCTTTGAGTGTAGTTGGCCATTCCTGAAAGCCTTGCTATTTGGTCAACATTACCATTTATATTAATATTAATTTCACTCAGTATAATTGGGTACCCTTGCTAGAACCTTAGAGTAGTGGCTTTGGAGTGTCTGGTGACAGTGTAACTACCTTATAGTCTGGGCAGAAGGGGCACTGCTATTAAATCTGTGCCAGCCTTTCCCAGGTGTGTGTGTGTGTGTGTGTGTGTGTGTGTGTGTGTGTGTGTGTGTGTGTGTGTGTGTGTGAAAATCAAATCTCAAAGAGTGTGTTTGTCAGCTGCTTGGAGCTGGGGCACAAAGCACTGGTTTCACAGAGAGAGTGGTGGATAACTTGGCTTGGACAGTCAGCTGAGGTCTCAACTCTATAACTGCCAGCAGGGAATCTTACTGTGGACCTGAGGGGAGACAGATAGAAAGACCCAGACTGCAGACTGAGTGTGTCCCCTGTGTGCTCTTAAGGGAAATCGTGCTTGATGCAGAGAGCTGCATATGGAAATACTGGGTGTATTCATTTTTGTTCCAAGTGAATGTCCCTCTCCAGTGCCAGTGGTAAGTATTCAGGCTCCTTGTTTAGTGGTCCAGAGTGAGGATGTCACAGTGCCGTCCAACTCCCTGTGGATAGTACAATAAATATTTAAGGAATAAATGTGCAGCCAGATAGCTGTTGATTAGCTACCCGGGCATTCAAACTGTGGATAAAAATACTTCATAAATTAAACAAGTTCAGTACACACACACACACACACACACACACACACACACACACACACACACACACACACACACACACACACACACACACGCACACATACACACACACACCATTAAACTATGTATGTTTGATGGATATCTACAATGTACCTGACTTGCTTTGCCCCTTTCCTCTTTAAGTTAGGACATCCTCATCCTTTCTTATTGTAGGCTAGTGTTCATGAAAAGTTTACAGTATGAATAGTGAATAGTAGAGTTATGCTTTGTCATGTTGCAGGTATAAGTGAGGGAGGTAGACAGTGAGTCACTTTGCGGTGTGTAGGGGGATGAAGGGTCACTGTGGGTGAAGCACTGAGGAAGATGTGCAGCAAGGCAGTGCACACTAACTGCCCTAAGCAGAGACACTGAGAAAAGACTGTTGGAAAGAATTCCTATACACATCACAGTATAATGACAACACAGACTAGTTGCCCAGCAAAGCATACCAGTGGGAGGTACACATCATCATTAACCCCCTTCTTCTCATTTTCTATATGGGGTTGGGGTATCATGTTAACCGTCACCATCTCTCTCTGCCTTCTGCGACACTCATGGCTGACTGTCACAGATCTTCTCTCACACAAACTACCTACCTGTTTGCTGGACAGCCTCATTTCCTCTTACCTTCTTCCTGACTGTCTCAAATCATCTTCACCAGATTGTGTTCTGCTTTTCTACACATTTACCTGAATCACCGTAATCTGTACTCTTCGATCGTTTCTGCAACTGGAGCTACTTTGGCTTCTGGTCTTATGCTCTCTTTCTTCTGTCTCACAGTGTGAGTCTTACCACACTTCTCAGGCACTTCATCACTATCACCTCTAGCTTCCTCATCTGCCCTACCCTTGCTGCCCAGGTTTCTCTGCCATACAGTAGTACTGGTCACACCACTGTTTTGTACACCTTCCTTTTCAGCTTCTTTGTCATTCTTCTGTCATTCAATCCACCTGAGCCTCCATGCCAGTTGTCTGCAGCCCCTCTGATTCTAGCTTTGACCTCTTCATTCAGACCTCCCTTCTAATCAGCTGTCCCCTCCCATATACTTGAAGCTGTTAACCTGTTCCACTACCTTCCCTTCTATCTCAATTATCAGCTTCTTCTTATTTCCCCAGTTAGCTACTATTACTGCTGTCTTATCTGTACTTAGTTTCATCTCGTGTGCCTTAGTTTCATCTTGTGTGCCTTTAGTTTTGCATTCCATTCCCGTATCCTTTGCTGAAGTTCTTGCTCAGAGTCTGTCTGTAATGCCACATCATCTGCATACACTGACTTTGTTGCTGTGTATCCTCCAACCTGTTAGCTAATGTAGTCCATCACCAGTATGAACAGCAGTGGGCTTAGAGTTGAACCCTGGTTCACACACACTCCCACTGAGAAACCCTCTATGAGACTAGACACTGTTCGTACTTGAGTCATTGGGTCCTTGTACACAGCATGCACTAATTCTACCAATGTTTCTGGGACTTTGAACCACCAGAGTACTGCTCAAATCAACTTTCTTGGGACCTTATCATACACTTTCTACAAGTCTAGGAATATTCAGTTGGACTCTTTCCTCATCTCTAGCTTCTTCTCAACTATTTGTCTTAATGCAAACATCGGGTCAGTCGTGCTGCATCCTGATCTGAATCTGAATTGCTCATCTCCCATCTTACTTTCTATGACTCTGTATATCAATTTATCAGTCACCCTATCCAGAACTTTCATGCAGTGTGACAGTGGTAAGTACATATCACAGTGTAATGACAACACAGACTAGTTGCCCAGCAAAGCATACCAGTGATAGGTGGGTAGTTGTACAAATTAGTCTGGGGTAATGGAGTGGGACAGACAAGTCAATGACATGCACATGGGGATCTGCTACTAAACTGAATAGGATAGTCTGATTTCTACTAGAAGGACCATATGACACAAAATTGGGCCAATTGGTAACAGAGTGCTGGGAGAGATTTACAGGCTCTGGCTTTTAAGTCTTGACTTTGGAGATTGTCATTGGACATATTTATTGACATGAAGTTGGAGAAGCAGTGTTAGGACCCCAGTCACAGACATGTGGATAGGAATTTGGATGGGGAGCTCAACTTCTGACAGGTGTGGTAATGTAGCCACAGGTTTGATCACCAGTGGGATACATTAGTGGTTGATGTGGTCACTGTACATGTGTCGTGTAGGCTGTAGAGTCAGAAATGGCTCCCTGCACTATCAAGCTGGGTAGAAGGCATATGTTCTTGGCAGATATTAGGTAGGTGTACTGTATGCCAAGATTTCCAGACATGGTCTATAATAGTATCTACAAACAGTACAAGTGTTTAAGAGTTACAGTTCTCTTCCTTCACACTTAATGATGTCTTACGTACCCTTGGTGCAGCAGAGTAGGAGGAAAACGTATATGAAGGGGGATTCTTGAACTGTGATTCCCCATTTTAATTATTTCACCTTGTATAGGTTTTGTGTAAGTGACATGCACAGGACATAAGGATTTCATGAATCTTAGCCTACATGAACTACAAAATGAACTGGCACCTCACCTAAGTGTCATGTTAATCATAGCCTCACCTCAGGCTTTGTGCCCACTGAGTGGCGCACAGCTACAGTTATCCCAGTCCACAAGGGGGGATCCACCTTGGATCCCAGGAACTACCATCCCATCAGTCTGATGAGCCTGCAAGGGCATGGAACACATTATCATGGAACCTATAAACAAAGACACAGGCAACCTTCAAACACTGGACCCCACCCAGTTTGGGTTCGTGAAGGGCCGAGCTTGTCTCCTGAACCTGATTAACTTCTTCGAATCAGTCTCCAGAGCTGTGGACGAGGGTAAGGTGGTCCACACAGCCTATCTGGACCTCGCCAAGGCCTTTGACGCCATCCCCCACTCTGGAATCATAGATAAACTTACTAAGCTGGGCATAAATCCCCACATCACTCGATGGGTTGCCAACTGGCTTACTGACAGAACCCAGACTGTAAAAGCAGCCGACTCCAAATCCAGCTCTCGACAAGTGACAAGTGGAGTGTCTCAGGGTTCAGTCCTGGGACTGCTCTTGTTTGGCATCTACTTCTCTGAAGTACAGTCCAACACTAAGGGACTCTGGCTAACAAAGTTTGCAGATGACTGCAAACTGGGAGCCATTATTGAATCCCCAAATGATGTTGATATTCTACAAAAGGTCCTTACAGAAACATATGCCTGGTACCAGAGCCATAGGCTCAAGCTTAATGCCAAGAACTGTATAGTTATCCCCTTTGGTAAAAACCAGGTCCCCATGAATTACCACATAGGTGGCAGTACACTAAACATCGAAAGTGTGATGAGAGACTTAGGGACATAGGTGGGCAGTGGTCTCACATTTGATAACCACATCGCCACAACAGTCAGGAAATCCTTCTATGTGGCACACCTCATCACTAAGAGTTTTCCATCCAGAAAAAAGAAGGTCATTGTCCCACTGTACTCATCCCTCATTAGACCCATTATAGAGTACAACGCCCCATTTGGTATGTACCTCACAAGACATCTGCAACAGCTGGAAAGGCCGCAGAAATACCTCACTAAAAGAATCACAGGCCTAAAGCAGATGCCCTGTGCTGACCATCTAAAAAAACTCCAGCTATACTCTGTGGCATATTGTCTACTCAGAGGCAATCTCTGCTTAACATACAACGCCATGTCATACCCTGAGCTGTTGGACATGCTCCACTTAAAGAAATCCCAATCCCTCAGAGCCACATGCTCCAGGGATCTAAACCTTGTCATCACAATGAACAAAACATGCTGGAGGGATAGGCTCCTGACCCAGAAACTCCCCATACTCTGGAATAGACTGCCCATACATGTCAAGCAGAGCACCTCCTTGGCCCTCTTTAAAAGGAACCTTGATGATTGGATGGGAGATAGGAAATTCACCCCAGGGATCACGTCAGTCATCCTGCTGGACAGGGGTCCAGGGAAGTAAATATTGTGGGAAGAAATATCCAGGGAATTGTTATGGCTAGGCTTGTATAGGCCCTAGGGCTGATAGCCCAGTACCAACCTATGAACATAGGATGCCAATCATGGAATATTATTTCTTGGAACACACCTTTAGAATTGATGGAAATAATGTTACTGTTCCAAAATTCTGTACATGTTGATTACAAAAATAAATTTAACTTTATAACAGCTTAAGCCTTTGTTTATCAGGGTCAGGGAAGAATGCCCCTGCTTTAAAATTCTCTACACACACTGATTAATAAAAGTACCTTTGTGACAGCTAATGGCTTCATTGTACAACTGACATGGAAAATGAAAAACCCTTTCTTAGCAATGAGTTCAAGTTTTATGGACACAGTTTTGCTGTCAGTGATTGAACAAACTTGATCAGACTCCTGGACTTCATTAATAAGGACAATTTTCCACTGTGGCAAAGGCAAACTTTTAATCAAAATCCTCTGATTCTCTTAATATTCACTCAAATGTTTGTCTCTAAGCAAATCAGTGCTCTAAGCTCTCATCAAACAAGTCAAGAAGTGATGCTAAGTGAGCTTATTTGTTAACAAAATAAAGACTAAAAAACAAACAAAAAGTATGATCACTGTTTATTTTTCTAGTTTTCATCTGTCTGTCTCTGTATATATATATATATATATATATATATATATATATATATATATAAATCTATTCATACATACATATATTATATTTATCAATTTATTTATCTATTTATCTATGTATCTGTATAGATACATACACATATATACACACACACACACACACACACACACACACACACACACACACACACACACACACACACACACACACACACATACTCATGGCTACATTTAGGAGGCCTTTGTGGTTTAGACAGATTACTTTTAAGATGTAGGTATATGTGTTTGCTCTGTATTGAGTGAGATGGGCATAGTGTGTTGTTGTGTGTTACTTATGTTTGCCAGATAGGGCTGTCATTATACAACTGCATGTCTCAGACACTGTGAAGGAACATATAAGTAATAATTAGTTGTCAGTAAACATGAGACAGCTGCTTCATTGTCTCAGGATGCCCATTTCAACCAAGTTGGCTATGGAGAGTGCAGGTCCATGATTCAGATGCTAATTGTCATGAGCTACAGTGCGAGTGGTTCCAATGGACTTTAGAGCAGGTTTACTAAAGTGCTATCCAAATAAAAATGACAGTTTTAGTCTGCACAATGAAGGACACTATGCTTCTTCATGCAAACCAGTGGTTTGTTGAGCAACTACTGAGTATTAAGTACTCAATGAGTTTTTGAGGTCAGTTTTATAGACAAATTGAAATTTTTAAGCTCTTATGTCTGTCCAGGCCACAAGTAACTGCTGCTGTACAAAGATTGTTACTGATCAAATGCAGTTAACGTATACAGGCAGAGAAATTTAAAAAAAAATTCAAAATGTCCATTTAGCCAATAGAAGAAAAATACATACTTGGGTTCTTTAACATTCACAAGCCTTGAAATTAATCTTTTCCTCTCTACTCGCACTAGAGTGCAAACCAAATTTTTCTTAAGTACTTTTGCCGCGATACCTAGAAATGGCTTAGTTTTTCCTCTACTCTTTTAAAACAAACCAATTCTGACTCAAATCACAATAAATACCAAAAATAAATGCAGAGCTATTGAAGTAACTCATTAAGAAATGCAGTAGTACTTAAATGTTTCCAGGATGACCTTTAGTCAAATCCAGATTAAAGCAGTCTGAGCTAATCATAATTCTGCATATACACAGGTATTAAAAGAAAATCATGTAAACAAATGATCTAATGTGTTAATTTTACAGTAAAAATTGTGAAACTGTATCGAAATTCAAGAGCAAATTAAAAACAAAGAGTGAAGAAACAGGAGAAAATGAGATAGGGATGGGAAGGGGAAAAGAGATAGGTAAAAGCAATGGGCAGGGTTAAAAGTGTAGAAGGCATGAACAGGGTTTGGAGGAAGAGGAAGAGGTGACGTCAGGAAACAGTATATGGGAATTTACCATTGGTTGGGGGCAGAAAAGTCAGTGTCCACTACTATTCAGATATACTTTGAGGGTTATTTTGAAGGGTTTACATTGTCTTGTTAGATCTATCAAGTTCAGTTCACACTTGCTTGAGTTGGCATTTGCTAGAGTTACATCATTTGCTTGTTTGCAGACAGAGAATAGAGACTACACCTACTCAAAACTGTAATTGCATGACTAGTTTGTGTTAGACTTGTTAGGGCAACTAGCAAATCCAATTATCAGGCAAGGCCTTTGAAAAGCAGAGCAGTACTGCTTAAGGAATGTGGAACAATTGATACTAGGCTTAAGCAAAGACTGTTTTCCCAGTTATGCTGAATGATTATCTTTAATTTAGTATTCTAAAATGTTAAGGGTTTTTCTAAGGCTGCAAGAGTCTATGGTTCTAGGCCTTTAATATCACCAATTTTAGAAGTGGGAAAGGTGCAAGGAAAATGCACAACATTAAACAGAGGGAAGGCTTCAGTGTATAATTCTTTGAGAAGACAGTGAGGAGGAGAACAGATGGGAAGTCTAACAGGTGAACATTAAGACAAAATAACTCAGGAAAGTAGATAGAAATAGTTGTCAATAAGGTTGTACTAAGTATTAGTTAGTTAAATGGTGGCTGAGTGGCAGTGAGGTCATGGCACCTATATAAGTCTTATGGATGTAGGAATGGGCAGGTGAGGTGAGTACAGCACTTGAAACAATGGAACAACTAAAGGCTACCAGCACTTTTTGATACTGCACTAACAGTATTAAAGTAAACAACAATTAGTATTCTGTAATCTCAAAATTCAGGACAAGAGGTTTACCTAAGTCAAGGAAAACAAACTGAGTGTTGTGCTTGCTAGAGTAAATGCAATCAACAAATTTAGCAAAAGTGTATGACAAGTTATTGAGCAATAATAAATAATGAATGAAAAAGTAGCAAACTTAAAAACCTTTTATTTGAAAATAACCTAGACTACACACACACACACACACACACACACACACACACACACACACACACACACACACACACACACACGCACACATACACACACACTCTTTTGAAAGTCCAAAGACTGTTATTATAATCCTCATATCAGTGAAAATGTGAATGTGAATAGAAAGAATAAGTACTAATTTTGAGGCTGACATGTAGTAATTAGTGTATCTAAACAGCAGGAATTTAAGGGGTGGGTTGGGTACAGATATGCCATATAAAAACATACTGAAAATGTAACACTGAGATTTGTAATTACCTGCTCACATGCTGAGGTCCACACTACCTTATCTGGCCTGTTTTTTCTTGTCAGGTCTGTGAGGGGAGTAGCTATGGTAGCATAACTGGGGATGAACCTTCTGTAGAAACCTGCTGTCCCTAAGAATCCCCGCACCTGCTTTTTGGTAACAGGTGCAGGCCATGCCTGAATGGTTTCCACTTTGGCAGGTTCTGGCCTGATCTTCCCACTCCCCACAGTATGTCCCAGGTAGGAGACCTCTGCCATACCCACCTGACATTTGCTGGGCTTAATGGTCAACCCTGCCATCTGTAGTCTGCCTAGCACCTCCCTGACATGCTGAAGATGCTCTTGTCAGGAATGTCTGTAGATGTCAATATCATCTAGGTACGCAAGGGCAAAATCTCCTGCTCCTGCTAGGATATGATCTACCAGCCTTTGGAAAGTTCCTGGGGCATTTTTCATCCCAAAGGGCATCTTTGTGAGCTCATACAAGCCAAAAGGAGTCACAAAGGCTGATCTCACTCTAGCACTGGTAGTCAAGAGTACCTGCCAGTAACTCTTGGTAAGATCAATGGTGGTAAGATACTTACCCCCACTCAGCTGCTCTAGGGCTTCATTGGTTCTAGGCATGGGGTAAGCATCTGACTCTGTGCAACTGTTTAACTTCCTGTAGTCCACACAGAACATGGTGCTGCCATCCTTCTTTGGTAACAGCACCACTGGGGAGGCCCAGGGACTGTTGGACTCCTGAATTACCCCTAGTTCCAACATTTCCTGTATCTCCTCCCTCAGAGTCTGTATGAGTCTCTCAGGCACCCTGTAAGGGGCCTGCCTAATGGGCCTTTGGGGTCCTGTATCCACCTGGTGCTGCACCAGGTGGGTGCACCCTGGTTTCCCAGTGAACATGTCCCCAAACTCCTGTAATACTGCTCGGATTTCTAGAACCTGGGTAGGAGATAGCTGCTGGGAGGATCAGTCACCAGATTTCCCTCAGACTCTTCCTGCAATCCACTGCAAATACTCAGCACAAGGGCCTCCCTATCATGTTAAGGTTTCATCATGTTAACACGGTACAATTTGTGCTCCAGCCTAGCAGTTCCACCACATAGTTAACATCACTGACCTTCCTTACCACCATATAGGGTCTCTCCCAGGCTGCTTGCAGCTTGTTGTGTCTGACAGGAATGAAAACCATTACCTGCTGCCCTACAGCATACTCTCTAGCTCGAGTATTCCTGTCATACAATACCTTTTTCTGCTGTTGGGCTTCTGCCAGGCTCTCCTGGGCCAAGCTCATGAATTCCCTGAGCCTTATCCTGAGGTTCAGGACATATGCCACAACAGACTCCTTGTGGGATTCACACTCACTCTCCCACTCATCTTGAAATAAATCTAGAGCCCCCCCCTCACACTATGCCCATACAGCAACTCAAAGGGTGAAAAACCTGTGGATTCCTGGGGAACCTCTCTGTAAGCGAACAACAGATGGGGCAAATATTTGTTCCACTCCCTCTTAAACTGGTTTGCAAATGTCTGTAGCATGGACTTGAGTGTAGAGTTTAACCTCTCAACAAGACCATTAGTCTGGGGATGGTAGGGGGTGGTCTTTAAGTGCTTCACCCCACAGTACTTCCACAGACAAGCCAGCAGGTCTGAAATGAAATTGGCACCTCTGTCAGTCAGTATTTCTTTTGGGAACCTACTCTGCTGAAAATCTCTAACAAGACATTTCCCACCTTTTCTGCCTCAATGGAGGACAAAGCCACTGCTTCAGGGTATCTTGTAGCATAATCTACTACCACTAGGATATACGTTTTCACTGTGGAACTTTGGGTACTCAGAGATCTTACAATATCCATAGCTACCCTCTGAAATGGCTCCTCAATCACAGGCAAAGGCATCAAAGGAGATTTCACCTTGTCTCCTGCCTTGCCTACATTTTGGCAGTGCTCACAGGTCTTGCAGTACACTGTTACATCTCTGGAAATTCCAGACCAATAGAAATTTTGCATAATACATCTCTTTGTATGTTTTATGCCCATATGACCTGCAAAGGGAATATTATGAGGTATGGCTAGAAGTGCCAGATGGCAGGCTCTGAGCACTACCAACTGCTGCATTCTCTCACCCTCTAGCCCTGCCTTAGGGGTCCACTCTCTGTGCAGTAATCCTTTGTCCCAGTATACAGATTCCCCCTTCCCTTGAGAATCAGGTTCACTAGCTACCTGCCTCAGGCCTTGTAATGTTGGGTCTGAGAGCTGAGCCTGTCTCAACTCTCTCTTTGTAACTCTTCCCAACTCACTTTCCACAGGAAGTCTGGTATCCTCTGACAGCAGTGCCTGACTGTCAGCCTGGGAACTTCTACTCACATCTGCCCCTGCAGTCACTCTGTCCAGGGGAACATCATTACCCACAAGCAGCTGTGGCTCACCTTCAGTCTCACTCCTACAGGGTAGCTCCCTCCCTTTAGTAACCACCTCACCAGTCCTGGTTGCAAGTGTGTGGTCTGTCCTGGGTCTCCCCCAGGCTACCAGACCCACATGCTTGTCTCCAAGCCTGACTGCATGTAACTGCATAAACACATGGTACTGCCTCATCAAAATCCTTTCCTATCAGGACATCTGCAGGATGGTAGTTTGGTACCCCTGTTGTTTCAAGACAACCTACTATTGGCATTTTGTAGTTCCCGCTTACTGCCTCTCCCACCTTTTGTTCCTCACCTTGCCTCAGTGAACATCTATATGCCAAATGGCCCTATTAGTTGCATTTAAAACATTTAACCCTAGATCCTGGATGTGTATCTGGACTGGTGGCTTGCCCTGCTACTGGCAGATTCTGCTGGGGCAGTCAGGGCTGCCCACCATGGGTTCCCTTAGACCCACGAGCAGCACTGGGTGTCCATTTTCTGTGCAGGGGTCCTGCTTGCTAGGTATAGGTCTCCCTTCTTCCCCAATTCATCTAAAGTTACACATTGTCCATCAGCTAACCAGATCCTCATGTCCTCAGGCAAAGTGCTAAGGGCTTGTTCAAAGTGGTGACCTGACATCCACTCACCCACCTATGAAAATAAGTGCTTAGTTCAGCAACATATTCACACACACTTTCATGTGCCTTGCATCTATGCTCATGAAACTTTTTCCTGTAAGCTTCAGGTGTTAGCTTAAAAAGTTCTAGCAAACAGTTCTTCACAACATTATAGTTTAAAAAGTCATTATCAGACAGTTTGGACAAAACAGTTACAGCTTTACCATGCAGTAAGGGGGTCAGGAACCGTACCCAGAGCCCTTGGCCAACATTATACTGTTTACATACCCTCTCAAACATATGAATAAAACTATCAAAATTATACCCCTCTGTAAACTGTGGAAGAAATTTACTGACCTTTTGTGCTATTGGGGTCCGATTACTCCCTTCCCCATTACCTCCATGACTCTGGTGAAGAGTCACCATCTTCTCTTCATGTTGCTTCTGCCTCTCCTTCTCCTCAGCTTTCAGGCATAGCAATTTCTCATTCTACTCAGTCTCTAGATGCCTCAGTCTTTCTGCTGCTTCTATTTCCAAATGCTTGGCCTGCAACTCAAGTCTCTTTAACTCCAGATGGATTTTTAAGTCCTCTGTAGAAAGGTTTAGCTGTCCATTCTCTGAGTGTTGTACATCTCCACAACCAGTCCGATCATACTTCTGGTTGCTATTTTCTGATACAGCTGTGACCAAAGCTGCAATCATGCCTGCCTTAGTCAAGTTTCCATGCACCAGTCTTTTAGCCTAGCACATCTCAAACAACTGGCTCCTTGTCAGCTTGCCATACTCCTCTGCTGATATGCTTGCCTGCCCTCCTTGACTAACTAAACTAACAAAAGAAATAAAAAAATTGTGATCTGAACTCTGAATGTTCACTGCTAGGCAGAGTACAAAAACACCTTCAATGATCAATGTATGCAAGCTACAGGAATTCAATGTCCACACCACTACAACCCAATTAATATGTGATGTGGCTAACTCACCACTATCAAATGATTAATATTTGATGTAGATATCCCACCACTGTCAAACAATTAATATATGATGCCCATGCACTGGCCCAGTAATCAAGGAGCCTCAATCCTCACCACTAGCACCAGTGAGGGGAGTCCATATTGGGAGGATAACAAGTACACACATAGTAAAGTACAATTTACCTTAAGAGCACACAGAGATCACAGTCAGTCTGGGGCTGGTTTCTCCCTTTCTCTCCAGATCCCCACCAGCACAGCTATAGGGTACAGATCTCAGCTGAGTGGTCAAGCCAAAACCTCCAGCATGCTCTCTGTCCAACAAGTGCTTTGTGTCCCTGCCCAAGTAGCTGATACACACACACACTTTGAGATATGAATTATATACAAACACACAGAAACTCCTGGGGAAGGCTGGCACAGGATTTCCAGCTATGCCCCCTCCTGCACAGACTATAAGGTAGAAATTACTGCTACCAACCACTACTTATCAACTACTATAAGGCCTTTCCCAAATGGTGACCAGTTCCACTGTGTGCTATTACTGTTATCCAAATAGTAAGTGTAACCCAGGGCTAAGGCTATTGGAGTGGCTTATACAGTATCACAAAATACATGCAAGTACTCTAGAGCTTAAATTATTTCTACACAAAACAGCCACAGTTGAAAGGTTTTAAAATATTTAATAATAAATAATAAAAACACAAGACAATACTCATCAATTCAACACAGTGCTAATATAGAGTTCAGAGATCACAGGAAAATACTTTAAAACAATATTGTAGGATAGTCTCACATAAATATAGAAAACAGCTAGACTAATCTGGCTATATTCCTATCTGTCTGTAACAGAAACTGTTCTAAGTTTTACTTACAAGGCAAAGTGTTGGTGAGTTGTTGTCAGCTCTGAAGACAAATACAAAATGCTGAATCCTTCTCTCTGAGAAAGTCTTAAATTGATAATACACATTACTGCTGAGTCATTTCAGATTACATCATTCTTGACGCTTAAGCTTCCCAGGCTCACAAAACCTAAAATTTTAACATTTCTTTTTGTAATCTGCACTTGCCAGGAAGCCACAGCAATAAAAGACACTTTGTATGTAAAACACAGTAATTATCTCTGTCTTAAAACAATAGAAAGAATTTCCTAGCCCAGACATCCTGTCTCATAGCATGAGATCAAACAAGCATAAAATGCTTTACTCATCAATTTTCTTCCAGCAGGGTGCACTGTGGTTACATTTTTAAAGCTCAGATCATAACACAATTTTTTACATTTGTTACACAAGCCTGTGGATCATATTAATATTTACAATGACATGGAATTATTTATACAATTTTATCTAGCTGGGCTGGCAGCCCCTCAGTTTTTCACAAGCATGAAGAGGGTCAGCAAGGTGCTCTGTTCGACATTTATTGGAGGTCTATTCCAGAGATGGGACAGCCTCTGGGAGACAAACCAGTCTCTCCAGCAGGTTTTGTTGATGTTGCATATATATATATATATATATATATATATATATATATATGTGTGTGTGTGTGTGTGTGTGTGTGTGTGTGTGTGTGTGTGTGTGTGTGTGTGTGTGTGTGTGTGTGTGTGTGTGAGTGTGTGTGTGTGTGTGTGTGTGTGTGTGTGTGTGTGTGTGTGTGTGTATATATATATATATATATATATATATATATATATATACACACATTGCATGAATATCAGTAAGGTATGTGATACAAAGAAAAAAAGAACAACACTGCCTGTTCTATATTGTTTTTAGCAACAGAGTAGATTAAGGGTGGTATTCATAGTTGCAGAGATTGTATGTGCACAAGAGTGCTGCTGCACCTTTATGTAAAGTTGCTCAGATCAGTTAATGGCACTGAAAATGTGAAAGTGAAAAAAGTACAGTTTTGTACCTACCATAAATGTAGATGTTCGAGGATCTCCATTGCTGCAGTCCTTACATATGGGTACTCCGCTGTCCACAATCGGCCCGAATACCAAAGGGCTAGAACCGGCGTCGGTCATCGGCGCCCGATACTGACGTCAGTACGTGCCAGTACAAATGCGCATGACCGACGCCATAACCTCAGTCTTTCTTGCCCCAGATGTCAGAATACAAAAAACACCACCCAAACCCAACCTAAAAAGAAAAGGGGGGAAGGAGGGAGGGAAAATTGGACTGCAGCAATGGAGATCCTCGAACATCTACATTTATGGTAGGTACAAAACTGTACTATGTTCTTCGTCTCCCATTGCTGCAGTCCTTACATATGGGTAGAATCCCAGAGCAACGGAAAAAAAGGGAGGCTGGTCAACTAAATAGCATCAGGAGCCGCTGACATGCCCTGTAAGATTGCAGTGGCAAACCCAGCCCTAGACCTAGAATAAAGAGGTAAATGATAATGCTTTGTAAAGGTATGTACAGAACTCCAAGTAGCTGCTTCTAAAATGTCTTTAGTAGCTACCCCTCTCAAAAAAGCAGTAGAAGTGGCCGTAGCCCTAGTAGAATGAGGCTTGATCCCAACTGGAACATCCTTTCCATGATGAGAGTAACAAAACACAATACAATGGCCAATCCACTTGGAAATAGTTTGTTTCGAGACAGCTTTCCCTCGTGAAGTCAAAGCAAAAGAAACAAATAATTGTTGAGATCTTCTGAACTCTTTGGTTCTGCTCAAATAATACCTTAACTGCCTATGTACATCCAAAGAATGCAAAAATTTTCCCCTTCATTTTGGGGGTTAGCATAAAAAGTAGGCAAATGTATAGATTGGTTCAACGCCACATTAGAAATCACTTTAGGCAGAAAAGTAGGATTAGTACGTAAGGAAACTCTGTCATTGTGAAAAATCAGAAAAGGTTCCACTGCCATGAGGGCCTATAATTCAGATACCCTTCTAGCAGAAGTAACAGCCAATAAAAAAGCAGTCTTCCAAGACAACAACTGCAATTCAGCTGTAGCTGCAGGTTCAAAAGGAGGCAGAGTCAGCTTTTCGAAAACAAAATTAAGATCCCAGGTAGGAGTAGGAGCCCTCCGTGGGGGTCTTATATTCTTTGCCCCTCTAAGAAACTGTTTAACCAATGGATGTGAAAATAAAGGAGGGTCACAATCATAGTGAGCAGAAATAGCTGCAGCATGCACTTTTACAGAAGAGAAGGACAAACCCTTGTCCAATAAAACAGTCAAATATTGCAATGTACAACTCAAATTAGGCAATTCGACATCAAAGCCTTTAGCTGTACTCCAAAGAAAAAATCTCTTCCATTTACCAGCATAAACTTTTCGAGTACTAGGACGCCTGGCTTCCAAAATAACATCCAGAACTTGTTGAGGGAGCCGAAGGTCCTCCTTCTCTAAAACAGAATGCGCCAGGCTGTCAGGTGTAGGGCTTGCACCCTGACATTGAGAAAATGATTTTTTTCCTGAGACAATAAGTGAGGAATCTGTGGTAATGGCCAAGGTGGTACATGAATCAAGCTCCTCAACAGAGGGTACCAATGCTGACGAGGCCAATCCAGTGCTATAAGGATCATGCAAGGTTTGTCCCTCCTGACTTTCAACAGCACCTTTGGAAGAAGAGGCAAAGGAGGAAAAGCATACACGTGAAGGTCGCTCCAACTGAAGGATAGTGCATCTATTTTCCAGGCTTTTGGATGAAATAGCCTTGTGCAAAACAGTGGCAGTTGGAAATTCAGAGGAGAAGCGAACAGATCTATGTCCGGAGTTCCCCAAGCCCTTGTCAACTGAAGAAATACCTGAGGGTCCAATTTCCATTCGTGAGGATCCACAATCTGTCTGCTCAGAACATCTGCTAAAGAATTTTGTGCTCCTGGCAGAAACTGTGCTCGAAGAGTGATGTGCAGATTCAAAGCAGTTTCCCATAACAGCATTGCTTGTCTGCAAAGAGGGTAAGAATGAGTTCCCCCTTGCTTGTTGATGTACCACATGACAGTCGTGTTGTCTGTTCAAATCAACACCAGTCCTGGTTGAAGTAGGCTCTTGAATCCTTCCAAAGCAAATTGAACTGCCAGCATCTCTTTCATGTTGATATGCAAGTGAAGTAGCTCTGGGGGCCAAAGGTCTTGAATCCATTTTCCTCTGAAATGAGCTCCCCAGGCTGACTCCGAGGCGTCTGTCGTTAATATCTGACTTGCCTCTGGTTGGGTCACAGAGAGCCCCTTGTTTAGGTGACATTCCTGAGCCCACCACAGAAATTCTTTCTGAATGCAAGGTAGAATCCGAATGACAGTGTCCAAATCATGGCAGTGTTGAGTCCAAACGCTTTTGAGATACCATTGTAGCTTCCTCATATGCAGTTTGGCATTGGGAAGTACCAGAATGCAAGATGCCATGAACCCCAAGGCTTGAAGGACTGTCCTTGCAGTCAGCCTGGACATTACTGATAGCTGTTGGAAGTATAGGTGAAGATTTCTTCGTTTGTCCGGGGTAAGAAATGCCATCTGAGGAGCTGTATTCAGTTTCACACCCAGAAAACACATCTCTTGTGAGGGTACTAGACTGGACTTTATTTCGTTCACAGAATACCCTAGGCATCTCAAAACTGTCATTACATACTGCAGATGTTGAAGAAGTTCGTGCTTGCCTTGAGCCAGAATCAAACAGTCGTCCAGATAAGGATAAATTTGAATCCCTGTTAGTCTGAGAAAAGCTATTACTGGAGCCAGGACTTTTGTGAATACCCTGGGCACAGTAGACAAGCCAAAGGGCAATGCAGAGAACTGATAATGCAAATTCCCATTCCGAAATCTCAGGAATTTCCTGCAACTGGGCCTGATAGGAATGTGAAGATAGGCCTCTTTGAGATCCAGAGTCACCATCCAGTGATCTTTGCCCAGCATAGGTAACAGCTGTTGCAGTGTTAACATCTTGAATTTTGGAATTTCCAGAAAGGTATTTAGAATGGACAAGTCCAGAATTGGCCTCCAAGTATTTCCTTTCTTTGGCACTAAGAAAAGACGGGAATAAAACCCTGTGCCTCTTTCTGCAGAAGGTACTTCCTGTATTGCTCCCAACTGAAGCAGAGAAGAAATTTGCATCTGTGCGTCCAGTCTTTGCTGATGAGGCACATCCGGCATACCTCTGAAAGGAGGGAATGTGTGAAAATAAAATTTGTAGCCTCGAGTTATTATGTCCAATACCCATTTGTCTTGGGTAACCAAATGCCAATTCCTTTTGAAAAGTCTCAGCTTTCCTCCTAGAGGGGCTGCCAGCAAGGCAGAGTCCGGCAGCTGAAGACACGGGTCATTGGGTCTGTTTCCGAAAGGACTGACCCCTGCCCTCCCCAGCAGAAGGGGTAGAAGAACTCAAAGACCTAGAAGTAACAGGGCCCTGAGAGGAAGCCCTACCTCTACCTCGCCTCGACCTGCCCCTAGATTGATAATCCGAAGAGGGGAAAGACCATCCCTTAGCAGGCCAATTCCTACTGAACTTAGGGGGCTGAACCTGTAAAAAGTCCTTAACTGTCTGCATAGACTTAGCTTTTTCCTCCATTTTTTTCAAAACTGATTCTACTGGAGGACCAAAAAGAACATCAGATTGTAGAGGAGCATCCATAATTCGAGCCTTAACATGCTCCGACAAGGACTGATCTTTAAGCCAAGCACACCTACGAACAACTGAACTAGTAGCAGCCACCCTGGAAGAAGCCTGTAAAGCATCAAAACCACACTGCAAAGAATGCTTACCAACTTGGTCTGAAGCATGCACTAAATCCTGAAGCTCCTTACATTCAATACCCTCAGCTAAAGCATCAACTTTACATTTCAATTGGCCCAGCAAATAATTTTGATACCGGAGCATATGAAACTGACAATTTAAAGCTCTCATAGCCAAAGTAGAAGAGGTATACAGTTTTTTACCCCACCTATCCAGGGCCCTAGCATCCTTGTCCAGAAGAACTGGATTCTTAACCACAGAAGCCCTAACACCTTTGGGGCCTTGAGTAATAGTTTCTGGATCAGCCCTAGGACTCTTATATAAGTACTTGTGAGCTTCCGGAACCCTGTAGTATCTATCTGGTTTAACCGGGGCAGGAGGCAGAGAATCCGGGTTAAGGGCAGCCTCAGAAAATACATCCTGAACAACATCCAATACAGGGGGAATAGCCAAGGGCCTATGCTGAGGCAAAAACAAGAATTCTCTTAGTCTTTTACGAGAATCAGAATAATCCTGGCCCTCCCATTTGAAATGTTCCCTCATGGAATGCAAAGTCTCAGAGAAAGAAAAATCTTCTGGAGGGGACGCAGAGGGAGTAGTGTCCTCAGCCTCCGAATCAGAATAGGGAGGGAAATCCTGAAGTTCTTCTACAGAGGAATCTGACTCATTGGAAGACTGAACCAAACCCTCCAACTCTGTCTCTACCCTGGGCCTCTTCACGGGGGGGGGGGCATAGAACCCCTAATTAAAGTAATCAATCTTCAGCCATCTTTAACATGTGCTTCCTAGGAGCTGGACCCTGGGGACTAGCACCAGCAGGGGCAGACTTAGACTTAGAATGGGCTTTGCTTTGAGAAGGAGGAGGCCTAACTACCCTATGAGGGGAGGGAACCACTGACATCAGAGAAGCACCCTCAGCCTGGCCTAACACAGGAGAAGCCACTTCCTGCAGTAACAAAGGCTCCCCTTGAGCCTCAGGTAAACTTTCAGAAGGAGCCGCTGAAGTAGCCAGTGGTACTATAGAACCGGCGTCCGGAGTGGACGACTCATCCAGTTTGGACCGCAAAGACTTTTCTTTGCGTTTCTTAGAAGAACCAGTCGTCGGAGAATCCGACGGCATGTTGTAATTACAACGTTTACCAAACACCAGCCTAGCACAGTCCAACTGACGTTTAATAGTACGCTTGTTAAAAGTAGCACAAAAGCGACACCCAACACCGTCGTGCTCAGGCCCTAAACAAGGAATACAGAGTGAATGGTAATCCCTATGAGGAATCTGTTTCCCACAAGAAATACAGTTATTAACTTTTTCTGACATCCGGCAATACTGAGGCAAGAAAAAGACAAAAAGTGTCCCCAACGGGGTACTTAGCCCAACTTGGTCTCCGGTCTGAAACTCGAAAACCGACAATTCCAGAACGACGAACGGCACTTGCAAATGCTGCTTCTGCTTAGGACCATGCGGCAAGAAAGACTGAGGTTATGGCGTCGGTCATGCGCATTTGTACTGGCACGTACTGACGTCAGTATCGGGCGCCGATGACCGACGCCGGTTCTAGCCCTTTGGTATTCGGGCCGATTGTGGACAGCGGAGTACCCATATGTAAGGACTGCAGCAATGGGAGACGAAGAACATCTGCTTGGGCTGTCTTTAAATTCATAAAATATAAAAACTACTGTGCTTTTTGTGAATTTAAACCAGTTAGTGCAAACTGCTGATTACTTTCAGCTGTTTTTATAATTTGGAGGTGTGTGCAGGTTTGTTTAAACTCACAAACATTGCTGGCATTTAGTGAAGGAGAGCAGTGCTCATTGCAGCAATATAGGAGTGAATATAAAAAGAGATATACTTAATGTATGCATGTCCTTATGTGGACACAGTGATTGTTTCTTTATAATTTGGAAACGGAAAGGCAGGACAATTAGAAATGGGGGGGGGGGGGACAAAGTTTTCACAAAATGAAGACATCAGCAGGGTTGTACTGGGGAAGGTGGGAGAGGAAGGATACTCTATTTTTGGATGGAATAGACCCCACTATTTTTCAAAATTTTATATAATAGGGTAGTTGGGGAAAGAGTGAAAAGAGTGTAGAACAGAGAGAAATTTAGGGAAGAGTTAAGGAATGTATGCAGTGGAGCAGTATGGTAGGCTGACGAGGGTGGGGACACAAGTCAGACAAATGGCACAGAGGTGCAAAAGGTTGGGGATGAGGAGGTGTACAGTCAGTTCAAATCACTGTCCAGCCGGCCTGAAATATTCCCACTACTTGATGGAATGCCAGTGGAGGACCCCGGTGATGAGGGGCTTAAGACCTCCAGAGACTTGGATGGAGCCTAGCAGTTTAACAAGTCTGTAACTTGCTGGAGGAGGTCTTGCATGGGTTGAAGGCACCTCTGTACTTCCGCTAAACAGCATTCTCTATCAGGTCCTGAAGTTCACTCCTTTTGTGGCTTTCCAAATCGTGCTGCAGCAGGGTGCCACAGATTTGAAACCACCACCCCTACCCTGAGTGGATATCCTTGGCTGGGCAGAGAGAGATGGTGAATGTTCCCTGGCATGGGAGGTAAAATGTTGGGTTGCCCTTGGGATCCCTGAGTCGGTGGAAAATGGAATACAAAAGGGAGAAAATAAATGGAAAATAATAAACATAAAAGAAAGAGAGAAAGCGAGACAGATGGAGATAAATAAAATACAGATAAGAACTCCTAAGTTACACTTACAGTATTTTATTGAAAATAAGAAAAACACGTTGGCCATGGAGTACAACATGTCTCAGTTTGTAATTTTAGATGATCAGTGTGAGTAATGAAGTATTAACGTCTTCAGATCTGAAGAAGTTAATACTTCATTAAGGAAAGAGCACATCACATCAACACAAAGGCTAGTGTGTTTTTCTTATTTTCAGTTTGTTTTCTCAACTGAATTTTTCTGCAGTATTTTATTGACAGAGCATTTTAACATTTTCTTACGTAGGTTTATTTCACAAATGTATGATACATATTACATTCTTCAGTAATGTTGCCAATGATATTACTATTGACTGGTGGAAGGGTTACTTCTGGTAATTGCAACAGCTCTATAGTTATACTCAAAGCAGATCATCACAAATATTAAGACCCTTTTTTGGAGGGGGCTAAACAATTTGAAGAGTTAACGAATGACTATTTTTTATGCTTCTAGAATGAAATCAGTAAAACTCACATGCACCTTTACTAAGTCTTTTAAGCATCCTGAATGGCTATTATTGTAGGCTATTTACTCCTCAGATGTACAAGTAAGAAGAAAGGGAATGCATATTTATTTACCTTTGCTATACCTGTGGTTATAGCTTGCTTTATTAATGCAAAATTCTGTCAGTAAGGAATGGTCTGCTTATATTCTGATAATCTTTCATTTCATTTCCTAACTTCTGTATTTTCTTGGTGCAAGAAATCGTTAGAGGATGCACTTTGTTCCTTTGATTTGCTACATTACAGTCTCTGAAGATGGGTAGGGTTAGATATTGCTGAATTGTTTTTTACATTTCATTGTACAATTCTAACTTTTACAAGAACATGTGCTTGACAATATATCTATATCTATCCCTCTATCTATCTATGCATTATGATGTATAGAACTTGTGGTCTTTTGAAGTAATATATTTTCAACTACCTTTATGGCATACAGCTCTTACTTATTGGTAAAATTACTTGAGCAGTACAAAATGCAGAAAGGTGACTGCAGGTTATACACTTGCTGTTCTGTCTTCCACCACCACTGCGCATAAGGTGCAGTGGCTAGCTGTGGTCAACCATTTTGTGTGTAGCAACTATTCTGTAAAGAAGTTAGATATTTTACAAAAGCATTGTACATCAAATAAAAGGGTGAGGCCTTACTTATCCCTACTGCTAACCACTTTAAATGGTTTCAGGATTCATTCACTGTTTCAGCATACTTTAAAAAAGTTAAACAGTTCCTACAAATTGGCACTGTCTATCTATGTATCTATATGGACACAAAAATATGAAAATGAATGCAGTCAGTCATACATACAGAAATGCATATACTTGCATTGAGTTTAACTATTTATATATACATAGTTACAACACTTTGATTACATTAATCTTTTTATATTACAAGAAGAAGTAAAATATACTTACTGTTGAACTCTGGCCTTCGCTCTTGCACATGGGCTACCCACTGAGTCAGCTAATCCCCTCTCCACCACTGCAGATCATCTTGCCTGTGCTGACACTGCTAACTAGATTGGGGGATCTCTGTCAGGAATGAAAGGTCCTTCCCCAACTCCTGCAAGATGTCAGTTTTTTTCCACTCACTGCCACCTACAGCTTGTTCAGTTTTCTGTAGGTTCATAGATGTGTACTAGGCTAATGGCCCTGGAGTCTTTACAAGCCTAGCCTCAAAAAAATGCCCAGGCACCGTGACACCTGATGTTAGTTCACAGTGCCCCTATCCAGTAGTGCAACTGGAGTGATCCCTGGGGTGAACGTTCTGTTACCCATCTGCTCGTCAAGATTTCTCTTGAATAGGGCCTGCAAGGTGCTCTGCTTGACATGAATGGGAAGCTTATTCCAGAGTATGGGCAGTCTTTGGGAAATGAACTTGTCCCTCCAGCATGTTCTGTTAATTGTGGTAATGAGGTTGTGATCTCTGCAGTATGTGGCATGGGGGATTGGGATTTCTTTAGGTGTAGCATTTCAAGTAGGGCTGGATCGGACATGGCTTTGTAAGTCAAGCAGAGGTCACCTCTAAGTAGATGGTAACAGACTGAAAATAGTGAAGTTTCTTAAGTCTGTCCATGTAGGACCTGTGTTTAAGCCCTAGGATCTTTTTTGTGAGGTACTTTTGTGGCCTCTCCAGCTGTTGTAGGTGTCTGGTCGGGTACATGCCAAATGGGGCATTTTATTCGATGATTGGTCTAATGAGGGATGAGTAGAGAGGGATGATGATCTCTTTCTTCCTGGATGTGAAACCCTTTGGTTATAGGCTGTGTCACGTAGAAGGACTTTCTGACCACAGTGGCAATGTGGTGGTCAAAGGTGAGGTGGCTGTCGACTTGGGTGCCCAGATCTCTTATGGCCCCTTCAGTGTTCAGTGGGCTCCCATCAACATGGTAATTTATGGGAACTGATTTTTTTCCAAAGGGGGTGATAACGCATTTTTTGGCATTAAGCTTCAGCAGGCCATGGTTCTGACACCAGTCATTGGTCTCAGAGACACCCTTTTGTAGGATGGCTGCATCACTTGGGGAGTTGAAAATGACTCCTAGCTTGCAGTCATCAGTGAACTTGGTCAGCCCGAGTCCTTCTGTGTTGGCCTGGACTTCTGAGAAGTTGATGCCAAACAGGAGAGGGGTCAGGACTGAGCCCTGTGGGACTCCACTCATGACTGGTTGACAGTCTGACTTGGAATCTGCAATGTTCAGACTGTGGGTCCTGTCTGTGAGCCAATTTGCAATCCACCTAGTGATGTAAGGATAGATGCTTAGTTTGTTGAGTTTATCAATGGTACCCGAGTGGGGAATGGTATCAAAGGCCTTGGCCAGGTCGAGATAGGCTATATGCACTGCCTTACTCTCATCCACAGCCTTGGTGACTGCCTCAAAGAAGTCAACCAAGTTCAGCAGGCAGGATCTCCCCTTGACAAAGCCAAACTGTATGCGGTCAAGAGTTTGGAGATTGCCTATATCTCTGTTAAGCAGGTCCATGATGATGCGGTCCATAGCTTTGCATACCAGACTCATCAGGCTAATGGGGCAATAGTTACTAGGGTCTGCAGTTGTTCCTCCTTTATGGAGTGGGATGACTGTAGCAGTATGCCTTTCATTAGGGACATAGCCAGTGGTAAGGCTGTGATTGAACATGGCACACAGATGTGGTGCAAGTTCATTTTGTAGCTTATGTAGGATACAGCCAGGGATATTATCAGGTCCCATGGATGCTGAATTCTTGGCTTTGGACAATGCAGCTTTTACCTGTGCCTCAGAAATGGTGGATGCCAGGCTTTCTTCTGGTATTGTGATAGGGCCCTTGGGGGCGAGAGAGGGGTAAAGCTGGCACTGAATCTGTTGGCCAGTATGTTGGCCATATCTGTTGGCTCAGAATAGGAGGTGGCATTGTGTAATAACTCAGAGCAAATCTGGGTATTGCCTTGGAGGTTTTTGATATAGCTATAGAAGGCTTTGTGGTTGTTTTTGGTGTCAGCTGCAATTCTGCCTTCATAGCTGGCTTTAGAGGATTTGATAAGGGATCTCAGCTTTTTGTTGAGACTGATAAGGGAGGTTTTCCAGTCTTGTGACTTTATTTTTTTCTGCAACAGTTTCTTCTTCCTGTTGTAGAGTTTATTGATGGCTGGGGACCACCTCCTTTTTTTGGAGGAGAGTGTCTTAGTTCTATTTGATATGGCAAGGTCCATGCATTTGTGTATGTACTCGTACAGTGTATTGGTGTATGATTCTGGGTGCTGAGAAGTTAGTTACCTCTGTTTTTAGGAGCCCAAAGTCGGCTTTAGAGAAGTTTTTCTGGGTAGTCACTTTAGCAGGAGTTGTAAGTGAGATGGAGATTTCCATGGTGATCAGTTTGTGATCGGATTTAACCAGGAAGGAACTGACTATAGGTGTGGAGCAGGTTCTACCTGACTTAGTCGACAGCGTAGAACACCGACAATGGAATCCCGAGCTCCAGAAGATCGACAATGAAGAAGACCGACGCGAATCGCGAGTGCCAGAACATCGACAATGCAGAAGACCGACACGACGGATGACAACACCGACGCCGAGGATGCCGACATGGGAAAAGGCTGTGTGAGTATGCGGTAGTGACGGACGTTAGGGTGCGAGTCAGGTAAGTGTGGATATTGACGGTCTGTGGGGATAGGGGTGGGTTAAGTGAGTTAGGGTTAGGGAGCGGGTTAGGTAAGTGTGCGGTAGGGATAGACTTTGGGATAGGGGCGGGTTAAGTGAGTTAGGGTTAGGGAGCGGGTTAGGTAAGTGTGCGGTAGGGATAGACTTTGGGTTAGGGGCGGGTTAAGTGAGTTAGGGTTAGGGAGCGGGTTAGGAACGTGTGTGATAGTGACGGACCTTAGGGTTAGGGTTGTCGATAGTTGTGTATGTAAGGTTTAGTGTGGGTTTGTAAGGATTTTGGTGTGCTTGTGTTGTGTGTGTGGTTTGTGGAATGGGGATGTGTTTTGTTTTTTATTGTTGTTATTGTGGTGTGTGCAGTGTATGGGGTTTCGTGTTTGTGTACCGTCGGTTATTTTGTTGTCGGGTATGTGAGGTTTCGTGTTAATGCACTGTCGATTATGTGGTGTCGGTGATGTCGTTGTCGGTGTTGTGTGGTTTCGACTATGTCAGGTAGAACCGTGGAGCAATGGTCTTACATGTTGGTGATAACCAGGTCGAAGATGTTGCTTCCTCTAGTGGGGGTCAGAATGAGCTGGTAAGGGCATTGGAATTGATAAATTCCGGAAAGCGTTGGGCCTATACATTGGTACTTGAATAGTTTTCTCAGTTGATGGAAGGATAGTTGAAGTCACCCAGTGTGAGAGTATTGGTTTGGACCTTGATAGACTCCAGAGTGCTTAGGAACTTGGAGTGAGAATCTAGGGACATGTTTGGGGTTCTGTAGCAGGTTATGACTTGTATCACCATCTTACCCAGTGTTAGTTGTACTTGAAGTATTTCTGATGCATTATGCTGGGCTACCAGTCTAGAGGTGTATGTACCCTTAAGAATATGGAGACACCACTGCCTTTGGAGCTTCTGGCTGTATTCTGGGGCTGAAAGGTATGGAATGAGTTGTAGCCTGGGAGTGCAGGGGTGCTTTCTGCCTCTTTAAACCAGGTCTCCGTTACAGCACAGATGTCGACGTTCTCCATTTTCAGGAGAGCTTCAAGCGAGTGCATCTTCAGATTTAGACTTCTAGCATTGAGCAGTATGACCCTCAGACTGGATTTGTTTGTAGCTGTTACGGTGGAATTTTGGTCTTTGGAGCACTACCTAAAAAAGGCACTATAGGGGTGGCAAGAGCCTTAGCCAGTACCCGGAATCCCAGGGGTGACAGATGCAGGCTGTCTCTGGCAAAGCATCGAGGTCTGTCGATCATATCGTCCTAGGAAGACAGATAGACACCAACCAGTAACCAACAAATAAAACAAACCCTCTGTAAAAAGTAGCAAAAAGAGGGGAAATTCCACCAAATTCCACTTTATTCACCAGTAACAAATGGATTGAGCACTTTCATAAGCTTGTAACACAACTCCATCAGAATCCAAGTTACTTCTAAAAAAATCAGTTTAAATAACTAAATGTTCAGTCAATTAATTAATTACACACCTACCCTAATTAACCCTTAAAGGTTCAGTAAAAAATAATTCATTTAGATAAAATATAAACTTCACATACCAACAACAAATAAAGTCCTAGGTCAATAGGAAGTTAATAAACTAAACATTTTTTGTAATGACACTATTAAAATAAACTAACAATATGTTTATAATCAATGTCTAAAAAACTTTTAGTTTAAAAATGATATATATCACATTCAAACATAATATGATTACTCTAATAGTCTTCTACACTATGATAGTTATCACCCAGCTCATCAGAAAAATGGTATAATAAAGGGACATTTTATAAGGTTGGCTCGTATGATTACAGAGGAAGGAACATTTGAACAGGAAAGTATTAAACTAATCAACATGTTCCTAGCAAGAAATAACCCTGATGATATTGTTAAACGAATTCAGGGAGAAATCTCAGAAAAAAGACATAGAAACATTATTAAACCTATTATGTATGAAACTGATATTATTAATTCTAAACAAACTGAACAGAAAAATGAATCTCTGTCCTGTTCCTTTATTACTACCTACACACAAGACTACCCAATAGTTAAACAGATTATTGTTAACAACTGGTCTTTCTTTCAGGGTTTTGAAGGGATGATAGAAATCCTGGGGAGAGACCTAGGTTTGTAACTAGACGGGCTAGATGTTTAAAAATATGTTAGAAGGGGATGATAGGTGTCTAGATTTTTTGAGCCATAAGAAGTAGGGTACTTTTAAATGTGGAGGCTGTAGTCAGTGTGTTTGGTTACTAGAAACTGACAATGTTACTGTTACTAGGTTCTACATAAAAAGTTCCTTTCATTTAAGACAGTGGGCATAGTTTATTTAGCATTGTGTCAAAAATGCCCAAGTTTTTATATTGGAAAAACTGTCCGTCAATTCAGAGAGAGGATTTACGAGCATTTAAATGACATAAAAAATAAAAAAGTCAGTAATTCCCTCTATTGTCATTCGAAGAACTTTCCTGACCACAGTTTTCTATTTTTGGGACTTGACACAGTTTACAAGCAATATTGGGGGGACCCCGGGGCGACCTTATTGAGTATAAGGAGTTGCTTTGGCAACTAAGGTTAAATGCCACAGTTCCCCCTGGCTTGAATGAGTCTATTTCGATAGCTAGTGTGCTTAGACTCAAATCATATTATGTTTGAATGTGATGTATACATATTTTAAACATAAAAATTTTTAGACATTGATTATAAACATATTGTTAGTTTATTTTAATAGTGTCAATACAAAAAATGTTTAGTTTATTAACTTACTATTGACCTAGGAGCTTATTTGTTGTTGGTATGTGGAGTATATATTTTATCTAAATGAATTATTTTTTACTGAGCCATTAAGGGTTAATTAGGGTAGGTGTGTAATTAATTAATTGACGCAACATTTGGTTATTTAAACTGATTTTTTAGACGTAACTTGGATTCTGATGAAGTTGTGTTACAAGCTTATGAAAGCGCTCAGTCCATTTGTTACTAGTGAATAAAGTGGAACTAGGCAGAAAGATACTGGATCCCCTTAGAATGACACCAGAAACTTAGCCAATTGTTGAAGTCAGTCATTTTCTGCTCGTACTGTGGTATCATTCTGGGTGATGGTAGAATACTGCTCAGGGCTAGGGTCATACCTGCCTGAGCCACATAATCCGAGAGTTCCATCACATCTCTTTTCATGTAGTCCAGGGAGGTACATCTCAGGTCATTCACACCCACATGGACAATGACTGAGTCATATTTGTACTTGTTGTGGAGTGACCTGAGTGCATGTGTTATGTGGCGGATCCTGGCACCTGATAGACAACTGACTGTCACCTTCTCCTTGTTCAACCTAGTGAGTGGGACATCAGTGTGCCTCACACTTGAGTCTCCTATGATTAGTACATTGGGCAAAGTGTTTTTCCTTAAGGGCTTAGGTTGAGGGGCACACTGTGGTGGTGAGCTATGTGTTCTGGGGTTGGTGTTGTGCTGTGGTGGTGGAGTGTGTTTCTGTCTCGGGGGTCTCTGTTGTTTGGGTAAGTTTTATTGAGAGCCTCCGCAAAGGTGAGTGTATGCTTTGTGTTTCTATGTGTGGGTTGTGATGATTGGTGTTTTGGAGGGCTGTGTGTTCTATGTAATGAGTTGCAGGTGTTGAGCTTCTCCTCTAGACCAACTAGACCAGTCTTGGTTGGAGTGTGCACTGCTTCCAATTTGGTGATAAAAGTGCATCTCTCACATTTATGAGTGTTGGAAGTAAGATGAGAGGGTTGCCTGTGTACATTAGACAGTTGCCACACTGTCTCAGAATTCCCAAGTGCACCAGGTTAGCAGGAGAAAACACAGGAAATTGCCCTACAATCATACCAGGAAGGGTGGTCATAACTAATAAGTACTGGTGCTGTTACTGCTGAAACTCTGGATGCTGCAGACCTGTATTTAAACTATGCTACTCAATTTTAAGGTTAAGAACTCAGTAAGAAAAAACTCACAATGAAGCACAGATTAATCACGTATAGTCAAAAGAATAGCACTTAAAGTATAAAAATACAGTTAAACAGCAACGAAATGCAGTAAAATGCAGTTAAACAGTAATGAATTGCAGTAGATAGCAATGAAATGTAGTTAATTAGTAGATTGCTTTGAAACAATAGCTCACAAATCACAGCAGTAACAAGCAGCACTACTAAAGCAGTATGACTTCTGTAGCTGTAGTTAGAGAAAGATCCTGGTATCTTTCTCAGACCAGCTTGGGTCTTGACCCTGGACTTTCACAGATGCCATCTTGCAAATTGCCAGCCAGTGATGATAGATACACACACACACACACACACACACACACACACACACACACACACACACACACACACACACACACGCACACACACACACACACGTGGCTTCTGTAAGCAATGTCAGGAGATAAGAGGGTGTAAGCCACCCTCTCTGTGGTCTGACATCACCAGCCCAACCCATGAAGCCATAGAGGGGTAATACCTATGTAACTTATCTGACTGTGAAGGTTGTTTATTAACTGAATGGAGCAGGTCACATGGACTTTTCCAGTTTTTGTATTTATTGGCATTACTACTTTACTTAAGTAAATGGAAAACTTTCAGTAGTAGGATATCTGCAGATGTGATGTAATGTTTTTTTACAGCACACAAATGAATTCAAATATGGATCAGTATTTATTTCACTGGCATTTATGAAAGTATCAGTACGGCTGTGCTGCAGTCATTTATGACTGGTAAATCAGCTTGTTACTACACTTTTAAGTATTATTGTTGTTGTTGTTGTTGTTGTTGTTGTGTCTTTCGGCTTTTCCCAGTTAGGGGTTGCCACAGCGAAACTCCGGTCCACTAATGATTGGCAGTAGATTTTTACGTGCCGAGTTGCCAGCCCTGACGCACAACCTTCAACTAAGGTATGCCCATTCACGCATGTCTCCACACAGAAGACGTTCTACCTGAGAATCTAACAGGACAACGTCTTACTGTGAGTCGACAACGCTACCACAGCACCACCACCAGTCTAATTTTAAGAAAATCATTGATAGTCTTTTAATAAGTTCTTCTAGGGGTCCTAGAGACAGATTACTAATAGGCCAGAGTCCATTTCTGCTGACTGCTGTAATATATATGGAAAGGTATGGAATGCTTTACTATACTTAAGATCGTTTATGCACTTATGTGTGACCCTGCACTCAGTGCATGTCAGAGCAGAAGGCCTATGGGAAGCCAAGGTCACTTTACACCAATCATACCTCATACATACCCACGCAGTGGAGCAATTCATAGAGCTCAGTTCAGCTTTACTTTACTTGCATAGGAAATTTGTAAATCAGCTTTAATTTATGCTAAGCTGAAGTCTGCCATTTTAACATGCACTGAGCCATGTTTGTTGGTGACAGTTGTTGGAAAGCATCAACAAAGTAAAAAAAAATAAAGGTTAGTAATTGGAAAATATTAGTAAATCTACAAGATTAGTGCAATTCGCTGACAGTTTATCAGAAACATATCTTCACCCATCAAGTATGTCTTTTTTAACAGTGTTAAGGATACTGGAGTGGGACGTGTGACGTGCCATTTTCAGCATACGTTATGGACTTTATAAAAGGTTACAGGAAGTAGGGCAGCACCACTAAGTGAACTGTTGTGCTAATGCTAAAATACATATATAATTACCTGTTGGAAGTAGTCACTGCAGATAATATTTCAGACTGTACTTCTGAAGCATCTGTCCCTGTACTATCTCTGTGTGGGTGTCATGATGTACTCAGGTAACTGCAGCCATACATAATCATTTCAGATTACAACATGCTACAGCATCAGCAATCAAGACACCAGATAGACAACTTCACATCTGAGGAGAACCACATTGTAACAGATTCTCTTAGAGCACTGGGAAATCTCCATTTCTGAAAGAGGGACCAAGGCAGGCAAAGAAAGCCAAGGTATGAAATCAAATAGTGGCTGACATCAATGCTGTTGGAGAAAGGAACCACATATTGGCACAGTATAGGAAAAGAACAATTGACTTAGATAGATACACAGATACACAGGAACAAAAGTTAGGCAGAATACAATTTCATGCAGCACCATGGGTGGGAGCCATTCCACAATCCAGCCATTAATGCCAAGTGAGGAGTACCTTCTATCCATATGGGGTGAAGAGTATGACAGATGAGAATAACACAGAAATCATCAGAGGAAGTGCAGAAGCTAATGCTTTTATACCACTGCAGCAGCCATGGTGTGATACACAAAAAAGTTACTGCTTTAGTGGTAGCAATATTTCATGCTGCCTAGGATAGATGTGTAACTATAAGCCGTGACATCTTTCTTCACTGTACCCCATCTTAATCAGGCATGTGAAAAAGCTCTCTATGTTTACATGGTGAGTGTCTGCATCATGTTTATAAATAAATATTTTTTATTATTAAGGTGCAAACATGTTGTCAATTATTCTTTCACTGTCTCATCACCAGAATGAGACACTTCCAGTTTAACAATACAACAAACTGAAGTTGACAGCACAATGGTTGTGGACAATAATGTCACAACTCTTCATATTGATGACACAGCTTGAGGAAAGTGCACACAGTTGCAAAATGTACTGGCAGGACACTTCACCTCACAACAAGTACTTAATTCCATAAATAAGTAATCTCTGTGGTATCCCTGAAGTCTCAAAACAACACACTAAAGTGTAGTGGGTCCAAAAACAAAACAGCGTAAGAAACATCTCTGTGTGGAAGATTTTCAGTCCATATATTTGGAGAAGAAGAGGCGGAAGGCATGGCCGAAGGCAGGTAAAGGCTAGGACTGTGATAGTGAGGGTCAGAACTTTGAATGTTGGCAGTATGACTGGTATAGGGAGAGAGCTAGCTGATATGATGGACCGAAGGAAGGTTGGTATATTGTGTTTGCAAGAGACCAGATGGAAGGGGAGCAAGGCTAGGTGTATCGGAGGCGGGTTCAAATTGTTTTATCATGGTGTGGATGGGAGGAGAAATGGTGTAGGCATTATCCTGAAGGAACAGTATGCTAAGAGTGTTTTGGAGGTGAAACGAGTGTCGGATAGAGTGATGTTTATGAAGCTGGAAATTGATGGTGTAATGATGAATGTTGTTAGTGCATATGCTCCACAAGTTAGGTGTGCGATGGATGAGAATGAAAAATTTTGGAGAAAGTTGGATGAAGTGGTGATGACTGTACACAAGGGTGAGAGACTGGTGATTGGAGCAGATTTCAATGGGCATGTTGGTGAAGGGAACAGAGGGGATGAGGAAGTAATAGGTAGGTATGGTGTTAAGCAAAGGAATGCAGAAGGTCAGATGGTAGTGGATTTTTGTGAAAAGGATGGACATGGCTGTGATGAATACGTATTTTAACAAGAGGAAGGAGCATAGGGTGACATACAAGAGTGGAGGAAGATGCACACAGGTGGATTATATCTTATGTAGAAGGGCAAGTCTGAAGGAGATTGGAGACTGTAAAGTTGTGGCAGGGGAAAGTGTAGTTAGGCAGCATAGGATGGTGGTTTGTAGGATGACATTGGTGATCAAGAAGAGGAGGATGAGTGTGAGGGCAGCACCAAGGATCAAATGGTGGAAATTGAAAAATGGTAATTGTGAGGTGATGTTCAGGGAAGAGTTAAGACAGGCACTGGTTGGCAGTGAAGAGTTACTGAATAGCTGGGTAACTACAGCAGAGCTAGTAAGAGAGATGGTTAGAAAGGTGCTTGGTGTGACATCTGGAAAGAGGAAGGAGGACAAGGAGACCTGGTGGTGGAATGAAGAAGTACAGGAGAGTATACAGAGAAAGAGGTTGGCGAAGAAGAAGTGGGATTGTCAGAGAGATGAAGAAAGTAGACAAGAGTATAAGGAGATGAGATGCATGGCAAAGAGAGAGGTGGCGAAGGCTAAGGATAAGACGTATGACGAGCTGTATAAAAGATTGGACATTAAGGAGGGAGAAAAGTGCCTGTACCAATTGGCTAGACAGAGAGACCGAGCTAGTAAAGATAAGCAGCAGGTAAGAGTGATAAAGGATAATGAGGGAAATGTACTCACAAGTGAGCAGAGCGTGTTGAGCAGATGGAAAGAGTACTTTGAGGGGCTGATGAATGAAGAGAATGAGAGAGAGAAGGTTGGATGATGTGGGGATAGGGAATCATGAAGTAAAACAGATTAGCAAGGAGGAAGTAAGGACAGCTATGAAGAGGATGAAGAACGGAAAGGCTGTTGGTCCAGATGACATACCTGTGGAAGCATGGAGGTGTTTAGGTGAAATGGCAGTGGAGTTTTTAACTTGATTGTGTAATGAAATCTTGGAAAGTGAGAGGATGCCTGAGGAATGGAGAAAAAGTGTTTTGGTACCTATTTTTAAGAATAAGTGTGATGTGCAGAGCTGTAGTAACTACAGAGGGATAAAACTGATCAGTCACAGCATGAAGTTATGGGAAAGAGTAGTGGAAGCAAGGTTAAGAATTGAGGTGATGATTAGTGATCAGCAGTATGGTTTCATGCCAGGAAAGAGCACTACAGATGCGATGTTTGCTTTGAGAGTGTTGATGGAAAAGTACAGAGAAGGTCAGAAGGAGTTCCATTGTGTCTTTGTGGATTTAGAGAAAGCTTATGACAGGGTGCCTAGAGAGAAGTTGTGGTATTGTATGAGGAAGTCGGGAGTGTCAGAGAAGTATGTAAGAGTGGTATAGAATATGTATGAGGGTAGTGTGACAGCGGTGAGTTCTGCGGTGGGAGCGACAGATGCATTTAGGTGGAGGTGGGATTACATCAAGGATCAGCTCTGAGCCCTGTCTTATTTGTAATGGTGATGGACAGGTTGACAGACGAGATCAGACAGGAGTCCCCGTGGAATATGATGTTTGCAGATGACATTGTGATCTGTAGTGAGAGTAGGGAACAGCTGGAGGAGACCCAGGAGAGGTGGAGATATGCTCTAGAGAGAAGAGGAATGAAGGTCAGCAGGACTAAGACAGAATATATGTGTGTGAATGAGAGGGAGGATAGAGGAATGGTGAGGATGCAGGGAGTAGAGGTGGCAAAGGTGGATGAGTTTAAATACTTGGGTTCAACAGTTCAGGATAATGGTGAGTGTGGAAGAGAGGTGAAGAAGAGAGTACAGGCAGGATGGAGTGGGTGGGGAAGAGTGTCAGGAGTGATTTGTGACAGACGAGTACCAGTAAGAGTGAAAGGCAAGGTCTACAAGAGGGTAGTGAGATCAGCTATGTTATATGGGTTGGAGACAGTGGCAATGACAAAAAGACAGGCGTCAGAGCTTGACGTGGCAGAGTTGAAGATGTTAAGATTTGCACTGGGTGTGACGAGGATGGACAGGATTAGGAATAAGTATATTACGGGGTCAGCCCAAGTTGGATGGTTTGGAGACAAAGCCAGAGAGGCAAGATTACGTTGGTTTGGACATGTGCTGAGGAGGGATGCTGGGTATATTGGGAAAAAGATGCTAAGGATGAAGCTGCCAGGTAACAGGAAAAGAGGAAGGCCTACGATAAGGTTTATGGATGTGGTAAGAGAGGATATGCAAGTTGTTGGTGTGACAGAGCAAGATGCAGAGGACAGGAAGAAATGGAAACAGTTGATCTGCTGTGGCGACCCCTGATGGGAGCAGCCAAAAGATGAAGAAGATATTTCTAGTTAATCACTGTATATTAATCAGATCAGACAACAGTAGTAGAAGTAGCGAACTTAAACTCGTCTTACGTCAAAACAAAACAAAAAATAATAATAGAAAATATATAATTGTACAGCATTACTAAGTATTCAAAAGTAATCCAAGCAAGGCAGGCAGTCTGTTTCCAGTCGAAAATCCTTTATTAAGTACACAGACAAGCGAGCCAAGTAAAACAAAAATAGAGTAATAATTTCCTCACAAGCTTTCTAAATATATATATATATATACATTTTATCAGGCATGGGGGTGGATTATTGTGCTGTAAAACAAAGTGTTATTGGTACACATGTTAAATTCACATCCCTTCCCCCATCAGTGTGACATTTGAGCTGGTCCTGCCCTACTTTGTAGCTGTCATAATAATACATAACCCTTATGTACTTTAAATAAAATTTATAATGATGTGGTACCTCTTATTTAACCAAATTATTAAGTAGATTATTAAGTCTGTGATTTTATCCAAGACAGTATACTACATGGCTGGAAATATCAACCTTAGTTCACTTGGCAATCAAAAAATATATATAAATATATACATATACATTTTGCATGTAAAAATCAGTTTCTATTTTCATAACCTATTGTTAACAAAGATCACTTTCGTCCTTCTAGACTTCTTCAGGTCTGTGTACAAGAATGAAATATATATATAATTGTATAATTAGTTAATATTGTTATTACACATCAATTTGAATAAAGTGGAAAAAATATATAAACTGAAAAAAATAAAAATAAGAAAAATGTATGTATGATGATGGAAACAAAATATACACTTAAATTTCAAATTATTTAAAATTGTATTTAAAACCAATTTGTAGAATAGAATAAAATAAAATACAATTAGTCATGTAAACAATGTGGCAATTTTCTAAGTTCTAGTGCACTTTTAATTGAACAGTAGTAGTTTAGTCCAGGCTTCCTAAAAGAGTTCAGCTTTAATTGCCACATGAGTTCATGTTTCTCCAGAATATTCGTGATGTCTCCTTCAAGATCACTCATGTCTATGCGATCCAGGATCTGGAACTTAAAACCTGTATGTTTTTATGAAGAGAAAGGTGTTTGGCTAGTGCATTATTTTTACATCCAGAGCGGATTTCTGACAGATGACATGAAATCCTACGCTTGAGTTTATTTACAGTCTTGCCCACATAGAATGCATCACATTCATTGCACTGTGCCCTGTAAATTACACACATATATATATATATATATATATATATATATATATATATATATATATATATATTTATATATATATATGTATATTTTTTTTTTAGAAAGCTTGTGAGGAAATTATTACTCTATTTTTGTTTTACTTGGATCGCTTGTCTGTGTACTTAATAAAGAATTTTCGACTGAAAATAGACTGCCTGCCTTGCTTGGATTACTTTCGAATACTTAGTAATGCTGTACAATTATATATTTTCTATTATTATTTTTTGTTTTGTTTTGACTTAAGATGAGTTTAAGTTTGCTACTTCTACTACTATTGTCTGATCTGATTAATATACAGTGATTAACTAGAAATATATGGACTGAAAATCTTCCACACAGAGAAGTTTCTTACACTGTTTTGTTCATAGGTTCATAGGTCCATAGGTTGGTACTAGGCTATCGGCCCTAAGGCCTATGCAAGCCTAGCCATAAAAATCCCCTGGAAATTTTTTCCCACAATATTTACTTCTCTGGGCCTCTGTCTAGCAGGGTGACTGACATGATCCCCGGGGTGAATTTCCTATCTCCCATCCAATCATCAAGGTTCCTTTTGAAGAGGGCCAATGAGGCACTCTGCTTGACATGTATGTGCAGTCTATCCCAGAGTATGGGGAGTCTCTGGGTCAGGAAACTATCCCTCCAGCATGTTTTGTTCATTGTGATGATAAGGTTTAGATCCCTGGAGTGTGTGGCTCTGAGGGATTGAGATTTCTTTAAGTGGAGCATGTCCAACAGTTCAGGATTTGACATGGCCTTGTATGTTAAGCAGAGATCGCCACTGAGTAGACGATATGCCACAGAGTATAGCTGGAGTTTTTTTAGATGGTCAGCATATGGCATCTGCTTTAGGCCTGTGATTCTTTTAGTGAGGTATTTCTGTGGCCTTTCCAACTGTTGCAGATGTCTTGTGAGGTACATACCAAATGGGGCATTATACTCTATAATGGGTCTAATCAGGGATGAGTAGAGTGGGACAATGACCTCCTTTTTTCTGGATGAAAAGCCCTTAGTGATGAGGTGTGCCACGTAGAAGGCTTTCCTGACTGTTGTGGCGATATGGTTATCGAAAGTGAGACCACTGTCCACTTGTGTCCCTAAGTCTCTCATCACACTTTCGATGTTTAGTGCCCTGCCACCTATGTGGTAGTTCATGGGTACATGTTTTTTTCCAAAGGGGATAACTATACATTTCTTGGCATTAAGCTTGAGCTTAAGCTTGTTTCTGTAAGGTCCTTTTGTAGAATATTCACATAATTTGGGGATTCAATAATGGCTCCCAGTTTGCAGTCATCTGCAAACTTTGTTAGCCAGAGTGCCTTAGTGTTGGTTGTACTTCAGAGAAGTAGATGCCAAACAAGAGTGGTCCCAGGACTGAACCCTGAGGTACTCCACTTGTCACTTGTCTGAAGCTGGATTTGGAGTCGGCTACTTTTACAGTCTGGGTTCTGTCAGTAAGCCAGTTGGCAACCCATCGAGTGACGTAGGGATTTATGCCCAGCTTAGTAAGTTTATCTATGATTCCAGAGTGGGGGATGGTGTCAAACGCCTTGGCGAGGTCCAGATAGGCTGTGTGGACCGCCTTACCCTCGTCCACAGCTCTGGAGACCAATTAGAAGAAGACAGTCAGATTCAGGAGACAAGATTGGCCCTTCACAAACCCAAACTGGGTGGGGTCCAGTGCCTGGAGGTTGCCAATGTCTTTGTTTATAAGTTCCATGATAATGCGTTCCATGCCTTTGCAGATCAGGCTTGTCAGACTGATGGGACGGTAGTTCCCGGGATCCAAGGTGGATCCTCCCTTGTGGAGAGGGATAACTGTAGCTGTGTGCCACTCAGTGGGCACGAAACCTGAGGTGAGGCTATGATTAAACATGACACTTAGGTGGGGTGCCAGTTCATTTTGTAGTTCATGTAGTACACAGCCTGGGATGTCATCTGGTCCCATGGATGCTGTATTGTTAGCTTTGGAGAGTGCTGTTTCTACCTGTGTGGCTGTGATTATCGGAATTTGGCAATCTTTTGGTATTGAGATGGGCCCTTTAGCGGGTGAGAGAGGAGTGAAGTTGGCACTAAATCGATCTGCCAGGATATTGGCAATATCTTTGGGATCAGTATATTTAATGCCATTCTGTTGTAGCTCAGAGCAGATCTGAGCATTGCCATTTAGATTCTTGACATAACTATAGAATGCCTTGCGGTTGTCTTAGGAATCTTTGGCAATTTTATTTTCGTAACTAGCTTTTGAGGATTTTATGAGGGATCTCAGCTTCTTACTGAGGCTGGTGATGGAGTTTTTTGCATCCTGGGATTTTCCTATTTTCTGCAACAGTTTCTTCCTTCTGTTGTATAGTTTGTTTATAGCAGGGGACCACCATATTGGCTTCCTTTTTTTTGGAGAAGAGCATCTTGGTTCTATTTGGGATGGCACAATTCATGCACGAGTGGATGTGCTCATACAGTGCCTTAGTGTAGGATTCTGCAGTCGAACTTCCAGATCCCGTCTGCGTGGGTGTTGTGAAGTTTGTCACTTCCGACTTCAGTACCATGAAGTTGGCTTTGGAGAAGTTTTTTAAGGAGGTTTCCTTACCGGGGGGGTGGGGGTGGGATGTGGATGTCAAGGGTGATTTGCTTATGGTCAGATCTGACCAATGAGGGGGTGACCACTGGTGTGGAGCATCTATCTCCCATGTTGGTAATGACCAGGTCTAGGATATTGGAGCCCCTGGTGGGACAATTGATTAGTTGATCCAGGGCATTGGAATTTATGAATTCCAAGAACCGTTGGGAAAAGGAGTTGGTACCCGAGTAGTTTTCCCAATTAATGGCAGGGTAGTTGAAATCACCTAGTATTAGGGTGTTTGGTTGTATCTTAATATTTTCCAGTATGTTTAGGAAGGTGTATTGAGAATCTTGGGGTATGGTGGGGATCTGTAGCAAGCTACAATTTGGATTGCAGTCTTACCTAGTGTTAGTTGCACCTGGAGAATTTCAGATGCATTGTGTTGGGCAACTAGCCTGGAGGTGTGAATATCCTTGGTGAATATGGACACTCCTCCACCTTTAGTGTTTCGGTCTTGGTTTTGTGGCCGAAAAGTGTGGTAAGAATTGTAGCCTGGTATTGCAGGGGTGCTCTCTGGAGCCTTGAACCAGGTCTCAGTCACTGCACAGATATCGATGTTCTCCATTTTTAGGAGTGCCTCGAGAGAGTGCATTTTGAGGTTTAGACTTGTAGCATTGAGTAGCATTACCTTCAGATTTTGCATGCTTGTATCTGTTACAGTGGTGGTTTTATCCTTTGAACCTTGCCTAAAAAAGGCACTATAGGGGTGACAAGAGCTTTAGCCAGTAACCTGAATCCCAGGGGTGACAGGTGCAGGCCATCTCTGGCAAAGCATTGTGGTTTGTCGATCATGTTTCCCAGGCAGACAAATACTGGATCCCCTTTGAATGACACCAGAAGCTTAGCCAATTGTTGAAGTCAATCATTTTGTCCTTATACTGTGGTATCATTCTGGGCGAAGGCAGGATGCTACTCAGGGCTAGGGTCATACCTGCCTGGGTCACATGATCCAAGAGCTCTTCCATGTCTCTTTTCATGTAGTCCAGGTACTCCAGCATGGACAATGACAGAGTCGTATTTGTACTTGTTGTGGAGTGACTTCAGTGCATGCGTTATGTAGTGGATCCTGGCACCCGACAGGCAGCTGACTGTAATTTTCTCCTTGTTCAGCGTGGTGAGTGGGACATCAGTGCGCCTGACTATAGAGTCACCTATGACTAAAGTGTTGGGTACATTGTCTTGCCTTAGGGGCTGTTGTTGGGTGGCACACTGGTGTTGTGAGCTATGTGTCACTTTGATTGTGACTGGTGTTTGTTTGCGTTTTGGCTTTGGAGATCCTTGTTGCTTGGGCAGGTTAATGTTAAGGGCCTCCGCATATGTGGGTTTAGTTTTGCTATGTGTGGGAGTTGATGTTGTGGGTTTTGAAGGACTATGAGTTGCTAGAGGTGTAATGCAGGTGTTAGCCTTCTCCTCTTGACTGTCTAGCACAGCCTTGACCAGAGAGACCTTTGCTTCCAGTTTGGCTATGTAAGTGCATCTCTCGCAGGTTGTAGTGTTGGGTCGTAGGAGGAGAGGATTGTCTGTGTACATGAGGCAGTTGCCGCATTGCCCCAGTATGCCCAGATTCACCAGGTGGACAGGAGAAATCACCGGAATCTGACCCATGGGCATGCCTGTTTAGGTGCTTTTTTGTAAGGTTTAAGAGCTGTTTTCCCTTACCTTTGCAAAGTACTTTTCAATTGTAGGCTGTTTAGTGCCTATGATTAATTTCTCCTTATTGACAAGGAGAGGTGAGTGCTTGTATCAGTTTCCGGCTTCCTAGTGCTTTCCAGCAGGTTCTAGAGCAAGTGCTAGTCACAGGGGTTCAGATTTTAGTGCTACTACTGAGAAACCAGCTAGTTTTAAGGGAAAATTTGAAGAGCAGACTTTCTGTAATTCCATAAATGCTGACACAGCCTCACAACATACTCAATAATGACCTAACATTGCAGTCTAAAGAGGGGGGGGGACCAGGTAGCTGAACACTAGTGTACTGTGAACGACAAAAGCACATTCAGGAAGATGCTACTATTGCAAAGTTAGCAGTACCTGCTGTGATTCCTGTACAACGGGGTGCCAGGAGAAGACATATGTCACAGCTAGCGCCAGAGGTACCTAAGGGCGTGGCTTCCCAGCAGCAGATGTGCTGTGACGTTACTCATGTGTAAGTCATTGCCTCAGAGAGTTAAGTAGAGATGGTTAGTGAAAAATCTGATCAGTATATGGGAATGTTTGAGGACAGGGACAATGGTGTGATGATCTTCTTGTACAACATGGTGGCCCAAACAGCATCCATGTCCTTCTCCATGTGCATACTAGTAAACACTTGCCAGACTCAAATTGGAAACAAATCTGGACGTTGACAAGGGAGTGTCGACATATGTGGCTGAACAGGCCCCATACTATGAGATTCTTAAGGTAGTGCTACAACAGCTACTTATGACAAAACAGAAGAGAAAGCAGACAGGACTCATCAGCGTTCCTCAACACATGCAACAAACTCATAGTCAAGGTTTCAGTCCTGCAGCGCTATCAGATTTGTGTCAGATCAGTGTCTAGAAGTTCCCCTGCATACAGTGGATCATGTCATCCCAGTGACTCAGCATCAAGCTCTAGTGCCTGTACATGATCACAATCACTGGGGCAATCACTGATACTATCATTAAATACATTGTGTATGACACATTAAATATATAACTGCATTGAAAACTGCATAGATAAGATAATGGCAAACATAACAATACACAAGTACTTATAACGTGTAAAACTCTGATCTTACCATACAGAATGTGAAAAATGCAAATCTTTTGTTGGGGGCATCTTTTGGTTCTGATAGACATTACTTCAAATACTATTACCAAGGTGATGAATGTAGGGATGTACAACTAGGACGGTGAATTTGATTCTGACATAATTCGTACCACTGAAACTAACACTGTTGTCACTTCATCTTCAAAATTGCACAACTGATGACTACTTAATAGTTCTGATGACACACAGAAATGTGTGTTGATGAAAAACATACCTAACCTGATGTGCAGTATCACCTGAGGGAGCACCATACATCAATGGCTAACAGTTGGTCTAGCCCATTCAAATATACACATTTATTATGCCATTAATTGCAATGTAGGCTAGCATACTGACAGCTAATAATTAATCATGATTCCCGTATGGTAAAAATACAGTAATTCTGAATAACTCTATCCTTAAATGAGGTGTTATATTTCTCCTTATGCCTTTTAGTAATAACTGTACATGCAACACTTGTCACTTAGTCATCAGAGTGGAGCTATGACAAATAAAACAGATATAACAATCAATGAATTCAGCATAAAAAACAGAATGTATATACATAATAGTGAAAGTGTTTGATGTACAGTGACAGTAGGCCATGCACTGCTTGGCACTGCCCACAGGTAACACTGCATGCATCAACTTTGACCTATGTGATATTAATGTAAAGGCACCATTACCTTAACGTCATGGCTCATAGTGGTGGACTAGATGCTGCCTGTGCAGCTGTCTACAAAGAACGAGCCTCCTTCCTGGGTTTCCCTGATACTGTTGTCAGCTGGCCACCATCATCAAAGTAGTGGGACTTGCACTGCCATCATGAGGCAGTTGTGTACCAAACTAAGGCATAATCATGTTGTGTAGAATGCAGCTGTACTGTGACACATTGTGTGCACTATCTACTAGGGAAGAGCTGTCTGTCTTCACCATCTGTACTGACCCTGTTTACTCTAATACATTTCTTTTTCTTTAAAAATTTCCAATGATCTTTTCTAGTGAGGTTAAATTTCTGTTGAAAAAAATCTGAAGGATGGCATACTTCTTTTATCCAGTGCAATTTCTAGTAAATCTCAAAAGGTTAAGATGTCCTTCTTTGCCCAGTCTCACCACCTAAGTCTAATGCCATCAGCTAACATTAGTATTTACCCATCACAATGGAACCGACATCCTCCACCATAGCTGACTTTGTACATTTCTTACCTATTTTTCTCAGGTGTCTATGAATTACTTTCATTATGTGTCAATTGTTATGTATACGGGAGGTCCTTTTGGGGAACCAGCTGTATACTCTTTTGCTATTCCCACCTAGAAACATTGACTCCAAATGTTACCAGAACAATGAAGTTTTACAATGTTTGAACCACAAGGCTAGAACAAAGGTCTGCACATAAGTTGAGATGTTTGGAATGTACAACCCACTTGCTAGTGCAGTTGCATAACTTGCCCCCTTGGGATTGTTGCTTCTTGTTTTAGCTTTTAAAGAGGATCTGCCTAGACAGTTAAGATAGCAAAAACATTAAGATTGAATAGTCTCATCTTAGAAGACAGAAACTTAGTCTGTGTCATAAGTGAGCCCATTCAAATAACTTCTAGTCTGTATCATATGTGACCATGGACAAATAACTTCTCCCACAGTGGGTGTAAATTAATTTCTATCATGAACCTGGGATTAGGATGGCGTTTGATGCTTAGATATTTAGGCGGAGATTGACACTTAGTAAAACAAACAGGGATCCCATCCTTCTGAATCTCAGATGCTACAGAATTAACTGGGAGCATCTTAGTTTTTTCTACATTTAGGTGTAAACCTGACAACGATACAAATGCTAATAGCAGCTTCTCAAACTGTGAAAGATCTCTTAATGCATCTTCAAGCAATAATAGGCAGTTATCTGAAAATATTAGTAGTTTCACCCTTTCCCTGCCCAAAATCATCTCCATTTCAGCTTCTTGATTTATAGAGCATACCTAAGTTTAAAAAAAAAAACAAAAAAAAAAAACAGGAACTTTAACTCCAGAAAGAAGAGAAATGTCAGTTAGATCGCTCTACGCAGCTGAAAGCTGCCATATCATATGCCACTAGTTGGCTGACAGATTTTGATACAAAGGCTGTATAAGACTGAGTCAAATACTTGTTCAAAATCAATGAAGACTCAGTTTGATGTACCCAGATTAAGGGGATTGGGCTGTAAGGTGATCTGCTCTGGTTCTTCCAAGTACAAATCCAATTTGACTGCTTGAGTAGCAGAGATAAGGTTTGGGAGTCTACTGTTTTGCATATCCCATACATTTTTACCAGGACTGTCTCATTTCAAGAGGTGCCACAACTCTCCTATGATGCTATTTGCTATGAGAATCTATTTGCAGTTGTTTCCTTAATTACCACTTTTACCTTTTGCCAGTTAATGGGACTATCAGCAATGACTTACACTGTTGTAAAAATTCTAGTCATGTCTTCTTGGTATAGGAAGACCTCAAGCTTCTCTTCCTGGTCTAAGGATGTAGTGATTCTATAACTACAGAGATATTTGTAGAAGGAACAAAACCTATTCTTAATTTTTTTTTACTTTTTGATTTGAGGTGAACTGTTCATTTATAGATTTAGCATGGCCAACGCCATTTGTTCCCTGCATTGTTTAAACCTCCAAGCCAGTATCTGTTCAAAAATGTTATCTCACACCCAGCTTCTAGTTGTATATCTGTCTAGACTGATATTTGAAAGATGTAGTTTTTCCAAGCTCAAGGATTTATGTGTGGATCTACTTCTAAAGCTCGAAGTTTCAAAACTTTGAATATCAAAGGGCCGTGACCAGAAGATTAAAGTTTTTAATCCTCGAAATCAAAATTAAAAAAAATAAAAATAACATTTTTTTTTATGTTTTTGCAGGGGGCAAGCCGTCCTGCACCCCCACACCCCCTGCTAAATAAATATACCAATTCCAAGATTGCACTACAGTGAGGAAAACATTAAATATCCCATTCCACAGTGTACAGTGATCTCCATTCAAAATATTCAAAGTTTCAAAACTTCGATCTTATGGTCTTGGCCGTTTGAAGTTTGAAGCTTTGAAACTTTGAGCTTCTGAAGGGGATCTGTGCAGACTTTTAAGCATGTATCAGGATTAAATCTCAGAATCCTCTCTTCCTATCTTGTTACCAAAGCTTCAAAGTCCCTCATTCTACCTCCTAATTTCCTGCCCCCTCTTTTTTCTGGGTCATCTATCCTGTCATTCCATATGCATTGGTAATATAACCTTAACCTTTAAATAATTGTCATCTAGCCTAGGTGAGAAAGATCTAACAAGACTGCTGTCAACAAACTTTCTTGTGCATTCAAAAATATAGTTCTAGTGTCCTTATTTCTGAATATAAGAGTCTACCTTCCAAAGCTTAACTTAACTTTTTCAGTCAGTTCTATATCTAGAAAAACAGCCACATGGTCCATAAAATTTTAGGTTGCACCTTCACCTGTCACATGCTGGTTTACATGTTACTAGTTCTGAACCACCTATTCAGTTGGTTGCAGTGGCTGCGTAAAGGATCTGAAAAGTGTAGCCTGGTTCTATGTGGCTGAGTTTTTACCATAGGTCATTTTCCTCACGTCTCTTTTGTGGATTTTGAAAATACCTCTTGGTATCAGTGGCATGTTTCTCATTGGTGATAGTCCTATACATAAGTGACTCACCAACCACATTGCATTCTCACCCAACTATAAAGTTCTGTACTCTATTGCTGAGTTGTGGTACTGTTTTATCAATGATTATATCTTTTATATCTCTACCTCTGGTGCTGCAGCTATCCCTGTAGCTATGTTCCTGCTCACCATGACTACTTCCCCTGAATATCTTAGTAGCTCCTTACTAGATAATCCTGGATATGTGCATTTCCTGGGCGATTAAATTCTTAGAGCCAGAAAGTGAAAACCCTATGCAAAGCAATGGATTGTGAGGCAGGAACCATCAAGCTACAGCAGTGGTCACTCACAATGCCTGGCCTGAAAGAGTGATGTGCAATGTCTTTCACCACTCACTTAAAAATGTTGGGCTGCAGGGTGTGTTATCTCCATCAGAAGTTGCACTGAGAGCGGTTCTTCCCCAAGCTCCCTCCAGGGTAGGAGAACTGGCAATCAGCCGTATCACTCACTCCCCTTTACCAGTGCTATCAGAGATCCAGGTCTGTTCTTGGCCTCGGGTCACTGGCTGCGCAGACTGATGTTTGTGCCATTTGGCTGGCTAGCACTTCATGAAAGTTTAAAAAAAATTCCTTATTCAAGTTGGGACATTATATTGAGTTGAACACTCATTGTCTTTTTGGGGAAAAGAATTTTCAGATAACCCACCTAACCTCAGAATCCAGAAAGATGTCTAGCAGTTTTTAATTTAGTCATTCACTGATTGATTTCACAGCCTCTCATTTTAGATACCAATAAGCTTTTTACAATGTGGTCCTGCATGCTATCTTAACATCCTGTGGGATGGCTGAATCAGTCTTATTTCACATTAGGAGTCAATGCCATATGCCTTTTAAAGGGAGAGATAATTTTCTGAACATTTAGTGCAACAAAACTTAACATTACAGTGTAGTTTGTCAGGATACTAAACACTTAAAAGGAAATTACAGAAAAAATGCAACACAAAGTGCAAAAGCAGTCACTAATCAACAAATTATTAGAGTGTGCATGTACTGAAGTATTTGTAGTTTCTAGTTGTTTTAGTGCAAATAAATGAAAATCATTAAAGAATATTTGATATAACTAGCAGCCATTCAATGCTTTTTCTCTGCTCATTATTTGATATGTGCTTCCTCTCTGTTATTTTTCCTGATACATTTCTATGTCATGGGCATTTCTGGTTATGTGGACCTGTGCATTTATAGGGAAAGTGCTCTAATGATCCTCATCTCCTCCAGGTGCATAATTTCCCCCTGGATCATTAGCTGAAAGACATTTGCATCAGCTATCTATTGGGGTGTCATGTGGGAACAGCTGCTAAACTTCAGGTTTCCTCAGTAGCTCCCCTTGACCTCTGATTTCCAGCTCCCCAAGGTCATGGCTAGAGAGGCTGTCCAATATAGTAGCAGAATCTTTAGGTGGGACAGCAATAACATTTTCTCATTCAACTCTGAGTCTAGCTCTCTCCTGTTATAACATAAATGCTACTAATAGTTGGCTGCGCGGTTACCTCTTTATGCATATTCTCTAATAACATAATTTGCAGAAAGGCTGTTAGCAAAGTTCCTGAAGACATTTCCCATTTTTAGAAGCAGTCCACTAGCATAACACAGATGAGTGGCTGTATTATTCTGAAGTGGTGTCTGATTTCAGCAAACATATGAAACCTTTTGAGGGTACATAGCACATAATCTTGAAATAGGTTGAGTGACTGCCAATTCAGAGAAAAAGGGCTTGCACTTTTTGGCTGTTATCAGAGTAGCTCTTTGCCCCTGAAGCTTAACATTTTAAAGATGACTTGATGTGGTCTCTGGTCTCCATCCCAAATGGATCTTTGTGACCTATGTGCTGTATTAATGATCAGTCAGCCCAAGAGTTGCAGACCCAAGGCTTTGGAAAAGTTGCATTCAAGGAAGACGTTAGATCCAATACTGTTTCAGGCTGCTTTAACATTGTCTGTTCCCTGAATTCTCTGTCCCCAAACACAGGGGTTGTAGTATGAATGGTGTTCACTGGCAACAATTAACTGCCTACCTTCACAGAGTCTGCAAATAAAATTTTAACAGAGAAGGATTTAAACACCTGTTTATACAGTCCATTTTAAACATCTGTTTATACAGTCCATTTTCTACTTTGACTGCCACTGTATCCTGAAGGATTGTGCTGCTAGAAGTATTAGATGATCCGTGTTCTCATCTTTTGGCTGTTTCGGGTGCTCAGTCATGATCTCATTGTTTGCTCTGTTGCCTTCTAGGTTATAAACCAAGGATACAAACTGACTATTTACTGATGGAATACTCACAAACCATGACATACTCACTAACATGGATAAAGGTAAGCCTATCAGTGCCATTTGTATTGACCAAACCCAAACCCTTGACATGGTAGACCACTTAATATTACTAACCCACCTCCTAGACACTGGTATCAGTACTGAAGCTGCATGGTGGTTCAAAGACTTCCTAACCAACAGAAAATTTTCCATGGAGATTGGATCCTCTCTCTCACATACTGCCTACACTTATTCAGGTGCACCACAGGGATCAGTACTTGCCCCAATACTTTTCTATTTTTATAAATAATTTACCCCTTGACCTGTCACAATTACAGCAGGCAAATTTCTTATCCTCTTAGTGCAAGAATTCTAGACAAAGCCAAAGTAAAGGTGAGAGAAAGACCCAAAATTAAGGACGGATTTTAAATATTGTTGTTATAAACTGAGAAAGTTGTTAGAATAATAGGCTTTATGTTAACATGCTTTGCCTGAAGGATATGAAGTTTGAAACTCAATTAAACTCAAATTTCATTATTTAGTGACTTCAGTCCTCAATGATTTGCCAGAAAATGACAAATTTTATGTGGAACAGACCAACTATATGAGGCAAAAATCTAGACATTCTGCATAATTCTGGACAGTTGAGATATATGAACAGCTAATCCAAACCCAACTACAAACAGATTTTCTGGACCTTAATCATTGGCTAGCTCACATCCAAAAAAACTCTCTTTGCTCTCTTTGACCCTCAACCTCTCCCAAAAAAAAAATATGCCGTAATAACAAATAACTTTCCAAAGTTCCTAGGTCCCTCAACCTTTTTGATCAGCACAACAACCTTCTTAACCCCACCACTTCATTCAGATACCTGGGCATCTGGCTTCACCATTCCCTTAACTTTACTTTTAGGAGGATATTCAAATACTCAGATCTAAAATCAACTATCTCCTTTTGGGGGATGAGAAAATATCCTATTTCCTCTCATTATTTCCTAGGAAAGCCATTGAGAAAGATGTCCTACTTGCATAGCTTGAGTATGGCGTACCCTTGTTTGCTTCCTTCTCTAATGAAAAGACATCAACATTACAGATCTTACCTAATAAAACATGCAGCTTCATCAACAGTTTCCCTCACCTTGAACAGTATTGCCTTACTTTATCCAAGATGCTCCTTGTCCACTTGTAAAGGAACTTATCACTACCGCTTCCACGTACGACCTCTAAAGCCAGAGTACAGTAGGCCCTACTCTCCAAACCCCAGCTACTAAACTACATAGACCTGTACCAGAACTGTGGCAATCCCTTCCTCACTCTCTCACCATGCATGCTAACCATGCTAAGTTCAGCTGGCAACTCAAACAGTATCTGATTGAGTAACACAAATGTAAATGTCAGAATACAAGGCATATCATTTCGTCATCACTGCTCTGCACTAGGCTAATTTCCTCACATGTTACTCCATTTACACCACTGCTCTATCAGTTACCACTATGTAACCTGCTCCCTTTTAGTACTGTATGTACCTAGCTACTCTATCTCCTTGCTTACTGTCATCTTACAACTTTAGACCCTTTGTCACCTTGTAGTCTGTGTCTGTACCATTGCTTACCTCTTATTTTTTCTCTAAACAGCTTGCATTAGCCCTACAGCATCCAAGGCTGAATCTGCTTCTCACTGTTTTCTTGCTATGCCTCTGATTGCATTTGCCCTCTTATAAAATGGGCACCTCAACATGGTGTATGGTTTGTACATAGTATATTTCTTTTTTTTTGTGAATAATTTGTATTACCTTTGTGTTCCACTGTTGCTTATAAATGTTGCATGTTTATTGTTACTGTTTTGAATGTAACCCAGGTTGAGCCTGCAATTGGTCATGCTGTTGTCAACACGCTACCTTTATCAGTAACAAAAACAATAGATCAATTGATCAATCAATATTTCTGGGAGATATTCCTTAATAAACAAAGATGAGATACTTTCCCCTGGATTCACTATCCTTCCATGCATGACTAAGGTAGTTATGCACAGAATCGGCCATTTAGAAGCCTGACGGCAGCGCACCATGCATATTAATGAAGGCGTGGTGCCTGAGCTCCTAATCCTACATGGAGTGTGGACGAGTGCAGGGGCTGTGTCTGAGAGCAGAGCTCTCACAATATACACGCCCCTGCAATGAAGGGCTGTAGAATGATAGTAAATAATAAGCTAGACTGCTCATAGATGTATGTATATTCCCAGCGACATTCCCCCCACATGTATAAAAGCAATACTGAAGAACAAAAATAAAAAGTTTTTTTTTTTTTAAATAAAATGGATGAAGTTTAACTGTAGGTGCACGGGTTTGCCCATCACTTAGCTATGGTTAATACAGATTAAATAGCAGAAAGAGGATAAAAAGCAAGATATATGCAAATGAAGCAGTACAGCAATGTTGTAGTGGGCAGAGCCTTCACCTTACAAGCAGTCAGTCCCGGTTCGAGCCCCATTGCAGTACATTCCATTTTCCCTTCCAAATCACTTTTGATGATAAATATTTTTATTGCATAACCTAATAAATAACATATATGTCTGAAATGAAATATTGCATTTAATGTAGATGTGAGAAGTCAGAGTCATAATGTTGCAAAGTCAACAGATATTCACGTGACCCATACAGTATCACAGATACAAATGGAAGGTAAACTGTGTAATGAATGATAACTCCATATATTTCTTCAAATTCCCCACCTCCCTAAGAACCATTACACTATTACTGTCTAAAATGTAGCACTAGTAAGTGGTAGTAAGCACTCTTAAGCACTATTAAGCGGGTTTAATGCAGTTTGCATGAGGGTAAGCAATGCGCATATAGGTGAAGCAAGATTGAAGCTAACTTTCTGTAAGCATATGTAAGCAAAGCCGCGCAACCCTGTTTACAAGTGCTCCAAAGTGCCTTGATCAATCAGTATGCATCATCCGCCATTCTGGGTAGGAAGAAATAACCAGGCTTTGCAGGTTGTGAACCCAGATCCCTGCACTCTTCAGTCACAGTACTTAACCACTAAGCCAACACAACAGTACATGAGATTGAGGTCTTAATAAACAAACCTCTCCATACGAAAACAAGCTGAACACGTGAAAGGACATTCTATACAGTCTTATGTTGTATACCCAGCTACATCACATAAATATGTGAACTGGAGTACTGCAGTAAGCACAGATGTGAGGTGTTGTTGTAATAAAGTGTAGAAGTCCCCAGGACCCCATACAGTGTATGTACACATGAATCATGGATACCAGACACATATATAACCTGTAATGAATAATAAATCACTGCCAAAAAGCAAATATAATGCTAATTAACTATTAAGCAATGCTAAGCGCTGCACAACTCAGCTTAGTAAATGTAAGCAATGTGTAGGGTAGCCAATTCAATCTACCTATTGGTATACCTCTTTAAGCACTGCCAACCTTAGGTAAGCAGGTGTGCCCATAGCTTAGCCTATTCAAAACCAGCCAATCATGGAAACATGCAGGAAACTGGCCGTATTTAAACCCCACAGGCGGGAATACTTCCCATAACTGGTTGTAGCTTCTTACTGCAGGCAGAATGGCTGGAGTGGGTGAAGGCACTCGATTCAGAGTGCAGCGCTGGGGCATCCAGAAGTCAAAAATCATGGTATGGCTTCTGGTAAAACACCATGAGCAGAGTCTACTGCAGGGCCAGTACCAGGGCTCGCAGTATAAAATGGAGGCCTGGGACAATCTTGCCTGTGACCTCACCAGTGCCACAGGTATCCCCCGGATGGGCGAGCAGGTCAGGCACCACCATGCTGATCTGAAGCGGTGGAGGGGGGATGTACTGGAACAGTGGATCCAGGAATCTTGGCAGATGCTTAATGCCCCAGTACTGAGTAAGTACTCATTCTTCTTCTTCTTTCGGCTTTTCCTGGTTAGGGGTCACCACAGCGGATCATCTGTCCGCTCATGATTGGCAGTGGAGTTTTTACAGTGTCAAGTTGCCAGCCCAGCACCCAAACTTCCACAGAAGGCACACACACGCACACTCACACCTAGGGCCAATTTAGAGTGTCCAATCCACCTACTGCATGTCTTTGGGATGTGGGAGGAAACCGGAGCACCCGGAGGAAACCCACGCGACCACAAGGAGGACATGCAGACTCCGCACAGAAGGCACCCCAGCCGAGAATTGAACCAGAGAACCTCTTGCTGTGAGGTGGCAGCGTTAACCACTGCACCACCGTGGCCACCCTGAGTAAGTACTTATTCTACTAAGTAGTTAATAATTGCCTAGCTTGTGTATACTATGGATAGGTATGGCTAAATATCACTGTATTTCTCTGACAGCTGCAGATGAGTGGGCTGTGAACCAGCAAGCCCATGATGCTAGGTTGCAAAGGCTGTGTCGTGAGACAGGTTAGTAATTATTCTGCATGTACTGTCATAACAAATAAATATAAGAGCCTTAGAAAGTGTCGTACCAGTATAAATAAAGGTGTAATATTCTGTGAATAAAGGTATAACCCCTGGAGTGCTTCTGTTTACTCTTCTTTCATATGTTGTTGTACTGTTGCATTCTATAAATAGTACTGTTGTATTAAGCAGTGTTACCCACACTGTGGTATGCAGATAAAATGTGTATGACGTTCTGTATAACAATGTTGGAAGTGCCAAGAGATCAGTCATATTGTACAAATGAGGGAGACTTAGACAGAAAACATTAGAAAGCTTTTCAACAATTCCCTGATAACACAGTGTACTGTGATGTTAGCTATAATGTTTTTGTCACACACAGCAGGGGGTTGAATCCCGGGAGTGCTAGTAAGTTGTATGTGTAATCATACTCCACAACTGTACAGATTTTGTTAGAATGTTCAAATAGAAAGCTGTATGCATAATTACACCCAACTGTACAGAATTTGCTAGAATGTTCAAATAGAAAGTTGTATGCATATTTATACCCCTCAACTCTTTCAATCTGTCCAGCATGTCCAGATAAATGGCCCACATCACCAGCCTGGTACCCTGTTCCCCTGAAAAATCAGTGTGATGATCCAAGAAATGTAGGCAGCCGTTAATGACATATAACTGATAGTCAGACCTGTACATAGTCAGAGAATGTATATGAAAACAAACCTGTCATTCTAGCATCTCACCCAAAGTGTATGAGAACAATTCTCAAAATATGTTGCATTAACACATGCATCTTGTCACGCCTGTATGTAAGACACAGTAAGACACGTATATAATAATCTACAAACATACCATTGTACAATATAAGGCCATTGGGTACTGTAATAATACATGTAAGGGACAGATCACTGCAGTGACTAAGAATGCTGTGAAAACTACAAGGATATATTGTTAATTGAACTCTCTTTCTCACCCCTACCATATGTGCAAAAATAACCTAATTACACACCTCAATTGATACGTGTACACTCCAAAATTTGTTGGGACATATGTCCTATTGGTTTATAAATATTCACATTTGTTTCTATGCATGTGCCATGTTAAAATACCCCCATATTGGTGGCATGTTGCCATCAATGAAACCTGCATGCTGTTGTAATGGCCACTGTTGTTCCATATATGCATGTGTTCTGCTTGCTCTGCAACTGTTTTAAATCTGGTGTCTTGGGTTAATGAGAATACCTATGCATGCTGCTATAACTAATCCTTAATGCTGTTTGTTAGAGATTATGAATATAAGGCTGAAATTAATTCTGTTGTAAATATGCTGAAAGATAAAGCATAGAATAAAAAGTTTGCTTGAATATATGTATAGAGTTTAGCAATGTAAAATGGGCATTCATACTATATGTATAACAGACAGGCTTCTCTGCACAGCATCACACATGATTTTCTCATGTTTGCAGAACAAATATCTAAACTCAACAATACGTGATGTTGTTTCAATAGAAACAGAGCAGATGTTTCCTTTCATACTTCTATTATTCTGATTGCGTGCATTTGTGCATTTTCACATCAGCAGAACTGCTGACAGGACAATAGAAAAGTCTAAAAACAGACATTATGTGACTTCCCACCGAAGGCCAAAAAAGATACCAAGAGGAAATAACAAAATCTATGTGCGTGACTAGCACTCTATATAACAATTGTAGTAGTTCAGTTATGAGAGAGAGGGACAGAGAGAGGTATTATGTAAAAGTCATCATTCATATCTGTAATGAAGGAAAACTTTGTAAATATATGCTACAATTTGACAGAAAGAGTACGTGTTGTTTGTTATAAAAATAAGTTATCTGTAACTGTAATTATAGCTGCAAAATATATTTCTTTATCAGTGTGCAATTTGAAAGATTTGGTGCTTTAAACAGACTACAGATGGAGTCATGCAAAGCTCTGTGTCTCTGATTCAGCAGTAAACAGCACAGCAAGACTGTGTGTCTTAAGAAGACTTTGGATCCAGCACAGCATAGAAGCAGTGCACAAATTAAAATAAATTTTTCAATGGTGACTATTACTAACCCATATCTTTCTTAAACCTGCTACAATATAGCTCATATGGGAAGACAGTTCCCAGTGGAATCATCTGTCCCACCTCAGCTGGCCATGGCACCAGGCACCAGCACATCTGGGGCCCAGCTTGGGATCTACGCCTCCACTGGCTCTGCGCTACCTTCAGGTGGAATCGCCACAGGGGATGGGGCTCGACCCCCCCGGGAGCAGGGTCGTAGTGGAACCTGTCACCTGTTGTCACGTCTGGGCCATGGTGTGCAGGGAGCTCGATAAGGAGATTTGAGACCAGCTATGCCAGCTTGGGGGCCGAGTGGTGCAATTAGAGGGTGAGCCTGCCTCTCCTACACAGCTCCCAGCACAGCCACCTTTCAGGCCGTGAAGATGCAGTGGTGACTGCCCATGGGTGGGGACCTCAGTCCCACTGCTTCCATTTGGGGGCCCATGAGCTTGTGACTTCCAAACACCCCTCCTCGTCTAAGGTGTCCCCCCCACATGTGTCATATACTGCCCCTGTATGCTGTCTTGTCTGTCTTGTCTATCATCCTACCCAACCTATCCTCCCCAAGCATACCTACTCTCCTTCCCAACATTCCACTCTCACCTTAAAAAAAAAAAAGGGCAATCTGTTCCCAAAACAAATCACGCCCCATACATAGCTGTCCCTTTTGAACACATGTCCACTGGAAACATGTAATCTGGTTTAATTGGCATCACAACATAGTATTGTTGCCCTCACCCTTCTCTCTGGGGTTGGAGTGTTCAAATGTACCTCCAAATTCATTGCATATGCACAGCTGTTGCTGTAGAAGAAATGGGCAGCTATGGACCTTCCCTACACCCTTCCTGCACATCCCTAGCTATCTTGCCTACTGTGTTTCCCTCTTTGTGCCCCTTTTTCACCACTTTACTATCACCCCTTTTTTCTTTTCTTTTAAAGAAATTAGCACAGGGTTAAGATGGAGGAAGCACTTTTAAGCAGCAGTAAACGCGTTTCAGCCTGTTTGTGCGGGAGTAAGCACTGCCTACACAGGTTAAGCAATTTAGAAGCTGAGTGTAAGAAACTGGAACCGGAAGTTAGCAATGCTTACCTCAGTGCAAACCCACTTACAACTGCTTAAAAGTGTCTTAATCACTCTGTATCCAACGGCCCTTGTTCTGCCCAGCAACAAAATAAACAGCCTCTGCAAAGCTCAAACCCAGGACCCTGCATACCACAAACAATGTGATGTACCACCAAAACATGGCAGAAATGCATATCTTTGATGTTTTCATAAACATAGCATACAACAAAATAAGTCAACACTACAGAGATTGTACTTATACATGTAGATGTACGTGTGTGTGTACATATATTCACAAATAAGTAGATACATACCTCTCTGTCTCTCTATTACATTCATCTATCTACCTATCTATCTATCATACAAGCCTAGCCAAAAAATGTACCCTGGCTTTCGCCACCCAAGAAAATTATTTTCCTGTGCCCCTGTCGAGCAGAGCCACAGAAGTGATCCCCGGGGTGAATTTCCCATTTCCCATCCAATCATCAAGATTTTTCTTGAAGAGTGCTAATGAGGAGCTCTGTTTGACATAGATGGGTAGTCTGTTCCAGAGTATAGGAAGTCTCTGGGACAGGAATCTATCCCTCCAGCATGTTCTGTTTATTGTGGTGACAAGGTTTAGGTCCCTAGAGCATGTAGCTTGGAGGGATTTCTTTAAGTGGAGCATATCCAACAGCTCTTATATACAGATATATATACACACATATATATATATATATATATATATATATATATATATATATATATATATATATAGATATAACAGAACACATAACAAAGACATATTTGACCACAGGCACTGTTAATGGGGGTGAGGGTGCTCAAGCAACATACGTCTTACATGTAACAATATTCACCCCCCATACAAACAGGTCTGCCCTGCAATACAATACCAACTTTTGTGAATCCAATAACCAGGACCTGACACGACATGGCCACAAGATATTTACAGTAAGCCATGCCACCTGTATGATGTGAGGCTGGTATCGATAACATATCATACATTACAGTCTGGCTACCATAGTGTAAGTACAATGTGGAAGCAATACAACATTCCTAAGATACATATACACAGACACAAGTATGGAGATACATACATATATATATAAATATATATATATATATATATATATATATATATATATATATATCTACATACATATATAGACATATGTGTAACTACACATACACACACAGACTTATCTCTAGGAAGAAACATTATTAGAGGGTGCACACCACACTGAACAGCCAGTTTCCCTACAGTTGAAACCTCATCAGATGGACAGTATATGACTCACCCATACAAAAGACAATTGTTGCCTGAAACATATACCAACAGAGAAGTCAAAGGATGTAACACCACACATAGGTTTGCATATGTTTTAAAGCTTTATTTGTGTACAATTACAGTTTTATATGCCATGTCATATTGCAATTTATACTTTGAAATACATACAAACAGATCATTTAAGACAGTAATCTGAAAGCATAACATATGCTGCTGTCCAGGCCAAGGCCTTCAAATAGTAGAACAGAAAATACTGACTAGGCCGCAGGATAATGATCAATCAACAGTAAGTAATGCAGATGTATAGCCCAGCAGCCTCTAACTATACTCTGTACACAATCCCTAGGGTGAAAAGACCTCAGATTACACTGGGAAATGAGGCTGGGTAGGGGTGGGAACATATCACCGCTTCTCAGACTGGAGGCCAGATACTACCAGTGGGATAAATACTGTTGACTCGCTAAGTGTAATCTTGAAACCAAGACAGGTCCATCCCAAATTTGATGACCCACAAATACAAATGGATCATTTGGTTTAACTCATGTCTCCAAAGGTAGAGATTGTATGCGTGTAACGTGGACTAGGATGTAGGGAAGCCTGAATATTCTTGGGTTGAGTCAACATCCATGTTGGGTCCCTAGCAGTGGAGGGAGGTCAATGTGTTGAGGTGTGAACAGGCTGGCCTAGAACCCGGAGGATGGATGGTTAATGTGGAGTTGGAGGGGGGGTTGCATGGAGCAATGGGTATGAAATTATGGATCGAGGCATGTCAGGGTCGGATGGACCGGTTTTAATCAGACTGCCTTGTGGAGTTAAGTGAGAAAGGGGGGGGGGGATAATCGGGAGAGTAGAAATGTGGTTGTGTAACAAAGAGATGAACATATGGCTGGTGCTGGGAGGGTGCACCGGAGGTAATAGTAGAGTGGAGTCCAAGGAACAAACCTTGGGCTTAGTCAAATGAAATAGGTAAACAATTAAACAAATTACTTTCCAACATTAATAGACCTAGTTGGGTCACATTTCAATACTTTAGGTGTTAATATGACACACTTCTGATCAGATCAAGTCCCACTACATTTGAATACTTTCAATTCTTTTTTGATTCTGTCATACACATGCACACACACATATATGTATATATATATATATATATATATATATATATATTGACAGATATATATATATCTAGATGTATGTATAGCTGTATGCATATGTGTATATATATATATATATATATATATATATATATATATATATACATATGTAGATATTTATATATATATATATATATATATATATATATATATATATATATATATATATATATATATATATATATATATATATATATATAAAATAGCAAGAGAGGTATATATCTATTACATCTACATGTATAAGTACATTCCCTGTACTGTTGTCTTATTTTGCTGCATGCTATGTTTGTGAAAACATCAGAGTTATGTATATCTACCATGGCTTGGTGGTATATCATATTGGCTGTGGTATGCAGGGTCCTGGGTTTGAGCCTTGCAGAGGCTGTTTATTTTGTTGCTGGGCAGAACAAGGGCCATTGGATACAGAGTGATTAAGACACTTTTAAGCAGTTGTAAGCGGGTTTACTGATATACTGATATATTCACTCTGAGTTCTTTCAGATATAATCTTACTCTCATTTCAATTTTCTCCAACTCACTCTTACTAATTTTTTTATACGATGTTACATCCTGTAATAGCATCATGACTTCATCATTGTACTTGGCTTTATCCATCAGAACCACCCCACCTCCTTTATCAGCGGGTCTGATGGTTAATTCTGTATTCCCTTCTAATTCTTTCAAAGCCATTCTCTCTTATTTTGTAATATTATAACTTCTTCTTCTATTATTTTGTAAATACTCAACAATTTTTTGTTCACATATTATCCATATATCTGGAAGAAATCAGAGAACACAACTTGATCACGGTTAAATTATGTAACTATCTTCGTATAGAGCATCCTTTGATTCCAGCTTTTAAGTGTCTCCCTAAAGCACATAAGGATCTATATAAACCACCATTGAGGTCTATTGTAGCCGGAGCAGGATGGATTACTGAGCCAGCGTCAATTTATGTGGAACAGCATATTAAAAGGGCTTTAGACAAGGCTCCAGCTGTCCTTAAAGATACCAAGATGTTCCTTGAGAAGCTGAGTGAATATATCAGTATGAAAAGGGTTACTAAGAAACATACCATGATTAGTATGGACATTAAGAATTTGTTCACCAGTATCCCCTATGGTTGTGGAATAGCAGCATTAAGAAGTTTTCTATCGGACGAAGGCACATATGATGAAAGACAGGTTACAATTCAGTGTGACCTAATGGAGATTATTTTGAACAGCAATGTCTTCATGTTTGAAGGGAAATACTATATATAGTTATGTGGTGTAGCGATGGGTACGCCATGCACCAATAGCTATGCAAACATAGTTTTGGCGCATTGGGAGGATAGAGTAATAAATACATCAAGATAATCCATGGAAGAACCACTTAAAAGTATATTTAAGGTTTGTGGACGACATTTACATCATGTGGGAAGGTGACGTTGACGAATTCGACAGATTCCATATATATTTGGAGAACAGTATAAACTTTTTACAGTTCACTGTGACCCACAGTGATGTGCAGATGGACTTCCTTGATGTACGAATCACACAGGATGGAGAAGGGAAAATATAAACTAGTCTGTATAGAAAGGATTGCTGGAAAAATAGTATTGTACCAAGAAGTAGTATGCACCCAAGATATACCCATAAGAACATCATGAGGGGACAGTTCTTAAGAACGTCCAGGATACATTCGGACGACACAACTCTTGCAATGGCGATGGGTGACATGTTGGAACATCTGAAGGCAAGAGGGTATAGAGAAGAAGAGGTGCTGAATATGAGACAACAAGTAGATTTGGAAAGGAATGAGAAAGGCAGACCGTACTTAAGAGGGGAAACAAGAGAATATGAATCAATATAAGTATCCATATAAAGAACTGAAAATGGTGCTTACCCATACAACAGACACAGAAGAAGTATGGAACATAGTGAAAAGGAATTGGAAGATACTTATGTCAAGTGAAGAATGTAAAGAGGTCCTGGGAGAAGAACCTAAGTTTTGTTTCAGAAATGCAAGGAACTTAAAGCAAATACTATGTAAAGATAATGAAATGGAATCACACACTATCTCAAGGAGAAAAGGAACTTTTCCATGTAGAAGGTACATCATGTGCAGATATATATGTACGGATGGCTATTTTGAGCATCCAGTTACTAAAAAGAGATATGTTAGTAATTTTTATGCAGATTGCACTACAAAGAATGTCATATACCTAGCCACTTGCCTAGCATGCGACAATTTCTATGTTGGAAAAACGATACGACAGATGAAAGAGAGACTGTCCAAACACATCAGTGATATAAGACTTAAAGACTATAAAAATCCCTTGGCCATGCATATTAGAGATAATGAAGGACATAGTTTTGTATTTAGAGCTTTACATATCATATATATTTCAAAGAGAGGGGGTGATGTGAATAATAGACTTGAACAAGAAGAAATGCTTTGGATAGGGAAACTGAGAGCACATCAAAAACCTGGGCTCAATACAGCTTTCCCTATGAAACCCGCCCTGAAAGGGTGGAGATTGAAGAGACATCTATGACACGTCAAATTGAAGCTAGCTGTTCATTGGTTGAAAGTATTTTAAAAATCAGATACTTGAGAGACACAAGTTATATGGATCTGAAGAAGGGTTGTTTGGAGTAACCTGAAAGCGCTTATCCCTCTACAGTTTTATTGTTTTTATTTCTGCAAGCTGAATAAATGTGTCTATACTTTTAGTTATTCATCTTGGAGCATGTTCTTTATGAACATCTACTGAAATGCTGGCAAGCTGTTAAACTGAGTCATTGGAATTGTTTTCAGCATTTGAACTACGCTGAATTTTTTCATTTATGCTTTTGTTCAGCATTTGATACATATGCTGAAGGCATACTGGGACTAGATATCGGCTGGCCCTGGCTTTGTTAATTGTGCTGTTTGCTGGATTTTTGATATTTTATTACAGCACACTCCTGAGTTCCGGACTTATTTTGTTTGGATACATATATATATATATATATATATATATATATATATATATATATATGGATAAGTATATGTACATTTATTTCCACCATATGTCCTGGACAAGGAGTGTAGCCCTACCCCAGCCCCTATAGTCCCAAAGTCGTAGTGCAACGGGATGTCAGGTATGTATAGCAGGTATATTAGTAGACTACTACTGTCATTGGGATTGTCTTCACAGACATGGTGTGTGTGAGAGGTCACATCTGCTAATAACATGTGTGCCATTGGCTATTGACAGACATCCTAAGAACGTCATTGTAAAGTACTGCTGCTAGCACGTAATGCTCCTGTGGACTGCAGCAGAGATAATGGCCAATATATGTGGAAATTCTGACACACTCAGAGGTATACACACATAAGCCCTTAGTGCAAAACATGTGTACCATGCCTGACAATATGGATGTAGACAGCCATGTAGATGGGTATAACATATGATGACTGGTATACATTTGCCACCATAGGTTATGCATTCACACACCCCTGTCTGTCTGGCCTGATACAGAATGACTGCTGGTACAGGGGTGCCATGGCCACATACTAACCCACTAGATATTGACATACATCTGTACAGCATCCCACTGCTCTGTCTGACAATACATGACTGTTAAGGGAGGCCCAGCAGCAGTACATCTGGCAAGAATCTGCACATGACATCTCACTGGGTAAGGACAGTAAGCTGCTAGGCATGTAACAATGCACTGTGCAGGCTACAGGCAGACTGGCCTACATCTCCTATGGGGGAATGCACATGTACCTGCATATATAGCAGGCTCAACAGGCATATCACAGCACAGGGTAAGATACACCTGTGTGAAAGTGCATAACCGCAACCAATGTGAACACAGCCACAGCCGCATATGGTAAGCTAGCATAATATTACAGTATATGGACTATCTGTTCTACACCATCCGCATATGTGCCACTCACAGACTGACCCTACATATACTGGGCTGCTACACAGTTTGGTCTGATGACTGTCTGTGGTATGGGATATGTGTGTGTATGGCCCTACAAACATGTACGGCAATACAGTACCATACAGTGGAGCAGCATGTAACATCAGATAGGAGGGGAACTAGAACAATGATATATACCACAGTCTGTACACAGGCTGAAGTACATATTAACAATACACACACTGTCGTGAGCGTCTTCTGTGTGGCGACATGTGTGAATGGGCATTCCTTCGTTGAAGGTTGTGCATTAGGCCCAGCAAGCCAGCACATAAAAATCTACTGCCAATCATTAGCAGACCGGAGTTCCGCTGTGGCGACCCCTAACCGGGAAAAGCCGAAAGACACAAACAAATACTGTCGACATTCACCATAAGTACACAGACCTCAGTACTGTATAAACATCTACAGAATGTCCAGGTTATGTCATGAACTATTACCCCTACTGTACACAGAATGTGTAGCAGTCGGATATATCACTGGCTTGTTATCAGATATGATGACACTAATTATGGTGTACATCACATATGCACCACTTCATGCATGACATATGTACAAAAGTTGACAGATGTGTGGCTGGAAGCACATACACAGGGCCAATATTAACATTTTGCTGTGATACCATCATGAATTTACTGTAGCAACAGGGTTTGTTGCAACATATGTCCTATGAGGGATATGACATCAGTAACTATCATGGCTTTCACCTTCTACAGACTGCAATCCTCACACTACCTTTGCAATCCACAGATAGATGCTCCATGGGTAACACATGAAACCAAAGGCACAACACACTGCCCAGTCTGCAGATGACCCCGCAGATGGGGATTCCTCAAAAACATGGAACTGACATGGCAGGTATTGAGACATGTACGACAGCCATATCCACACAAACAGTGTTAAACCAACATTACTCCAAATGCAGTATAGCAGCACTTACAGTCTGTAGTCAGGTCAGGCACATTCCCCTCCTGTTTGTTGCCTTCTTTCCACAGTGTATGTTATTAGAGGTAAATCCTCAATCCATCTGAGATGCTGTTTGCCAAACGACAGATCTAGTTCCTGCTCACAGTGAATGATATGGGCCAACTTCACCATGATATTCCTAGATATTGGAGAGTGTTTCCATGCAATTGTCTATGGGAATGTTACCACAGCTGTTTCACATGCAATCAGCTAGGGGAGTGCTGCAATTCATGCAGAGGCCATCAGCTGATCATGCCCATCACTTAAAATACACATGTTGCTGACTAAGCAAAACAGGTGTAGGTCTCTGCATCAACCAGAGAGGGAGTGGGAGAGGCAGACAGAGGCAAAGACATGTCAGGGAGGGGTGGGAGATTAAAACCGAAGCATGTTAGTGTCACATACCTACCAGCACAGGGTATCAAACCTTTGACAAGTATGTAGGGCTATCACAATTCTATGCAATTATTGGATGTGCCACATGGGTTAGTTGCTGTGGAGGACTCAGAACATATATGTGATGGTGAGTGACATCTGCAACAGGGATACGGTAGCTATATGGTAGATTATGTACACATGCCTGTCTGCATGAACAAGTGCCGGCGTCAGCACAGCCACACTCTCACAGGGACACACACACATTGACACACCTGGCAGGGCAAGGCGTACAACTCATCAGTTGTAGGATTGCCACAAACATCACTCTGTAGGTATCACATGCACCACATGGGTCATACGGAGGTTGTATGGGAAAAGGGTATGAGGAGGTGTCTGACATCAGACAGCATGGTTCAGTATGCCCATGGGGGTTGTAGTGAGTGTGGATGTGAAAATACACACCATACAACACACACACAAACACACAGGGTGCCAGTAATGACATGCATTGGTGCATATCTGCACAGGTGTGCGGTGGTCGACTGTGTCAGCAGGCTATACAAGGGTAGGCAATGGGTATACCTTGGCATCAGGCAGCATGACAATGGTCTGCATTGTGGCTCAGGGCTGTAGTTTCTGCATTTGCCCACACAGGTGGGTATTGTATCCCCATCCAGTCACCTGAGTGACTGTTGTGTGTGGCCAATGCTGTGCATCACTTGCTATGTATGTGTTCCTTAGCCCATGACATGGACAGTGTCTGGGATGTGCACACCTCCCACATGCATGTACAGTGACATGTGGAACTGTACCTGGGGTATCTGGCCCATGTTTTGAACACAGATTATCATCAGATGTGCCGGTCTTGCCCACCTGTGTCAGGAACTGGTAATGGCCAGCAGGTTTACCATGCACCTACATTGATAGCATGCCAACAACATTCCCTGGTGTCAGCAGCATCTGTTCATACAGGACATGTTTTCAGGCATGGTACGTACATTGTGGGTCACATGTGATGGCACCACAGGTGGTGCAGGTGTCCATTGGGGGACATGGGGGAGGTGCACTGTCTGCATATACATGCATATTGGGCAGATGGACAGGGTGACATGCCCTCTGTAGCCCACTGCTATCACTCCATAGTTAGTATCAGTGGCCAATATGCAGTGTACTACCTACATATTGGCTGTTGCCTAGGCATGTGTGTGTGTATGAGACATGGGTTGAGAGTGTGCTCTGGGTAATACTGGGGTTGCTAACTGTGATTGCCTGTCCTTGATGTCACATGTATGGGTATGGCTTTGCACCCCCAGACTCTCAGCTATTTCACATCTGTTATCCCTGTACAGTGGACATTGTGATAAATAGTAGGGCCACCATATAAGAAATGCAAAACCCACTCCACATTGGCCACAGGTGTCACACACTCATAACCCCCCTTTACACAGGATACAAGTTACATGCACGCACAGACACACACACACACACACACACACACACACACACACACACACACACACACACACACACACACACACACACACACACACCTGTCATGTCTGGGAGTAGAACCCCTTCCTAGCTAGTTTATTACACTACAGCACTACGCAGTTGTAGTACATTACTGGAGTAGTCCTTCTCCAAAGGTGTATTTCACAATGAATGACATCAGCAGGATTGCCAAAGTAGGCCATTTGAACTGTACTGAGTGTGACTATCCTAAAATGCATTGCTCCCTACACAGACATTGAAAGACACACAAAACATCCAGTACTGCCATGGGTGGGGATGTTACCCTACTATGGTTCTAAATCACACTACAGCAGTACGCAGTTACAGGACACGCTACAGAGATTACTGGACTACTACCTTCCCAGAGGCGTATTTCTAGGTGGGTGACATCAGCAGCCTTGCCTTGCTAGAGTGGAGTATATGATTTGTAAGGAGTGTGAGTACCCTAAAAGCATTGCTCTTCACACAGTCAGACAGACACGCACACAATCAGTTGCCACATCTGGCGTTAGATCTCATATTTATGCAGTTACAGGATGCACTATGGAGATTACTGGGCTACAACTTTCTAGAGGTGTAATTGTAAGTGGGTGACATCAGCAGCCTTGCCAAAGTTGAGTATATGACTTGTAAGGAGTGTGAGCACCCTAAAAAGCATTGCTCTCTACACAGTCAGACATGCACACAAATTCAGTTGCCAAATCTGGGGTTAGAACTCTTATCTAAGTACTTCATCACACTACAGCAGTATGCAGTTCCAGAACACACTACAAAGAGTACTAGGCTACAACCTTCCCAGAGGTGTATTTCTAGGTGGGTGACATCAGCAGCCTTGCCAAAGTTGAGTATATGACTTGTAAGGAGTGTGAGTACCCTAAAAAGCATTGCTGTCTAGAAAATCAGAGACAGACAGACACGCACACACACAGTTGACAAGTCTGGGATTAGAACAGCTATCTAAGTATTTTATCACACTACACAGTTACAGGACACGCTATGGAGATTACTGGGCTATGACCTTCCCAGAGGTGTATTTCTAGGTGGGTGACATCAGCAGCCTTGCCAAAGTTGAGTATATGACTTGTAAGGAGTGTGAGTACCCTAAAAAGCTTTGCTCTCTACACAGTTAGTGACAGACAGACAGGCACACGAACATACAGTTGCCAAGTCTGGGGTTAGAACTCCTATCTAAGCACTTTATCACACTACAGCAATACACAGTTACATGACGCACTATGGAGATTACTGGACTACACCCTTCCCAGAGGTGTATTTCTAGGTGGGTGACATCAACATCCTTGGAAAACTTGAGTATATGACTTGTAAGGAGTGTGAGTACCCTAAAAAACATTGCTGACTACAAAGTCAGAGACAGACAGACATGCACACAAACACACACTCACATAGTTGCCAGTTCGGGGGTGAGAACACCTACCTAACTACTTTATTACACTACAGAGTTACGCAGTTTTGGGACACGCCACGGAGATTACTGGGCTGCAAAGGTGTATTTCACATTGGATGACCTCAGCAGGCTTGTCATAGTAGGGCTATGGGGAGGGCAGTGTGTGAATGGGCCATGACCCATTCATCTGGGGTTGATACGCCAAATGCGGACACACAAGGGGTCATATGTCACAGGTACATGTATACAGCTGCTAGATGACTTCTTCCTTGTACAGTCATGTTGCACAGCTGGCACATGCACCACATAGTCTGTAATGCTGACAGATACTGGTGGCTGGTATCTGCAGTGAGTGACATGTGCATCTCATGTGTTTGCTGCCCTTTGGCTGTGTGCTGGGTGGGACAGGCCTGGGTGGCTCCTTGTCACAGTCACCCTCTTCCACACATCTATGTACATCTACCTTTGGCTTGTTATAGTGTGCCGTCCTGATATATATGTCTGTATTCCTGTCCACTGTGTGTGCAAGGCATGAGTGGTGCATACTGACGAGTGTCTGCGCTAACAACTGCAACTGCCAGATATGTCTGGTCCACTGGTGTTTGCAGTCATGGAGTTTATGTGTTTAAGTGTGTGAGCATGCCCAGTATGACCTTTCAGTATGTTGTTGACTGACATTGCCTTCATTTCTCTACGTATGTGAGCATGCCCAGTATGACCGTCTGTATTGACTGTGCGGATCGTGTCCAGGTAGTTTGTGCTGCAGTGCTGACCTTTGTGTTGTACACCAACAGGTAGCATGCTGTCTCTGCAGGGTATCCATCGATCATTTGGCATTGACTTTTACTACATTTCTGCATAACGGGGGGCACACCTGACTGTTCCTACATTTGTACAGAGTCGTGGGGGGCACACCTGACTGTTATTACATTACTATGTAGGATGGGGGGGCACACCTGACTATTTCTATATTTCTACACAGGATTGGGGGGGCACATCTGACTGTTACTATATTTCTATGTAGGATGGGGGCACACCTGACTATTTCTATATTTCTACACAGGTATGGGGGGGCACACCTGACTGTTACTATAGTTCTATGTAGGATGGGGGAGGGCACACCTGATTATTTCTATATTTCTACACAGGTTTGGGGGGGCACACCTGACTGTTACTATATTTCTATGTAGGATGTTGGGGGGCACACCTGACTATTTCTACATTTCTACAAAGGATTGGGGGGCACACCTGACTGTTACTATCTGTCTACGTAGGATGGGGGGCAAACCTGACACTTGCACACATTTGCTAGGACTGTACTGATATGTCAGGTACTACATTTCAGTCTGTAGTGCTACCTATCCTGCTGGCTAGGGGCATGCCAGTCTACTACAGTTCTTAGCTTTTAATTGCCTACATATTAGTTTCTGACTTCCTATTTTTCACAACTGACACCTCACTGCCTGGCCTGCTGTAGTCTGTCTGTGTAGGCCTGGGGGGCTTACACATAGGCCTCATTCAGAGGCCATAGTACAGTATTTGTTTGTGTTTGTCTACACCTGTTCTGCTGGCTGTGACTGTTGTTGGGTATGTGACCCCCCCCGACTGGCATGTGTGAGTCACTTACCTTGTGGCTGTTCCAGTATTGAGGGTGGTGCTGCAGGGCTGCCTATGTCGGATGCACATAGTACACTCCCTACACATGGTTAGGCACAGGTAGTGTAATGTTTGGCATCCCTTTTACTGTATGTGAGAGCCAGAGAGAGGTGTTATTCCCTGGGTCCCTCCTGTGTCAGTGTATGTGCTATGCGTTGCCTCTTTGCCAAGGCCAGGGCATACTGGGCATGCCTCCTTCTGCCTACTGGGGCAGGCTCAGGTTGTTCCTCCTCCGAGTCACTCTGTGCCTGTGCAGGCTTTGGCAATGGTGGGGGGCTGTGTGGCCCTGCCCCATGCTGTTCCTGCTGCAGCTGTCTCCGCAGGATCATACTGTGTAGCATGGCACATACAAAAACAATTTGGGTACATGTAGTTGGTGAGTACTGCAAGGCTCCACCTGATGTATCCAGGCACCGGAACCGTGACTTGAGCATCCCAAACACATGCTCTTTTATGATTCTTGTTTGTTCATGTGCTTTATTATGGAGTTCTTGTTCAGGTGTGTGCGCATTTCTGATGGGTGTCATCAGCCACGGCTCCAGTGTGTATCCAGCATCCCCCACTAAGTGACCGTGTGGGACATCCCCATTGGCAAATCTCTGGTACAGCTGTGTCAGATGCCAGATGTGGGAATCATAATAGCTTCCAGGGCAGCCAGCACACACATTCATTATTATGCCCTGGGCATCGCACATGACCTGGCAGTTGATGGAGGGGCAGCCTTTGCAGTTAATGTAGACCCTACCCCGCTCACCAGGTGGTGCTTTGATGCATATGTTTGTGCAGCCTATTGCACCCACTACCTCAGGGTATTCTGCTGTTTGGTGGAAGAGATGTATATTGCTGGCCAACGCCTCACGGCTGATGGGGAAATATACGTGCACACTGACATGTGCTGAAATGGCATCCAGGAACTGGTGGAGTACCCTGGATGCTGATGCCTGTGAAATCCCCATCGTATCCCCAGTTGGCCTTTGGAAGGTGCCTGTAGCTAGTATTCTTAGGCCTACACATACCTTGATATCCACTGGGATGGGTTCCCCTCTGTTAGTTCTGTGCGTCAGGCGTGGCCGGCACAGCTCAACAATTTGCTGTAGGTGGTCCCTGTCCACTCTATAGCGCTCCACTATCTCCAGCTCATGTAGCCCTTGGTAGGTTAACTTGGGTCTGTACACTCTTCTCCATCTCCTCACTGTGGGTTGCTAAGCAGCATTCACATCCTCACCACCCTCAGCCTCTTCCACAGGTTGTATGATAGCTATTGCAGCCCCAAACATTTTGCTGTTGTGAGTGTTAAAAGTTCCCTGCTTGTTTACACTGATGGTGTAGAGTGTGGAAAAAAACAGAGGGGAGGGTGTTTGCATAGTTTATAGAAGTGTTCTGGGTTGGGCTGGTCTGCTGCCTGTGTAATTGGCTGGTTTTGATATATTTCACCTGGCAGCTAAGCTAGTTCTCCTTGATTACCCTCCTACTGCTGTTTTCCCTTCCCATTGTCTCCCTGTTTAAGCCCGTGTGCGTGCTGCGCAAACAGAGTGCTCAAATGAAATGTGCACACTGCTGCTACTTCCTGGTTTAACTTCTTTTTTCTTTGTGTAAAACCCAGTGTGCGGCGTGCACACCCACTTAGGCAATGTAAAGAGTGCTAGGCAGGTTCAGACATACCCCCTAGCTTAGCTGTGCTAAGCTAGGAGCAAACCCGAGCCACAGGGCTCCAATCCACTTACAGTATGACACACCCACCCATGATGTCACCTACCTCCTAGTCTTACACTCAGCTGTTCATACTCTTACACTGTTGGGACCTGACTCACATGCTAGGGAAAACTGGGATTCACTATGCTTCCCCTCATTTGCATAGGAATGCCTGCCAATGCATAGTTCCATATGTCACAGTGAGCCTCCCCCCTTAGCAACCCCTATTCACTGGCCAGGTTGTCTTCTGCCTGCCATTAACTTGCATGGCAGAATACTGATTTTAGGTAGAATGCTTATTTTAGATTTATTTTCCCCCTGATCCAGTTTGCGCACCACTGCCCTATGCTTAAACAGCCAAGATCGGTGAAAAAATAAATTAAAGTTGATTTTTTTTTTATTTTTTGTATTGTTTGCAATGCCAGTGGTCTTATACTTGGCCATTGGCATGCTTCCTCAATGATATGCAGCCGTTATTTGGAGCTGTCATAGCTCCGTTTTGGATTTTGCAGAAATGTACTCGGTTACTAACAGAGTACATTTCTGCAGATAGCACTAGTATTGCACAGACTATTGCAAGCTTCCTAGATTGCAAAATCACCTCATTTGCATGGACTTCTCCTGCAAATGAGGTGATTTGCATACCAGGGCTTAGTCCGTGCATGATTATTGCAGGAGCTCTCGTGCATACCCCTGCAAACTGCTCCTGGATTGCACGGCAGACATATTGCCTGCGTGAACTCCTGCACTAATCATGCATGCCGTGCAGGGCATAGTGAATCCGAAGGTTTAAATATGATGCTCATTTTATGGCAGTTATCTCTACACCCTACCTGTTGCACGGAAATGAATTAAATGATATGCGGTGAGACAAGCTTGGCTAACTTGTATAAAACCTGTATGTTTGTCCAGTGCCATTTTACTCTTTTGGGCATATATGCAACACAAGACCAATATTCTTTACCCTAAAGTTTTTAGGGTAGCTATATGATAAAAATGTGAAGTGCAGTGCATATTTGTACTTTTTATTTACCTTGAATAAAATTAACAGATTTTCATTGTTTGTTTTTATTGTCTAAAGTGAGGGGAAAAAAGAGTCAACAGAATATTACGGTGATGTTACTGAGTGCTAATACTGGTTGTACAGTACTAATACCTGATAAATGTTCTCCATGGAATATATGTTTAGTAGTCCTGTGCTGGATAGTTACATAAAGGAACTTGTCACAGATTCATTAATCACAGGATTATATCATGGATTCTAAGATCAAATCAATGAGTCACTAACAAATGAAACCAATAGAACAAAGCCCATCTTCTTCAAACCCTATCAAACTGAAACTAAAACAACCAAAAAAGAACTAAACTTAACACATGATTTACAAGGCACAAAATTACTAATTTCAATCATCATTTTTGCAGGAGGGCTATGCAACTTAAATGTGCAACTTTGCCCCAGCATGGCATACAAGTGCAGGGAAATCAGCAAGTCCATGCACTGTGCTTTACTTCATTAGTGCAGTTTGCTTTCAGTGAATATGGTTGTTTGCTTCTCCATAGCGTGGTTGGCAATTGGTATAATGGTTAAGATGTTTACCTAACAGACACAATGTCTAGGGTTTGATTCTCACCTATGGCTACTGTCTGGTTATTGGCTGTAGGCATTTAATAGCTTGGTATATACCTATGAACCTATATGGCAACAGCCACAGTTTGACACATAAGTGCTTTGAATGTAAATAGAAATTGGGACCACTCCTGTTTGACATTGACATCTCTTGGAAGTCAAGGCTGATGTCAAAGGCCTCTGGCTCACCAAGTTCACAGATGTCTGTAAATTGGGAGCTATCATAGATTCACCCCATAACACCAATATTCTATAAGATGGTCTAACACAAACAAATGGCTGGTGTGAAAGCCACGGATTAAAACTCAATGCAAAAAAGTGCATTACATTGCCTTTTGGGAATGCATCCTCTCAAGCTAATTACTTCATCTATAAAATACTTCTAAGAGTTGACCCATTAGCTAGGGGTCTAGGAACACATGTAGACAGTAATCTGGTGTTTTAGCAACATATAACCAAGATAGCAAGAAAGTGATTCTGTGTCACCCAACTCATAAGCAAGAGTATGGCATCCAGGTCCAAGGAAGTAATAGTACCTCTGTACTCGGCCCTTATCAAACCCATCATTGAGTACACTGCTCCCTTTGGCATGTACCTAGCCAGGCACTTGGAACAGTTGGAACTTTTGTCATCAAAGCTTCCTAACAAGGAGAATACAGAGTATTTAATACCCAGTCCTACACAGATTGCCATAAGGTCCTATCTCTGTATTCAGTCTCCTACAGGTTACTGAGAGGTGACCTATGCCTAGCAGACAAGGCATCCTCAGATCCAGCTGTGATGGATCTCTTGCATATCCACAAGACAAACAACACCAGAAACACTAGAATCAAGGATCTGAATTTTGTCTTCAACATAAATAGAACCTACTGGAGGGACCAATATATCTCAAAGGATCCCCACACTGTGGAATAAGGTCTCCATCTATGTGAAGTAGAGTTTATCCCTGACCCTGTTCAAAAGAAACCTTGATCACTGGATGTATAATCACAAATTTAACCCCAGCCTGGCACCCATGACTTTGATGGGCAGAAGCTGACAGTAAGTAAATTAATTCCCAACTAACATACCCACCCAAATACATAGTCCTTAGCCACCTCCTTACTAACAGGCCCCACCATATAGGGATCCAAGGAACTCTGGGATAAAACTGGGTTGGGTGGCATGGCTAGGCTTGTAAAGACCCTGGTGGTCATTAGCCCAGTATGAACCTATAAAACTATGAACCTATGACTTGCTGTTAACTTCCTTAAGGAAATACTTTAGCATATGCATGGAGATTTCAATGCCTTGTACTAATGCTTTGATTTGTTTATTAAGCCTGCAATATTGCCATTTATAATCATTAATGTAATACAATTTCTGCACGTTTGCACATAGGTTATGCCTGAAATGGGTCAGTAGACCAGCTCACTTACCTGGTTATCAAATTGTAAATAAACAAATAAATTCCAAAGATTTCAAAACCCAAATTGTAACCCAAAAATAATGTGACAGTTTGAGCTTTGACATCATTACCTACTCCCCTATATTTATGCAGTAGTGCATGGAGAGACAAAGGCTAGGAATCACAAAGAATCTCTTTGCCTGCATTCATTGGACAGTACAGGCTGGGTAATTAGTGAGGCAGACTAAATCTCTGATTCAGAAACATGGTTAAGCCATACAGAGAGACACCTGAGTAATAACTCATTACCAAGTCTCTGAATCAAGCACTGTCAGACCTGACAACAGTAGTGTTCACCCTACAGCTCATACATGTTGTAGTAAAGGCACCCCCTACACACATGCACGTGCACACACACACACACACACACACACACACACACACACACACACACACACACACACACACACACACACACACACACACATACACGCACACACACACACACACACACACACACACACACACACACAAAACCCCCCCACACCACACGACACACATGGAAACACTCATCTATGCACCCCCCCACACTCACACACACACACACACACACACACACACACACACACACACACAGAGTTGGCATCCTATACTTACTGCCCAAAGTGTAACCACATACACACACACACACACACACACACACACACACACACACACACACACACACACACACACACACACACGCTTGCACAGCTCTGCCATAGTTACTTTTATCATGACTACTCCACTACTCCTGTAGAAATGAATAAATGAACACCATCAAAAGCCAGCATTCACTTTTTCTTCTTGAGAAAAAATTAACTTGGTAGACCAGTTCTCTGAATCTCACTGCTGAGTTAATCAAGAAGTGCAGTCATTTACTGGGGGACAACACGTGGTTAATTAGATTTAGCCACCCCCCTGGAAGGTTGCACATTTGTGTGGCTTCCTCAGAGATATTGCTGTCCATGTTATGGCTACTGCCAAGGAAAAAAACATAGTGGGAGTGTGGTGTCTGAACTGGAAAGGCTCACTGAGATGCAGAAACCTTTTGAGTTAAGGCCTACACATTGTGGTAAATCTTTCTAAATCCCAGGGAAAGAGTTCAAAGCAGCCCTATAATGGACATGACTTTTTACTAAATAGAGATGATTCTTTACTGCTGCATTTATTCTTCTGAAGGTGATCTCTGCATTTATTCTTCTGAAGGTGATCTCTTCAGAATGCTAACAGCTCTTGATCCTACCTTTAGCCTTACTACAACATGTTGTTAAATGACCTTTTCATATATTTGCTGACTTGTTTAGTTAATGGATTTTTCAGTAGCAAGGGCAGAAATGTGATGCAACAGCTAGCATTACTACCTCACAGTGCTTGGTTCTCTTGTTCGGTTCCTGGTTGAGGTGCCTTCTATGATAAGTCATCATGTCTTCCCTTTTAGTCCAAAGACTGCAAGTAAATGAACTGGTGACTTTCCAAATTGCTAGGAGATTTATTTATTTATTTGCATTTTGTTTACTGGGAAAGTCCACTGGGCCAACAGAACCCATTTTCAGGCAAGGCCCAGTGTGAAAGCTCCACAGTACAAGAAATTAACAAATTAACAAATAGAATTAGAAAACTGAATTACAAAATTGAGTTACAAAATTGAAATTACAAGGAGATTACAAACAAGTTTTATTTTTTATTTTTATTTTACATTTGTTAACTGGGAGAGTCCCACTGGATACAGGTCCATTTTCAGTGGAGGGAGACAAGCTCCAATTACATTCATTTTTAACATTAAAAGCCATTACTTGTGATATTCATTACAGGTAGACTAACATTGTGAAACTAAGTGACACATATTGTATACACTCTGAGTAATTATGAGAGCAACAGGTAAGACAAACACATTCATAATTATGAGGAGCAATACATGGAATTCATTACAGTAGCTACTAGACAAATGGATGAGCAGTTAGTAATGCTCTCTTAACATGCCAGAAAACATTTCCTATCCTGTAGTAATATTAGGACTATGGGTAGGCTGAGAAGGTAGCATATTTTAGTGTGGTGCAGAGAGATTAGCTATATACTAGAGTGTTATCCAGGGCTGAGACAGGAGCAAAGCCTGTTGTTCATGAAGTGAGTTTTAAGGAGTTTCTTAAATTGAGTGATGGAGTTGTTGGACGTTAAGTGGGCAGGAAGGGAGTTCCAGAGTTTAGAGATCGAATGGCTGTAGATGGATTTTCATTTGGTTACCTGTAAGTGATTTTGGGTGCTAGATCTTAAGGTTCTAGTAGTGGTGTGAGGGTGAATTAGATGTTGAAGAGCTGGGATTTTGTCTGAGTAGTTTAATATTTTATGCACTAGTGAGAGTTGATTGCTTTGATTTACTAGAGGGAGCTCTAACCAGTTAAGTTTGATGAGACAGTCACAGTGATGAGTTCTACAGGATGAGCCTGTAGCAAATCTTGCTATCTTATTGTAGGATGATTCGAGTTTGTTTAGATCAGTTTTGTGAAGGTTAGTGAGCACAGGGGAGGCATAGAGTAATGCAGATAGTAAGTGTGTCCTTGTTATTGTTATTTTTGAATGGTTTGAGCAATACTGTTTGTTTCGATAGAGTAGTCTGAGTGTTTTGTGAATTTCTTTATAGTTTGGGCAATGTGTAGATCACATCTAAGGTGGTTGTCTATTTCCACGCCTAGCAGCTTGGTGTGATTGGTAGGGGTAATAATGGTATTGTTGTTGGAGGTGATAGTAAAGCTGTCAGTGCTGGGAAGGGATCTGTGGGAGCTAAACAGGAGTAATTTAGTTTTGGATGAGTTAAGAATGAGCTGTTGGTTGGTAAACCAAGTTTTGGCTAGAGAGAAGGATTCTTGTGTTTGGCAGAGGAGGTGATCTAGTGTGGGGGCTGCACATATAATAGTGGTGTCATCTGCATATTGCTCTATAGAGGCTTTGGGTGTGGTGGATGGGAGTTGGTTGGTCAACAGTGTGAATTGTAAAGGGCCTAAGATGGAGCCCTGAGGGACCCCTAGGGAAACAGGCAGCAATGAGGATGTTTGGTTTTGCCACTTTACTGTTTGCTGCCTAACAGATAGCTCTTAAACCAAGAGATAGAAGATGAACTGAGGTTTAAGGTAGAGTCTGAGTGAAGGAGTTTCATATGGTTGACCATATTAAAAGCTTTGGATAAATCTAATAATGTAGCAGATACGATTAGTCCATTATTTCTGTGGTTATTTATGATGTTAATGAATGAGGTAAGTGCATTGGTAGTACTATGTTGCTGTATAGATAGTCGTTTGTTTTCTAGCAGATATTGCATCAATAGTGTGTGGATTACCCTCTCAGGTATTTTTGATAAGGAGGATAGTATAGCTATAGGCTGATAGTTACTTGAGATCGAAAGAGTTTCCCCCTTTGTGCATTGGTATTATATGGGATATTTTCCATAAGTGGGGTACCGTATATTCTGAGATGGATCTGTTAATTAGGATACTGACAGGGTAGACTATAGCTTCTGCGCTAGTTGTAGATATTCATTTGGTAGGTTGTCGGCGGCTTGCGTGGTCGGTTTGAGATTTTGGAGAAGTTTTCGAATGGTCTTGATTGATACTAAATGAAAGTTAAAGTGGGTGCTATTGTCTTTTGTTTCAGGAGGAGGAGATGTTTTTGTTGGAGGGGGTTATTAGGGCAGGTTTTGTTATTTGCAAGGGGTTGGATAGTTTCTGTATCTATAAAGAACTTGTTGAATAGTGTGGGGATATTGTCATGGTTATTTTCTGTTTTTGGTGAGGGGGTGGAAGTTTTTCCTGGTAGTAAGAGATAGTTGATTGTGGCCCAGACTTTTTGTGGGTTATTAGCATGTTTATTTTGAATATTTTGGTAGTAGGAGATTTTGTCTGTTTTAATGAGTTTTTTGGCCTTGTTTCAGAGTTCAAGGTAGCTTTGTTTGTCTGTTTGGGTTTTACCTTTTTCCTATTTTTGAGGAATACTTTTGTATTTTTAGTTAGCCAGGGGCATATTTAGTTTTAATTGGTTTGGGGGGGGGGGTAATGGTGGTTAAGTATATTTATGAAGGTTGTATTAAAGTATTGGACTGCTTTATCGAGCAATACCTTTTTCAAGGGGGTCCAGTTACAGCTATTCAGATCCCTGTTAAAGTTGTTAAGGTTAAATTGTTTTTTATTTCTAATTTCCCATACTGTTACCTGTGTTATTAGGGGTGTTTTAAATCTTAGTAGAAATCTTGGATGGTGATCGCTGAGGGTGTCAGGCAGACATTCAGCAAGGGATATGAGGGACGGATGGGATACAAGTATCCAGTCCAGTATGGCTTGATGTTTGGTTCTTTTGTCAGTTCTAGTGGGGAATGTAATAATTTTGGTTAATCCATATAGGTTAATATGGGAGAGTGGGTTTTGTTTGGAGCAATTGAGCCAATATATATTGAGGTCACCTAGTGGGATGTTTTCTTGTAGGGAGTTGAATATCCATTCTAGTAGGTTTTCCATGATGCTGATATTGTTGCCTGGTGGGATATAGTAGCTTATGATGTATTTTTTGGGGTTTATTTTTAATTTGGCAAGAGTAAGTTCCACGTTTTTGAGGTCAGGGATTGAGATGTTGAGTTGTTCTAGGATGAGGTGACTTATATAGTATGCCTACTTCCCCACCCCTTTTTCCTACTCTGTCTTTCTGAATGATGTTATACCCTTGTGCTGCAATTTCATTATCGTGGATATCTGGTTTTAGCTAGGTCTCAGTAAGAATGACAATTTCTGGATTATATAAGGATAGTAGAGCATGGAAGTCATGTGCTTTGTTCAGGATACTCCTTACATTAAGATTAATAATGAGGAGTGAGTTTTTCTCCCTATGGAGCAGGGCATTATTCAGATTGGGGCTGGGGGTGAGTGGGACTGGGTTAGGGTGAATATCAGCCACAACAGATGAGTTTTGTCTTGAGGTATAGGTAGAGTATGCTAAGTTTACTGATAATTGTTATGTGTTTTAATGTAGTGTGGGATTGCCTACATGTTGTGAGTAGTTTTTGTGAGAGATAGTGAATAGGGCTGGTTTGGTAGAGGTATGGTGCTAGGTGAGTGTAAGCATAGGTGGGTGTATAGTTAATGGATGTAGATTATTTTGGAATGATTAGGTTTTGTTGAAGATGGACTTGATAGCTGGTAATGGATGCTAGTAGTACTAGGGTAGAGATGGATATAGAATATAGTAGGAGTTGTAAACTTGACTTTTTTGATAGTGAATTAATTATTGATTTTTATTATTGGGCAGGGTGTGTAGAGTTGGTGGGGTAATATGAGTATAGTAAGGTGATAAGCAGTGTAGTAGGTAGAGTGGAATGGTAGGTAGGGTGTCACAAGGTTCAATAATGTGGTTTGCAGAGGCGTAATTAGAAGGCTACTTGGGTGGTTGGCTCTGCTAGGTTGAAGTGGTCTATGGGTATAAGTGTAATTGAAGTGGGCGTGGGTGGGAATGGGGGTAGGGTAGAGGAGTGGAGTGAGCCCGAAGGGCGAATGGAGTGGGCAGAGCTGAGAAGGAGGAAGGAGCAGAAGAGACCAACAAAAACAATCAGTGATACAGGCACTATCAAACACTCAAAGGTACTGACAAGCTCAGAGGTATGTTACTTATGCGTTAAGGTTTGCTCTAATTCAAGGAGAACTGAACAGGTGAGACAATTGTGCAAAAGCAATGGGAAAGGCCAAAAAGTGTATACAAGTATAGCGAAGAGCCTATGATTTGAAAATGAGCAAAACTATATTCTAGTCAATAGTCCAGTCAGATCAATAATTATAAAATAAAGATCTACATTGCTTAATGTATCTATAGTCTCATCTACAGTGGTAATATCTCACACAGAATAGTATTGACAGAAACTAGAGATATACACATTGTGAGTATGAATATGTGTGACTGATTACCCATCCAGTATAAGTTGTATGCCTTTTTCCAGTTCCTTGCCAGGAAAGGTTCCTGCCTCTGCATGACGCAAAAAGGGTAAAGATAGTATATGAAGAATGAACAAATGTATTGTAAACATACATCATGGAACTGTTTTAGACTGCTAGCTACTACCTAACCTTTGTCTGCATCACTACAACACAAACTCTTTCAGTTGATTACACCATGCATGACATCTGTATTACAATTTCTACAACTCGCTAAACACAAATAATAAGAAGCTTTATGTACTGTGGCCAATTATCACTGTAGTCAGTGCATCTTTTTAAAATCTTTTACTTAAATGCAATTAATAAGTCCTTCTTGTTCAGAGGTTTCAGGCTGACATTGAATTCAGAGGATTAAGACTGTGATCAATATGATAATGAGCTAGCTCTTGTGGTACAAGTTTGATTCCTTCTGTTGTGTGACCATGAACAATTCACTTAGCTAGACATCACTTGGGGTCAGCTGGGGATTTGAACTATGCTTATCAATGGTCCATTCACTGCAAACCTAGCAACTATCAACTTCCTATCCAGTAACCATCCTATACATGTGAAGTGGGGAGTAGTAAAGGGGCAGATGGTTCGAGCTGCACGGATGGTCTCGGACCATACAGATTTTATTGAGGAGTGTGGGTTTCTATCTAGTATGTTTTACAATAGAGGATACCCCAGGAGAGTAGTAAACCAAATTCATAATGAAGTTGTTAGAAAGTGGGAACAAGGGTATTATATACCATTATTAAAAGAATATAATGAAAATTTGGTAACTATTAGCCTGGATCAGGAGATAGTTTCTATGGAAACAAATACCCATGTTATGGAAAGTAATAGTAATAATAATGGCAATAGAAATAATAATAATAAAAACAAAATTTTCCCTTTTGTGATGACTTATCACAGTAATAGTATGGTTATAAGAGATATACTGCAAAATAATTGGAGTATAATTAAAATGGATGAAAATTTTGTGGAAAAACTGGGAACTAATCCAAATGTAGTATATAGGAGGGGCTTAAACTTCAAAAACATTTTGGAGAGACAAGTACAGGCTATTAAGGTAGGAAAGATGAGTCCTTTTGGGATGTGTAATCAATGCCAGTATGTTTTTAATGGATCAAGTGTTCATAGGGCGGCACAGTGGTGCAGTGGTTAACATTGTCACCTCACAGCAAGAGGTTCTCTGGTTCGATTCTCGGCTGGGGTGCCTTCTTTGTGGAGTTTGCATGTTCTCCCTGTGTTCACGTGGGTTTCCTCCGGGTACTCCGGTTTCCTCCCACATTCCAAAGACATGCATCTGGAGCATTTCTCCCCGGACCTCTGCTGAAAACAGGCTCTGTGGAACCTAGTCGGACATTCCCGGTCAAAAAAAAAAAAAAAAAAAAAAAAAAAAAAAACTATGTAAAAGGGAAATATAGTTGCTACACACAAGGGGTTGTATATATCGCTTTTTGTCTGAAATGCCCAAGATTTTATGTGGGTAAAACAGAACAGAAATTGTCCCAGAGAATATATGAACACATGTATGATATCACCCATCATAAGGACACAAATGCATTGTATAAACATCTTAAAAAATGCCCTGCACATGGTTTTAAATTTTTGGTAGTAAATCAGGTTGTGAAGGATGCCAGAGGGGGACCTTGGAAGTTGTATTTGGAGAATAAAGAAACATGGTGGCAAATTTACCTGAATGCAAGTACCACCCCAGTCTGAATGATATGATATGATATCAATAAACAGTCTTTTAAAATTAAAAGTGTATGATAGATAAAAAAGAAAATGAATTATTAAGTAAAATAAGTTAATATTTTAATAGGTTTTATAAATTAATGTATGAATATATATTTAAGAAGAAGTTTTAATTATGTGTTACAAACGGGTCTACTACCAGAGATTGAAATTAAATTATTTCCAAATCTGGTAGTAGATGGCCAATAATGCGAAATTGCATTTCACCGAAAGTGCACTTTTGCGAACACCACTTGAGCGAATGGTTGCGGACCTCAGGATTAGGGCTTGGGTTAAGGATAGTGGATAGCTAATATGGCTATCCAATATCCTTAACCCAAGCCCTAACCTTAAGGTCCATGACTACTGCACCACAGTGGAGGAAATTGTATGTCCTCCATGGTGCAGCAGCCATGGACCTATGTCCTCCACTGTGGTGCGGTAGTCACGGATCTTAGGGTTAGGGCTTGGGTTAAGGATTGTGGATAGCTAGTAGGGCTAGCCACTATCCTTAACCCAAGCCCTAACCCTAAGATCCGTGACTACCGCACCACAGTGGAGGACATTGCCCGTTCGTTCTAGTGGTGTTCCCGAAAGTGCCCTTTCGCGTTAGTGGGCATCTACTACCGGATTTCAAAATAGTGTAATTTCGATCTCCGGTAGTAGACCTGTTACGAACATCTATTGGCTGTTAATAACATGTGATACTTTTAAAAGTAATATAAATAATGAACTGGTGTACTAGTACTAGGAGGTTATCTGAAGACGTTTGGTGATCAAACTTAACGAAAGCACTAGTAAAATTGTTCAAAAAATATTTTTGCCTGGTTTAAACTGTCAGCCAACTTTTGGTTTTGGTCATTGGTTAGTATTGACGTTGTGTGTTTTCAACTTCCTATCAACCCAATGAGTTTTTGGTTTCATCCAAGTCTAATAATTCCTATGGCAGGCAAGTCAAAAAGGGACTCATATCCATGTTTATATATTCAGTCATACAGCCAGTAGATTTAAGTCACTGATTCAGATATCCTTGTATGGCCTGATTTTGTAGTAAATATTGGATGCCAGCAATGAAACCTAGTGCAACCATACCTGCCATTAGGTTCTTCAGGATTTGTACCTTCCTGGAGGTAGTGTTAGGGCTTTGCAACAACATTGTTGTGTATATATATATCCCAATCCTTCACTTGGAGAAGAATATCTTTCTCTCTCTCTGTCAGTATATATATATATATATATATATATGTGTGTACGGGTCTACTTCATATGATCAAAAGCTCATATGATCGAGAAACTTTTCATAGACACCAAAACACCTAAAGCTCAAAACACCGAAAACTCACTTGATCAAAACTCATAACATCAACACATGAAATTCAAAGCATTATGCCCTTTCCCCACTGTAGCGCGACCCTGGAGTTAGAATAAATAGATAGGGGGATGTGGGGGGCACAGACTCCCCCACATACATAATAAATTTTAAACATACACGTGGATAATTATAACAGAAATTACAATATTTAGCTAAATAATGTGGGGGGGGTCTGCCCCCACACACCCCTAACTATTTATTCTAACTCCAGGTTCGCGCTACAGTGGGGAAAGGGCATAATGCTTTGAATTTTATGTGTTGATGTTATGAGTTTCGATCAAATGAGTTTTCAGTGTTTTGAGCTTTCTGTGTTTTGGTGTTGGTGAAATGAGTGTCGATCATATGAGCTTTTGATCATATCAAGTAGACCTGTCTGTACATACATATGTATGTATATATACACATTTTTGTCTAGCTCTCTGTCTTATCTATCTCTCTAGCTATCTGTCTATATATCTACCTGTATATCTATCTATCTATAAATCTAACTACCTACCTACCTACCTAGATACAATATATCCCTAGCTAAACAAAAGTCATCCAGGGGCAAAAAAAAAAAAAAAAAAAAAAAACAGTTAAGCCTTCTAGCATCAATATGTCTTTTCAGGGATCACTACAAACATTGCCTGTTTAACTGATTTGCTAAGAGTCACACATTATTCAAATGGAGACTAATGGAGTCAATCCCAAGACTACAGAATGAAGTTTGTTAGCCGTACATAACATTCGGCTTCTACACTAAATTACGAGGCAGCTCCAGCATTACCTTACTGAATGCCTTCAACATCCACTCATATATTACATTCTGTGTGCCTTTTATCTTATCTGCCCAGGATTAAACCCATGATGATATCTAGTCATAAGGAGAGATTCTATTTATGAGAACCAGACTTATACTCAGTGGTTAAAACTAAAACTGGATGATAAAACAAGGGCTGAGAAGATTCCTTCCAAGATATGTTGATAACTGAAATCATGACTTCTTTTCAGGAATGTACCATCTCATAATCCTCATGATAACTTTCACAGTTTCAGTTCATGTAAGATATCAGTCAGAGAAATCCCAGCTTTATTCATAAAGTTAAGGATAAGGCGGAACATCATAAGCAGTCATAAGTAATCTTTCAAGCTGAAAGCTCCTACTTAAACTATGTCAGAGTGGTCTGCAGTCTGCACTGAGCATACAGTAAAATAAAGTAAAAGTCATTCCATCTCTCTGTTACATGCTTAGTGTACTCACATTAGGGCCTCCTGTCATATTTGAAAGCTACCCTTGCAACTTTTTCCTGTAATTATATTATGTGCATGGTACATATTTATATCACTTACTTGATCTGAATTCTTATCCCTTCTGAAAAGGTTGGCTGACCCCACTGGCGTCTTGGCATTCTGTTTTAGTTGTTTTATGATGAAACACACTTGCTTGTTTGTGACTTATCTACATTGTCCTATTGTTGCAGCCCTTGTATCTTACTTTGAAATCTGTCTCAGCATTTTTTCCAGAAAAATGTAGCACACAACTACTTAGGAATACAGTACCCTGCCTATCCCAGCAGCTTGTGCCAGGTACATATTGTACTGCGTCCTGACTTTTAAGGTCATTTCAGAGCTTTAACAGAAATACAAGTAATAATAACTGAATGGAGACCAAGTAAACTAGTCACTCAGTGTATTAACATTCATCAAAATTTGTCAACACTCATCAAGGAAGAAGTGTTGGCATATGTACCAGTCCCTCCTCCACCATTGCAAAATGTACAATCTCTTGCTGTGTCACATTTTAGTGCTGCGTGTTCGGTGTATCATGTTAATTTTCATACTGCTCAGTTACTTTACCTAGCAGCCATGGACTTGTATCTGTTGGACAGAGGTCATTCAAGACTTTTCTCTGGATTTCTTACAATGCTTGCTTTAGCAATACAAGAAAACCTCATTTTAGTGAACCTCTGTTGTGTAACAGACACTTTAAATGGATCCTGCTACATGAATTATATATTTTTCCCCTGACAATGTGTGCACTTCATTGTAGCAAATTTTGTAGAGTCAAAATCTTGTTAACAATATTTCAATATTTCTTTAAATCAGAATGTTCTAGTTATCATTTCAGTTTATTACAAGACATCATTCAGAGAATGAACCCGCAAATAAAATGAAATCACCAGCAAGAAAATCATCACTTTAATCAAGCCTTTCTGGTTTTAACACTAGTTTGAACTTTATTTTTCTGGTTTAAATGAATAATCTATGCAATCTCTAGCACTGTTGGAAAGTCAATGAGACCTGTTCCCAAAATGGTCAACATTGCTAGAGGACTGTAAAGATGGTGTGCATTTATAACACTATAGATGTGGTGTTGATCAGTGTGGTATTTTAATGTGGGGATATGCACAACAAATATAGACCAGCAGCACAATGTGAGACACTGGATGTTCTTCATCTCACATTGCTGCAGTCCTTACACTTGGGTAGTCCGCTGTCCTCGGTCGGCCCGAATATCAAAGTATAAGGCTGACGTCGGTCAAGGCGCATTAGACTGACATCAGGACGTCAGGGTACAAATGCGCATGACCGACGTCATATCCTCAGTCTTTTTTGCCGCATGGTCCGATGCAGAAGCAGCATTGCAAGTGCTGTTCGGCGTTCTGAAATTTTTCGAATTCGGAGTTTCAGACCGAGTCAAAGTTGGCTAAGTACCCCGTTGGGGAATATTTTAGTTTTTTCTTGCCTCAGTGGTTTACCGGATGTCAGAAAAAGTGAATAACTGTATTTCTTGTGGGAAACAGATACCGCATAGAGATTACCATACTTTGTGTATTCCTTGTTTAGGGCCTGAGCACGACGTTGTTGGGTGTCGCTCTTGTGCTAGATTCAATAAGCGCACTATAAAGAGAAGGTTAGATTGTGCCAGGTTAGTCTTTGGGAAGCGGTGCAATTATAAAATGCCGTCGGATGCTCCGACGCCCGCTTCTTCGAAGAAGCGCAAGGACAAAGCAGCTAAGCCTAGGCTTGAAGAGCCGTCCGTACCGGACGCCGGTTCTTTAGAGGTGTTGGTGGAGCCGGTGGTTCTGCCGGAGGTTTCTCTGGAGTCCCAGGGAGAGACTTTGTTATTGCAAGATGTGGCCTCTCAGGAGGCAGGTCAGGCTGAAGGGGCTTCTCAGGTTACTGTGCTCCCCTCCCTTCCTAGGGTGGTTAGGCCCTCTCCTTCTGTTTCCAAGGCTTCTCCCAGAGGCAGGCCAGGTTTAGCTTCAGTTGGTGTCACCCTAGTTCTTCAGGATCTGTGCCCAAGAAGCATATGCTTAAAATGGCAGAAGATTTGATTACTTTGATTAGAGGTTCTTTGCCCCCTCCTGATAAGAGACCTAGGGTGGAACCTGAGCTAGGGAGTTTGGAGCAGGCTTCGGATGTTTCTGAGTCTTCGGCTGAAGACTTGCAGGAGTATTCTCCTTATTCTGATTCTGATGTGGATGATTCTACTCCTTCTGCTTCTCCTCCTGAGGATTTTTCTTTTCAGAGACTCTTCATTCCATGAGGGAGCATTTTAAGTGGGAAGGTCAGGACTTCTCTGATTCCAGGAAAAGGCTTAGGGAATTTTTGTTTTTACCCCAGCATAGGCCTTTGGCTATACCTCCTGTTCTGGATGTTGTGGAAGATGTGTTTGCAGAAGCTTCCCTTAATCCTGATTCTTTGCCTCCTGCTCCTGTTAAACCGGACAGGTATTACAGGGTGCCTGAAGCTCATAAGTATCTTTTAAGAGTCCTAGGGCAGACCCAGAAACTGTTAGTCAGGGGCCTAAGGGTGTTAAGGCTTCTGTTGTCAAAAATCCGGTTCCTCCAGATAAAGAGGCCAGGGCTTTGGATAGATGGGGAAAGAAAGTTTATACTTCCTCCACCCTAGCTATGAGGGCTTTGAATTGCCAGTTTCACATGTTGAAATACCAAAACTATCTCCTTTCACAATTGAAGTCTAAGGTAGATGCTCTGGCGGAGGGTATTGAGTGTAAAGAGTTACAAGATTTAGTACATGTTTCTGACCAGGTGGGTAAGCATTCTTTGCAATGTGGTTTTGATGCTGTACAGGCCTCGTCTAGGGTGGCTGCCACTGGGTCAGTTCTTCGCAGGCACGCCTGGCTGAGGGATCAGAATTTATCTGACCATGTTAAGACAAGGATTTTAGATGCTCCTTTACAATCGGATGTGTTGTTTGGTTCTCCTGTTGAGGCAGTCTTAAAGAAAATGGAAGACAAGGCTAAGTCTATGCAGACTGTTAAAGATTTTTTGCAGGTTCAGCCTCCGAAGTTTAGTAGAAATTGGCCTACCAAGGGATGGACGTATCCTTCTTATGATTCTCAGTCTAGGGGTAGATCTAGACGTGGTAGGGGCAGAGCTCAGGGCTCTTTCAGGCCTAGAACAGGGAGTTCACCTGCACAGTCTTCGGGTGAGGGCAGGGGTCAGTCCTTTCGTAAACAGACCCAATGACCTACCTTTTCAGCTGCCAGAGCCTTCTCGTCTGGCAGCACCTTTGGGAGGAAGGTTGGCACTTTTCAAAGAAAATTGGAGTTTAATTACCCAAGACAGATGGGTATTGGATATCATACACCACGGTTACAGGTTTTATTTCCATACCTTGCCTCCTTTCAAAGGCATGCCAGACGTTCCTCCTCAGCAAAGAATAGAGGCTCACAAGCAAATTTCTCTGTTACTCCAAATAGGGGCCATACAGCCGATCCCTATGCCAGAAGTGGGCCTAGGATTTTATTCTCGCCTGTTCCTAGTACCAAAGAAAGGGAACACGTGGAGACCAATTTTGGATTTATCTATCCTCAACACTTATCTGGACATTCCCAAGTTCAAAATGTTGACGTTACAACAGCTTTTACCTCTGCTGGGCAAAGATCATTGGATGGTAACTTTGGGTCTCAAGGAGGCTTACCTTCATGTTCCTATCAGACTGAGTTGCAGGAAGTATCTGCGTTTTCGAGCTGGGACTTCTCATTATCAGTTCTCTGCATTGCCCTTTGGCTTATCTACTGCGCCCAGAGTGTTCACGAAAGTTCTGGCTCCAGTGATAGCTTTCCTCAGGTTAAAAGGAATACAGATCTATCCTTATTTGGACGATTGCCTGATTCTGGCTCAAGGAAGGGACGAGCTTCTTCATCATTTGGAATATGTGATAGCAGTGCTAAGATGCCTGGGGTATTTTGTGAACGAAATAAAGTCCAGTCTAGTACCCTCTCAGGACATGTGCTTTCTGGGTGTGAGACTGAATACAGCATCCCAGATGGCCTTTTTGACCCCGGACAAACAAAAGAATCTTTCCCTTTACTTTCATCAATTGTCTCATCAGTCCAGGCTGACTGCAAGGACAGTCCTTCAAGCCTTGGGGTTCATGGCATCTTGTATTCTGGTGCTTCCCAATGCCAAACTGCATATGAGGAAGCTACAATGGTATCTCAAAAATGTATGGACACAGCACTGCCAGGATTTGGACACTGTCATTCAAATAATACCTTGCATTCAAAAGGAATTGTTGTGGTGGGCTCAGGCATGTCACCTAAACAAGGGACTCTCTGTGACCCGGCCAGAGGCGAGTCAGATTCTAACGACAGATGCCTCAGACAAAGCTTGGGGAGCTCATCTGAATGGAAAGTGGATACAAGACAAGTGGCCTGCCAGACTACAACATCTACATATCAACTTGAAAGAGATGTTGGCAGTCCAGTTTGCATTAATAGCTTTCAAGGATTTACTTCTTCCAGGGCAGGTGTTGATTCTAACAGACAACACAACTGTCATGTGGTACATCAACAAGCAAGGCGGAACACATTCTTATCCTCTATGCAGGCAAGCAATGATTTTGTGGGAGACTGCTCTCAGTTTACAGCTAAATCTTCAAGCAAGGTTTCTGCCGGGAGCACAGAACTCCTTAGCAGATGTGTTGAGCAGACGAATTATGGATCCCCACGAGTGGAAATTGGATCCTCATGTATTTCAGAAATTGACAGTGTCATGGGGAACTCCAGACATAGATCTGTTCGCTTCTCCACTAAACCACCAGCTGCCAAAGTTTTGCAAGAAAAGGTTTCATCCCACAGCTTGGAAAGTGGATGCTCTTTCTTTCAATTGGAGCAATCTTCATGTGTATGCCTTTCCACCTCTGCCTCTCCTCCCAAAGGTACTACTAAAGGCCAGACAGGACAAGCCAAGGATGATTTTGATAGCTCCAGATTGGCCTCGACAGCATTGGTATCCATTACTGAGAAGCCTGGTACGGGAGCCTCCATGGCCTTTGCCTTCGATTCCACACCTGTTGTCTCAGGAGGACAGTCATTTGCTCAATGTCAAGCTTCACTCTCTGCACCTAACAGCCTGGCATATTCTGTTTTGAACCATAGTGGGCCTCCACTTCCACAACAAGTTTTGAATGTTATTTTGGAAGCTAGAAGGCCTAGTACAAGGAAAGTGTACGCAGATAAATGGAAGAGATTTTTATTTTGGAGTGCAGCAAAGGATTTTGATGTTTCTGAGCCTAATTTAAGTGTGGCTCTTCAATATCTTACTGAGTTACTGGACAAAGGTTTGTCCTTCTCTTCTATTAAGGTTCATGCTGCAGCAATTTCGGCTCACTATGATTGTGACCCACCATTGTTTTCTCATCCTTTGTTCAAGCAATTTCTTAGAGGGGCAAAGAATATAAGACCCCCACGAAGAGCTCCTACTCCTGCTTGGGATCTCAATTTTGTGTTGGAGAAACTCACTCTACAACCTTTTGAGCCTGCAGCTACTACCGAGTTGAAATTTTTATCATGGAAGACTGCTTTTTGTTGGCCATTACCTCTGCAAGAAGGGTTTCTGAGTTGCAGGCCCTTATGGCGGTTGAGCCTTTCTTAATTTTCCATAAGGATAGGGTATCTTTACGTACGAATCCTTCCTTTATGCCTAAAGTGGTTTCTAGTGTGGCTTTAAACCAAACTATTCATTTGCCTACTTTTTATGCAAATCCCCAAAATAAAGGGGAAAAGATTTTGCATACTTTAGATGTACACAGGCAGTTGCGATATTATTTGGACAGAACTAAAGGGTTCAGGCAGTCTCAGCAGTTATTTGTTTCATTTGCTTTGGGTTCTCAGGGCAAGCCTGTGTCAAAACAAACTATTTCTAAGTGGATTGGGTTTTGCATTGCTTTCTGTTATTCCCATCATGGCAAGGAGATTCCAGCTGGGATTAGGCCTCATTCCACTAGGGCTACTGCCACTTGACAGCTTTTTAAGGGGGGTGGCAACTAAAGATATTTTGGAGGCAGCTACTTGGAGTTCAGTGCATACTTTCTCTAAGCATTATCACCTTCCACTTTACTCTAAATCTAGGGCTGGTTTTGCCACTGCTATTTTACAGGGCATTTTGGCAGCTCCTGCTTCTTTATAGTTTTGCCATCCTCCCTTTCCTCTGCTTTGGGATTCTACCCAAGTGTAAGGACTGCAGCAATGTGAGATGAAGAACATAGTACAGTTTTGTACCTACCATAAATGTAGATGTTCGAAGATCCACATTGCTGCAGTCCAATTTACCTCCCTCCTTCCCTCTGTAGTTAGAGGCGGTTGTGTGGGTTGGGTTGTAAATATTGTGTATATTGTATATATTGTACATATTGTTAGTGCAAGGGTGGTTGGTTGGTTGTTTGCTGTCTTTTGGTTTTGACCTTTCTTTTTAGGGTCTTCTGACATCTGGGGCAAGAAAAGCCTGAGGATATGACGTCGGTCATGCGCATTTGTACCCTGACGTCCTGATGTCAGTCTAATGCGCCTTGACCGACGTCAGCCTTATACTTTGATATTCGGGCCGACCGAGGACAGCGGACTACCCAAGTGCAAGGACTGCAGCAATGTGGATCTTCGAACATCTACATTTATGGTAGGTACAAAACTGTACTTTTTATCTAAAGAATTTATAAGAAGACTGCATGACAGTGCCATAAGTATCAGTAGCAAAATGAATACCAGCGCACTGGTACAGTGGTAGTGTTGCCATTTCCCCAGCAAGAGGTTCTCCAGTTCAATTGCTGGCTGGGGTGCTTTCTCTGCAGAGTTTGCATGTCCTCCTTGTGTTTGTGTGGGTTTCCTCTGGTTGCTCCAGTTTCCTCCAACAATTCAAAGACATGTCTGGCACATTTCTCCCCAGGCCTCTGCTGATAATTGGCTGCATTCCAAGTTGGACTTTCCTGGTAAGCAAATGTTAAATAAAATAAGCACATGACATAATCAATCTGATAGCTTTCATATTATATACCTGAATTTGAAAACAGCACATAACTGCTAAGGAAGCAGCACCCCTCTAAATACAACTTGCAGAGAAAAAAAAAACATAAGCCTAATGGTTAAGGTGTTTGCCTTACAAACACAAGGTGCAGGGTTTGAGTCTCACAAGGGATAACTGGCTAAGCTTAAAATGGCTCACAAGGGCAGTTAGCTTAGTACTAATCTATGAACCTATGAACCTATAAAAATACTGGTTGTGTGGTAGTTCTTACAGAGAAAACCTCAGCTCCTCTAAGATTATCTACTGCTATCATAAACATTTATTCACAAGGTGTTACTTATGAATATCTCTGTGGTTGGAAACAAGCCACTCAAAATAAGTTGTGCCTATATGTCATATAGGCTAGTGGATAACATTATCTGATAAGCTGAAAACAACATCTGAAAAGAGGTCATAAACAATATCAAAACTGACTTCTTCACCATTAGTTGTACTAGGATTCACTACACCTTATGGACTTCTACAAGTTAGTTGCTTAACCAACAAGATCAACCAATCATCTGGAAAAATGAAGTATTTGATATGGCTATGTGTTCATGATTCAGTACTACTAGGAATACACAGCATTAGCTATGCCTTTAAGTGACTCAGGATTTGGGAGGTTTGACAGAGACAATGTGGCTGCAAGTATTCAGGGGTCAGAAGTCAGCAGAAATTCAGTCTTTCACTATATAGCTAGCTGCTAGTAAATGTTGAACCCAGCATATCTAATTGCCTCCCTAAACTTAAGAAAACACTTCATTAACTCAACTGCATACTTCTCGGCATAAGTGATGCTGTCTTCACAATAAAAAGCTTCAGAGTGAAACAGTCATCACTGACATAGACTTAGGCACTGAATTCAATAAAACTAAGCAGGAGTGCACTTGGAAACAATGCTTCAGGGGTAGCAAACAGAAACAAACATGGTACTGCCATATCAGACAAACTCAGAAATGGCCAGCTTTCAAAACATCAGTTCAGATATACTTATAAAAACTTTGTTGGTGACTCACACAGAGATTGTGGTACATAAACTTTTAACATGTTTTGTTTGCACCAGTGGACTAACCATAAACTCCCAACTCATTTTCTGTCCAAGTCATGCAGTAGATACTTTAGAACCTGCAAGAGCTGACAGCATCCAGTATGAATTAAACATGGCAGTTATGGTTATTGCAATATTTTATATTTCTGAAAATAATTTGATAACATAAACTACTCCCTTAAAATATGAGGCTGTTATATCTATTTATTTATTTATGTAATTTATTAACCAGGTAAACAAGGTGTTCCAGATATTCTTTTCAGTCATGATCAGACAAAAGTGGCAAAGACAATATAGTGTAGATATTTAGTAAAGTGTAATAATACAAATACTTAATGAATCAATAACAGGGCTAGGCAAATGGAATATAATCCAACAAATATTAACTGATATTACTAACCAAAGTACAGACTTCTGATGTACCAACACAATAGCATATGGTATGTATTGTGTATAAATATGTTATTATAGCAGTGGATGCACAACACTGTGCAGTGAAACTTCTGCAATATACAGGACAACATAAAAAAGTAGCAGAGATCAAATATCAAAAACATAGCAAAACTGAACATTAACATATGCTGCTTTAATCTAAGTACAGAATTATGATGCACCAACATTCTGAAGAATGTAATGCAAAGTATATAAAGTATGTAAATATAGCAGTGGAATGCATACCATGTCTGACACCCGTGCACTGGCTCAGCAATCAAGGAGCCTCAATCCTCACCACTAACACCAGTGAGGGGCATCCATATAGGGAAAGGATAATACATACACACACAGTAAAGTACAATTTCCCTTAAGAGCACACAGAGATCACAGTCAATCTGAGGCTTTCTCCCTTTCTCTCCAGGTCCCCAATAAGACTTCCCACTGGCACAGCTATAGGGTCCAGATCTCAGCCTAGTGGGCAATCTAAAACCTCCAGCACCCTCTCTGTCCAACCAGTGCTTCATGTCCCTGTCCAAGTAGCTGACACACACACACACACACACACACACACACACACACACACACACACACACACACACACACACACACACTTTGAGATACAACCACACAGACACTGCTGGGGAAGGCTGGCACAGGTTTTCCAGCTGTGTCCCTTTTAGCCAGACAATACTGTAGAAATCACTGCCACCACCCAGCTAATACTATCAGCTACTCAAAGGCCCTTATGAAAGGGGTGTCCAGTTATACTGTGCAATATTATTATCCAAATGGTAAGTGTAACTGAACAGCAATGCTTTTGGAGTGCCTTGGTGTAACTGAACAGCAATGCTTTTGGAGTGCCTTGGTACAGTATCATTATATATATGCAATGTACTCTTAGAGCTTAAATTATCTCTACACAAAACAGCCACAGTTGAAAGTTTTAAAAATATTGAATAATAAATAATAAAAACACAAGACAATACTTCTTACTATACGGTGCTAGCCAAGAGTTTAGAAATCACGGGAAATGCTTAAAATAATACAGTAGAATAGTTCTGACATCAACACAGAAAAACACTTAGTCTACTCTTCCTATTTCTTAGCTATTTCTAAGAGAAACACTAAAGTCTAAGATCCTACTTACATACAGACACAGGCAGAGTGGTGAGTTGGATGTTCTCAAGACAAATGCTCAAATGCTCTCATTCTTTCTGCCCTTCAATTGATAACACAATGCCGCTGATTCATTTCAGATTACATAATTTCTTTCTGGTTCCCAGGCTAACAGACTCTCAGAGGTTAATAGCCATTTTGATCTTGCAGCTGGTCAGGAAACCAGAGCAATAAAATAAATTATACATGCAAATTCTAGCCATTAACTCTGGCCTCAAAACAACAGGCAGAATGCCTTTATCTAGACATCTCAGCTCCGAACTTTGACATCAAATAATTGACCTATCAGCTTTATTACAGCAGAGTGCACTGTTGTTACATTTTTGCAGTTCCACATTTAACACCATTTTTCCCATTGAAGAGAACAAGCCTGTGGCTTATATTAATATGTACAAATGACAGAATTATCTATAAAATTCTATCTGGCTAGGCTGGCAGTTTTCACCTATTTTCACACATCTCCCCCCCTGGGGAACTCAAGCTTGTTTTTCAAGTGACTCTTGAGAAATGTTTCTTGAGAAGGTTAGGTCTATCTGAGTATACCTTACCCCATTCCCTGAATTGAGAGCCCATCTGCATTGGCATTGCCATTTGCACTTCGGTGCTGCATTGACATATCATATGCTTGCAAACCTAGGCTCCATCTTAGCAGCTTGGCATTTTGCTGGCTGGCTCTGTTTAACCATGTTAGGGGATTATGATCAGTTAAGCCACAGTGGTGCAGCGGTAGCATTGTCACCTCACAGCAAGAGGTTCTGCCATTTGATTCTCGGTTGGAGCACCTTCTGTGTGGAGTCTGCATGTCCTCCCCGCAGTTGAGTGGCGTTCAAAAGACGTGCGTGAATGGGTGTGCCTTTGTTGAGGGTTGGGTGTCAAGCTGGCACCTCGGCAGTGTAAAAATCTGCTGCCAATCATTAGCGGACCGTATTTCTGCTGTGTTGACCCCTAACTGGGAAAAGCCAAAAAGAAGAAGAAGAACTACAGTGAAATTTCTTCCATACAGATAAGGCTGAAGTTTCTGCAGTGCCCACACTATTGTTATACATTCCTTTTCTACAGCTGCATAGCATTCCTCCATGGGTTGGAGCCTACAACTGAAATAAACCACTGGGTGCTCTTCTCCCTCTGAAGAAATTTGGCTAAGTACAGCCCCCACCCCATGGTTTGAAGCATCCACCTGCCCAACAAATTATTTGCTGTAATCTGGGATGGCTAACGCAGGGGGTCCTCCCAAAGCTTCCTTAAGCTTCTGGAATGCCTGGTCACATGGTTTGTTCCATATTACCTTATCTGGCCTGTTCTTCCTCATCAGATCTGTGAGGTGAGCAGCTATGGTACTATAACTGGGGACAAACTTCCTGTAGTACTCTGCTGTCCCTAAGAATGCACTCACCTGTTTTTTGGTAACAGGTGCAGGCCATACCTGAATGGCTTCTACTCTGGCAGGTTCTGGCCTGATCTTACCACTCCCCACTCTATGTCCCAGGCAGGAGACCTCTGTCATACCCACCTGACATTTGCTGGGCTTAATGGTCAACCTTGCCCTTTCTAGTCTGCCCAGCACCTCCCTGACATGTTGAAGGTGTTCTTGCCAGGAATGGCTGTAGATGGCAATATCATCTAGGTAAGCAAGGGAAAAGCCTCCTGCTAGGATATGATCTACCAGCCTCTGTAAAGTTGCTGGGGTATTCTTCATCCCAAAGGGCATCTTTGTGAACTCATACAAACCAAAAGGAGTCACAAAGGCTGACTTCTCTCTAACACTGGGAGTCAAGGGCACCTGCCAGTAACCCTTGGTATGATCAATAATTGTAAGATACTTAGCCCCACCCAGCTGCTCTAGGGCCTCATCTGTCCTAGGCATGGGGTAAGTATCTGACTCTGTGTGACTATTTAATTTCCTGTAGTCCACACAGAACCTGGTGCTGCCATCCTTCTTTGGCACCAGCACCACTGGGGAGGCCCAGGGACTGTTCGACTCTTGAATTCCCCTAGTTCCAACATCTCCTGTATCTCCTCCCTCAGAGTCTGTTTTACTCTCTCAGGCACCCTATATGGGGCCTGCTTAATAGGCATTTGGGGTCCTGTATCCACCTGGTGCTGCACCAGGTGGGTGCACCCTGGTTTCCCAGTGAACACGTTCCCAAACTCCTGTAACACTGCTCGGATTTCTCGAACCTGGGTAGGAGACAGCTGCTAGGACATTGCTACTCTTTCCACTGAGGTGTTAGTCTGAGCCTCCTGAAGAGTTCAGTCACCAGATCTCCCTCAGACTCCACCTGCAATCCACTGCAAATGCTCAGCACAACGGCCTCTCTATCATGGTAAGGTTTCATCATGTTAATATGGTACGATTTGTGCTCCTGCCTCCTTGCCTAGCAGTTCTACCGTGTAGTTAACATCACTTACCTTCCTTACCACCTTGTAGGGTCCCTCCCAAGCTGTTTGCAACTTGTGTCTGACAGAAATGAGAACCATTACCTGCTGCCCTACAGCATACTCTCTAGCTTGAGCATTCCTGTCATACCAGACCTTTTTCTGCTGCTGGGCTTCTGCCAGGTTTTCCTGGGCTAAGCCCATGAGTTCCCTGAGCCTTGTCCTGAGGTTTAGGACTTATGTCACAACAGACTCCTTGTGAGATTCACACTCACCTTCCCATTCATCTCAAATTAAATCTAGAGGTCCTCTCACCCTATGCCCATACAGCAACTCAAAGGGTGAAAAACCTGTGGATTCTTGGGGAACCTCTCTGTAAGCAAACAACAGATGGGGCAAATATTTGTCCCACTCCCTCTTAAACTGGTCTGCAAATGCTGTAGCATGGACTTGATTGTAGAGTTTAACCTCTCAACAAGACCATTAGTCTGGGGATGGTAAGGGGTGGTCTTCATGTGCTTCACCCCACAGTACTTCCACAGACAAGCAAACAGGTCTGACATGAAATTAGCACCTCTGTCAGTCAGTATTTTTTTGGGAAACCTACCCTGCTGAAAATCTCTAACAAAGCATTTGCTACCTTTTCTGCCTCAATGGAGGACAGAGCCACTGCCTCAGGGTATTGTGTAACATAATCCACTACCACTAGGATATACTTTTTCCCTGTGGAACTTGGGGTACTCAGAGGCCGCACAATATCCATTCTCAATATCAAAATCATACACTTTTGAATATCATACATATCTATTTGTACAGCTTGCAGTTACATTGCTAAATAGAGACTTTTGATTCATAAGCATAATACAATTAAGCAGAAAAGCTTATATATAAATACACTGATTTATACATAATGTTATTTATAAAGATAATTGTTCTTTATAAAGTAGAAAACTGTACAACAATTAATTGATGTAGAGAGGTTTCTATAATATTGTCAACAAATAACTATTGCATTTTATATCTACAATTAACTATCTATAACAGCTCATACTTATGAATTATAACATTTCATACTTATGAATTATAACATCTATTCTCTTAAATTTCCTTATTATTCTGTTCTGTATATTTAGTTAAACAAAGGCAGAAGCACTTGATTGATGTTGACGAGATCTGAGGATGGAGGAATGTAGTCTTGATGACTTGTTCATCAAACCAGGAATTCAATATTCCATGTTTAAGGTTGTATATAGTTTCATGTTTGGTTTTAAATATTTGCCCATAACTGAAGCTTTGATATACAAATATGTCTTTATGTTCTCTTATAAATGTGTATCATTAAATGTTAATGGCCTTAATAATCCCATAAAGAGAAGAAGTCTAACCAAATACATGAAAACAAACACGCAGATATTGCCTTTTTACAAGAAACTCACATAGTAAGAAAAGACTTGGGTAGAATGTTTTTTAATGGTTATTCGATAGTAGTGGAATCTCACTATCAGACTAAGAGAAGAGGCACTACGATACTATGGAAAAAAACTTTAGCAATGCTTAAAAGTATTGATTTATATTCAGACAAGAATGGTATGTTATGTTTAATAATGTTAGAAGTAAAAAAATATATATCACATTGGCTAATACATATTGGATACCTGGTGTTGGTGCTGAAACCGCAACTAAATACCTAGAATTAATTTCACTTAAATCTAAAGGAGACATTATTCATGCAGGTGATTTCAATTGCATTCTTTCCATGAATGACACCACTAAAAATGGCAACTTTAAAATGACTGCCCCAGCCAAAAAACTGAATAACTTCATTAACCTTTCAAATTTGAGATGTACATATGAAATAAAAGAATCACAATCACTAAAATACATACATTACTCATATAGATTTGGTACACAAACAACTATTGATAAGATATTTGTCACTGATAACCTAATTTCTAAACTACAAGACGTTATAATTAGCCCTTGCCCATCATCTGATCCTAATGCTATTTTCTTTAAAGTGACCATTACACCAAGAGAACTGATATTTTGGCAGAGAATACCTGCATATATTACTAAATTAAATGGATTTAAAGAATGGCTTTTAAAATAAATAAAATCATTTCTTGATATTAATGATAACAATGAGACTTCTAAAGTTATAATTTGGGATACATTAAAATCTTACTTATTTGGTAAAATTAAAAGTTGGCACTTAAACAAAAGAAAAGAATGGGAAAAGGAGTTAATAAAAATACAATCAAAATTGATACATTAAAAAAGAATTTAAATACCAAAGACATTAACACAAGTTCAGAACTGAAACTACTAAACCTGGCATATATAGAAATTTTGAATCATAAAGTTGCAATGAATCTAGAGATAATTAAACTGCAATCTTACTCAGTTAATCCCAAGTATATGCACAGATTAGCAGTTAAATCAAAAAGTTTAACAAATGTTAATTATATTAAAGAGATTATAGATAATTCTATAAATCAACCCAAACATGTGACAGATTTAAAAGAAATCCTAGAGGTATTTAGAATATACCATGAAGCAGTAAACAATTCCAACTTAAATACTAGCACTAACACCATACAAGATACATTTTTGAAAGATAATATCAACAAAATATTAACAAATGAACAAAATTATAAACTATTCAAATCAATATCATTAAAGGAACTGAAGGAAAGAATTCAAAACCACAAAAATAATAAAGAACCATCATTAGATGGATTAATAGGAGAATATATATAAACTACTTCCAGATGAAACCCTAAATATATCAGTAGAAGCTTTTCAAGAGTTTAGAATAAGTCCAGCGGTGGTTGTGCTGCAGTAGCGTTGTCGCCTCACAGTAAGACGCTGTCCAGTTCAGTTCTCAGCTAGAGCGTCTTCTGCGTGGAGACATGCGTGAATGAGCGTACCTTCATTGAAGGTTGTGTGTCAGTGGGTCATGCATCGATACCAACATATATTACAAAAACACAAGTACATCTTCTTTGGTCTCTTCTCGCAATTGCAAGAAAAATTATTACATCAAACTGGAAGTGTAAAACAGTTCTTTCATTCATAGATTTTATTTCATTGATCAGAATTGTATGTAACAGAGAACTATTAACTGCAGCTTCAAGAACTACAAAAGTGACACATAAACAACTATCTTGGTTAAAACTAAAAAAAATGTTGGATAAAATGTAATTATAACAACAAACGTATATCTGTCATGGACACTGTATATAGTTTTACTTATGTTAAAATGTCTAAAAGTTTTATATTCTCTAAAAATTTTCTTGTATTTTTGCGAAAATTAAAAAAAAAAAAATAAGGAATGGCTTGAAGAAGAAATTGGAGGTGTTGCTTGTTAGTAGGGGATTAAGTACATTACCTTGAAAATTTAAAACATTTACATGTGTTTTTTTTAACTAATGTTTCTTTTTTTCTTAAATATTATTATGTTTTCTGTATCTCTAGTCTTACATGGGAATGCTATTCCAGGATGCCGGGGTTATTTCAGAGAAGGCTTTTCAACTGTAGAATGGCAGAAAGGTACTCTGTTGGGTTCATAGGATCATAAGAGGTTACTAGGCTAACAGCTGCAGGGCGCTTACAAGCCTAACCAAGTTCAACCTATGTTCCCAGATGTGTTATTGTGTCATTTCTTAAGGAATAAACAATGTTTGCTCATTAACTGAGGGAAGTATGTTTAATGAATAAGCTTAAACACTGGCAAATTTAATACAAAGGTTTCCCTAGGAGGGACTGATAGTCACTTTGTTTTATGAAGAGGGTATCAGTGGTATTTACTATGGGGAGAAATAGTACTATATCATAATACTGTGTTTTTTGTGATTTGGATGCAGTGCAGAAAGACGTGAAAATACAGGAAGGCCATATTCAGATACTGGGATGAGTACTTATATTGAAATGTTTTTTCAGGGGTAAGTAGGTGTGAGAATTTGTAAGCTACTTTTAATTGCTTTGACACTTTGTCTGCTTGAGTCTCAGTGTGCCAATGAAAGGAAATGTGATTATCTGGAAGTACTTCAAGATAATTTCATTGTTTTGTTGGGGAAGGTGTGTGCCTTCTTGGTCTATACTGCTTATGCTTTAGCACCGTTTAGTTTTTGAAGGGTGACAACCACTATTACTGTGGTTTTAGCAGTATTTACTGTAAGTTTATCATTGAGTAGCCAGTTCCAGATGGACTCAAAGTCTTGCTGAACTGTTTTACAGTGGGTTAGTTATGATTTGCGGGTTCTAGTTATCACTATGTTGTCAGCATAAAGAATAGAAATGAGACAAGTGAAGTCCTGAGGAGGTAATTTAAAAGCAGAAATTTTAAGTAGAGAGAGGTCCTGGGGAGGTGCTTTTATGAAAATGAAAAAAACTGAGGCATCAAACAGAAGATTAAATGGGATCTATGGCTATCTCAGTTGCAGAATGTAGTTTATCAGAAGGAAAGACTTGAAATCTTTCACATTTATGATCCCAAAAGGGGTTCTACAGAACCCAATACTGAAATGGTAGAAACAAAATCATACTTAAATATTCACTATGACACTGAACTCATATTTGAAGACCATCATCATTTGTCATAAAAAAAGCTTGATCAGAAAGTGGTACATATATTAAGTCCAAGCAGAAAGTTGCATTAGCATTGCAGTTGTCCATGTTTCTGTTTGGGTCCATTATCCATACTAATCTAGCTGATCTCCTAACTGAAAAAATAGAAATAGTATATCACAAAATGTTCAAATTCATCACAAGAGCCAAATGGAATGGGCATTTTATTTATTTATTTAACATTTGTTTACTGGGAAAGTCCAACTTGGAATGAACCAGTTTTCAGTGGAGGCTCAGGGAGAAATGCTCCAGATTCATGTCTTTGTAACATTTCTGCAGTGCACTTAAACAAATTGGTTGTCCTGATTTGCAGCATAAGTAGAAATAGGCTTATACATCCTTTGAGCATAAACAAGCAATAAGGTAAAAGAGAGTATGGAAAAGACACATCTGATGGATGATCAAGGCATAATAAGGGAGAGAGCCAGAGGCACAATACCTGTAGTTGCTGACCATGCATTAGATGTGTCTGGTGTACATTCACCCAATGTTTTGTTATGCTTAGAAAATGGACCACATTTTAAACAGTTTTAAGTGTTAAAGTCCAGATGTGCTCCATGTGTATGTGTACTTTTCTTACTTTAATTTACAGTAAAACACTCCTTCTGCCTTACTAATGGAAGAATCCCTGAGGAACAGAGAAGGAATTATGAAGTGAAACAATAATATACACATAAGTGTGTGTTCTTGTGGAGAGTGGTAGGTTTCATTCAAACATGTAACGTCCTATGATTCTATGAAGGTAATTGCTACTAATGACTGGTGAGTGGTAACAGCTGCAATAATGCGGTGTCTTAATACCCCTTTTAAATTGAATAAGATTTGTTCATTTTCCAAACTGAAGGAAGTTAACATTCTCTTCATTTACACTGGTAAAATTCCCATAGCTATGAAAAAAACATTCTTCTTCCCAAACACTCAGCTAATTAAGGTGAGGCAGGCACAGCAGATTTATCTGTTATAAAGAATCATGGGGTCAATGAAAGTGATTGAAACTCATAAATGAAAAACACACAAGATTGACTTTAACATAAATGCATAAAATTTGTATCATCCATGCCTTATTATACTTTTAAAATAAACTAAGCTTTGTTCATATTTCAAATATAGTGAAAGCAATGTATACATTAAAATACATATGTTTGTGTGTGTGTGTGTGTGTGTGTGTGTGTGTGTGTGTGTGTGTATATATATATATATATATATATATATATATATATATATATATATATATATATATATACATTTGTTCTGCATTAGTTGACAGTAAAATAGTTTTTCTACTTGACAAAAGATGAAGTCATTGTACTTAAAAGCAGTGGAGGATTGGAGAGTACCTTGAACCTTGGGTGGTATTCAAACTATGGACCCCCACACCCCTACACTTTTTGGGGGGACCATGCATAAATGCACATGTTCATTTGGATTCATCCTCCGGATTTAAGACCATTCAAACTGTTGTCATTATAATCCACCAAATCCATATCCATCAATTACAGCCATCTGACGTGTACACCTTAACCCTCTAACTGACATAAAAAATGACCATGGTAAAGTATTCCAACCTGCTCTACAGAAATATACACTAATCTTTATTTTATACAGAATCACATTTGCCCAACCCTTACTGCTTGACAAAATAATAAACAAATGAAGAGGAGAATGTTATTTTTCATCTACATCAAAGCTAGACTCTCCAATCTAGTTGATTGCCAGCATATAGAAAAAGCAAACATAAATACTCCAAATTGTTTCATACAAATGAACACTAGCTCCTATTGCCAAACTTTAAACTGAGTTTTCAAATGAAAAGGGCAAGTTGCTTTCATCCATAGCAGTGTTATCCTATCCACAAAAAGAGAGAATAAATATTTAAGTTTATTTCACATAAATATACACTAGTCCAGTCATTAATGCCAGAATTTAAACTAATCAAATGAAGAAATCGAGTTATTTTTATTCATAGTACAGCTAACCTCCACCCTAAATAGAAGAATATTCCAATTTGCTGCACACAAATGCACACTAACCCTTAATGCCATGCTTTAAACTGTGCTAATGAACAGGTCAAATTGCTGTCATTCACAACACAGCTAGCCCCCAATCTGGTAGCTTGACAGCGTATTACAAAAGAGGGAGTGAACATTCCAATTTATTTTACACAAATGAACACTAGCCCCTAATCCCAGACTTTAAACTGATAAAATGTAGAAGGCAATTTGCTCTCATCCACAGTACAGCTAATGACCTCCCATAAACAGACAATAAATATTCCAACTTATTTAATACAGATGCACATTAATCTCACCCTTAAAACTAGAATTAAAACTGAACAAATTAATATGACACATTAGTTTCATCAACAGTACAGCCAGCCCCATCATAGATTCATAGGTACTTACTATGCTATTGGTCAATAAAGATCTTTAGAAGCTTAACCTTGGATTCCCATGAATATTTTAGCTGTTATATTTTAAGTATGAATATCTCAGAGATGAGCAGAACATTTATATATTGCACCGATCCATGACAGACAAGTGTGCTAATCCAAGGTGAATTTGCAGTTATCCACCCATTTGTCTAGATTACATATGAAGAGTTTAAGAGAAGTATTTTGTTTTATGTGGAGAGGGAGAAGATTCCAAATAAGTGATATTCACTGTGAAACATATCTGTCCCTCCAACATGCTCTATTTGTGTTGCGAAAGAGACTTAGATCTCCTGAGTGGTGTTTATGCCCTCACTGGATTTATGAATGAGCAATAGGTCTGACAGGATAGGATCAGTTGAGGTTCTGCATGCAAGGCAGAGCTCATCCCTCAGTAGCCTGTATGACACTGTGAAGGGAAACAAGACTTTGAGATGGTCTACATAGTTTTTCTGATGTAGGTCCTTGACTTTCTTAGTAAGAACATGGTGTAGTCATTTAAGTTATGTCAAATGATCTGTCCAGTATGAAGTGGTGAGATCTGACTACAAATCAGTCTCGCTAGAAGTAACTTAGCAACTTAGCAACAAGTGGACTCAAAAACTTCTCCAAGGCCAATTACAACCTCTTACATGACAGCATAAATAGCTTTGTAGCCCCTCCCCCCACTGATAGAACAGACACCTATGCTGAGTTACACACCAATGCTTTATACGAGCAACTGCACAATTGTATTGACTCTGCCATACCTGATAGGATCCAAGCAAGATCTTCAAAGAAAACAAACCTGCCTGATGGACAATTGCCATTAATAGACTATACAACAGGAGAAAGAAACTGCTGTCCAAGAGTAGGAAGGAACAGTTTCAAAACTGGAAACACGCCCTCCTCAACTTAAACAAGCAAATAAGACTCCTAGTGAAAGTCCTCCATTGCTAACTGCAAATCCAAATTAGCTTCCCTAGCTAAAGATAACCACAAGGTGTTCTTTAGTTACATCCATAACCTCAAAGGTAAGGCCCAGATTTGAGCTCAACTTGTAGTTAATGGTACTACATATACAGAACCTGTGGATATAGCAAACCTGCTGGCTGACAGGTTCAGTGAAAACTTCACTCCCGCATCTCTGCCACATATACCCCAAAGCATCCCTAACACCTGTCCCCCACCTAGTAGGAGCAGGTCTTACATGCCCTCTATATGGCCAAAAACACAGCCTCTATGGGACCAGACAACATCCGGGGCTGTGTTCTACATGGGCTAAAACAGGAATAGCATCACCATTGAGCACACTTTTCAATCACAGCTTAAGCTCTGCGTTCATCCCAGCAGAATGGAAAACAACTACCATCATCCCTTTGCACAAAGGGAGTGCATCCGCACACCCAAGGAACTATAGACCCATTAGCCTGACCAGTCTTATCTGCAAGGCCATGGAATGAATCATCATGGACCTTACAAACACAGATATAGCAAATCTTCAAATGCTCACGCCCTCCCAGTTTGGCTTTGTCAAGGGAAGATTATGGCTGTTAAACTTGGTGGACTTCTTTGAGACAGTCACCAAAGCCTTAGATGAGGGCAAATCTGTGCATACGGCCTACCTAGACTTAACTAAGGCCTTTGACACAATTCCGCACTCAGGCATCATTGATAAACTCACTTAGCTGGGTATCAACCCATAGATTGTCAGGTGGGTTGAAAACTGGCTCACTGATAGAACTCATACAGTCAGAATAGGGGACTCCACCTTCTCCAGCAGACTTGTAACCAGTAGCATTCTACACAGATCAGTTTTGGGACACCTACTGTTTGGCATCTACTTCTCTGAAGTACAGGCTAAAACTAAAGGACTGTGGATGGCAAAGTTTGCTGATGACTGCAAACTGGGAGTGATCACTGAAACTCCCTAGCGATGTCAACATCCTGCAAGATGGACTTATGCAGACTAATGACTGGTGCCAAAGTCATGGTATTAAACTTAATGCAAAAAATGCATTATCATCCCCTTTGACAAGGGTGATGTTCCTGCAAACTACCACATCAATAGCAATACCCCAAGTACACAGTCAGTGGTAAGAGATCTGGGCACACAGGTCGACAGCAACCTTAACTTCGATCATCATGTCTCCACAGTGGTAATAAGGGCATTTTATATTGCTCATCTCATAAGTAAGGGCATTGCCTCTAGAAAAAAAAAGAGGTTATAACCCACTTGTACTCTTCCCTCATCAGGTCAATAATAAAGTACAATGCTCCCTTTGGTATGCTCCTTTCCAAACACATGCAGCAATTGGAGAGACCACAAAGTTTCATTAGAAAGAAAATTCAGGGTCTTCAAGATCTGTCTTATGTGGACAGACTGAAATCATTGTCACTTTATGTCATACAGACTGCTCAGAGGTGACCTTTGCCTTGCATACAGAGCAATCTCTGACTCAGTTTTAATGGAAATGCAAGTCAAATGGCACACATGTCACTCACTCAAAGGACCTTAACCTGTTATGTGACATCAACAGAATTTGCTGGAGAGACAGATTTGTCTCACAGAGGTTGTCCCACCTTTGGAACAAGCTTCCTGTTCATATTAAACAAAGCCTCTCATTGGCCCTATTTAAGCATAATTTGGATGATTGGATGGATAACCAAAAAATCTCCCCAGGATTCCACTTGGTTTCTCTTGGACAGGGTCAGTAGGTGCTGAGTTTAGTGTTTGCTTGAACCAGACACCCTTGGGAAAATGGGTTGAACTTGGTTAAGCTTGTAAGGGCCCTGCGGCCATTAGCCTAGTAACTTCCTATGATCCTATGATTATATTCAGTGATCGGCCTGATTACAGCATAACACACACCTGGATCTGGACACCATACTCTTGGTAATAAACTGTGTAATGAAAAAGCACTTTCTTACAATAGTGGATATGTGGTAACCAAAAGACAGCTCATTATCTACATTGTTTCCCAGATCCCCAACAACTGGATCAATTTTCTGGGATGTGTTGTTAATATGGTAGGTAAAAAGGACTTCTTGCTTGCCAAAGGGTACTATTATACATTTCTTGTCTTTCATTTTTTGTCCATGTTTTTGACATCAGCTATTGGTTTGGCAAAGGACCTCTTAGAAGAACTTGGTGTCCTCTGGGACATTTATGATAGCACCAAGTTTCCAGTTATCTTCCAATTTGGTCAACCGTTAACTCTTAACAGAAGCTATGACCTCCAAGAAGAAAATACCAAAGAGTGTTAGCTGGGATAGTTAATCTACAATATATAAGTATGGGGTGTTGTTGAATGTCTAGATACACAGTGTGCACTGATTTTCCATCCATTCATTGTGTCAGTAACCTTCTCAAAAAAGTCAACCAGGTTAAGTAGGCAGGATCTGCCCTTAGTAAATCTGAACTGGCTTGGGTTGAGGGTTCATAGGTTCAGAGGAGATTACTAAGCTAACAGCTTAAGAGCCCTTACAAGCCTAGCCAATATAACCTGATTTTACCCAATATATGGCCCCTAGGGGCAAAGGGATGGCATGGATTTATGCCTATGCATTGAGTATCTTACAGATTGTCCCTGTCCTTAAGGGACATAGGCACTACCCCAGGTGTGAATTTGTGATTCCCATCCATTGATCCAAACTGCATTTGAAGAGGGCCAGAGAAAGGTTCTGCTTAATGTGAATCAGAGGCCTGCTCCAAAGAAAGGGCAGTCTCTGAAAAACATATCTTTCCCTCCAGCATGTTTTGTTTGAGTTGCTGACTAAGTTTAGAGCTTTAGGTTGGCTGATCCTTGTGCTGTTTGATTTGTGGATGTGGCAGATCCATCTGGGTTAGATTTGTGAGTGCCTTGTAGGTCAGGCATAGGTCTCCCCTTAATAGTTGGTAGGAGACAGAGTAAAGGCATAGGGCTTTTAGTCTATCCACATAGGACATGTTGTTTACACCCTGCATTTTCTTGGTGAGGAACCTATGAGGTCGCTACAGTTGCTGTAAGTGCCTAGTCAACTGCATGCCAAATAACACACCATACTCAATTATTGATCTAAGGTGGGCTGAGTACAGTGGGACTATAATTTCCTTGGATATGGATGCCATACCTTTACTTATAAGTTGTACCACATAGAAGGACTTCCTCACCATTGTGGACACATTGTGGTCAAAGTTCATGCTACTGTCTATCTGTCTGTGTACATAGATCTCTTACCTCTGAGTCTACTCTTAGGGGTGTGCTATTGATGTTGTAATTTGCAGAGGTATTTAACTTCCTGAAGGGTATGATAATGCATTTTTTCACAATTAGTTTCAGGCCATGGTTCTGGCTCCAATCATTTGCCTGAGCTAGACCCTCATGAAGGATATCAACATTATTATGGGATTCAATGATTTCTCAAATTGCAGTTGTCAGCAAACTTTGTCATCCAGAGGCCTTCCACATTAACTTTGACTTCAGAGAAGTATATTCCAAACAGGAGTGGTCCCAGCAATGAACCCTGTAGCATGCCATTAGTAACTGGCCTCTTGGCTGGATTTGGATTCACCCACTTTAACCACAACTGTGCTGTCTGTGATCCAATTGGCTATCCATGTGGTGATTTAGGGATTTATGCCCAGTTTTGTGAGTTTATTTACAATACCTGAGTTGGGAATTGTGTCAAATGCCTTGACCAGGTCAAGGTAAGCAGTGTGTACTGTTTTATCCTCATCCATGACCTTAGTGACTTTCTCTAAGAAATCCACCACATTCAGTAGGCATGACCTGCCCTTGACAAACCTCAATTTGGTCTGGTCCAGTGTTTGGATGTTCTGTGCCATTATTTATCAGGTCCATGGTTATTCTTTCCATGGCCTTACATGTACGACTAGTCAAACGTATGGGTCTGTAATTTCCCTGGTTAGTAGATGGTCCCCTTTTATGCAGAGGGATGACTGTTGCTGTTTTCTACTCTATCAGGACAAAGCCAGTCCATAGGCTGTGGTTAAATAGAGATCCTAATGAGCCTAATAAGTCCTTATTTCAGCTGTTTAAAAGGCAACCTGGTATATTGCCAGGCCCCACTGAAGCTGTGTTTTTAGCTTTAGAGAGTGTTAGCAGATTACCTATGTTCTTTTTTATTAATTCCATAATGGTCCATTCCATATTCTTACAAATGCAGCTGGTCAGACTTATGGGTCTATAATTTCCCAGGTCTATCGACACCCTACCTTTCCGTAAGGGGATGATAGTTGCTGTTCTCTACTTATTTTGATGCAAAGCCTGTTTGGAAGTTGATATTAACCAGCCTCTGTGGGGGGTCTGACATATGCTGTTTCACGCTGGTCATTAAGCATCCCTGTATGTTCTGTGGCCTCACAGAAGCAGTGTTCTTGGCCTTGGATCATGCCTTGAACACTTATTCATGGCAAATTTGTGGGGGTTATAGATGCAGATATGGGATTTGTGAATGTAGGAGGAGACAGGAGCGAGATGTTAGAGCTAAATTTATCTGCAAGTAAATTGGCTATTTTCTCTAGGTCCAAGAATGGTATATAATTTACTTTAGTGCTCCGCATTGTTTCAAAGGTTTCTACCTTATCTAAAGAGGGCTTTGTGGATGTCCTTTGCCTTGGTGCTAATTTTTACCTCATACCTGGTTTTTGTTGATTTGATCATGACGTAGAGTTTTCTGTTAAGTTTAACAAAAGCTTTTTTGCATCTTCAGAGTGCATTTATTTTTATGTGCAATATGTTTTTTTATTATTATAGAGACTGTCTATTTGGGTTCCATTGTAGGGTTTTATTTATGAATTTAGCATTGTATTTACTTCAGTGGGGGACAGATGCATCTATATGGATCTATGCGGCTATTCACACGTACATAGAATTTGACAGTAAAGGATTCTACATACGTAGTGGGGTCATTGAGTTGTAAGGGGATGTGGAATTTAGCCAGGTCATCACTCAGTTTCAGTAGGTTAGCTTCTCTGAATACCAAGGTATTGGAAGAGGTTTCCAGATTCAATCTTAAGGTGAATGTGACTGATTTCTTGTCCAAGTAGACCAGGGAATGAGTTTAATTGGTAGGGCGCACAGCTTCCACATACTGGTGAGGACTAAGTCCATTATTTTATTGCCCCTGGTTGAGGTGTGGACTAACTGGTCCTGCGAGTTTGTATTGAAGTCCAAAAATCTCTGAGCATACATGTTAAGGATGTATACATCTCCCAGGTAATGGGGGATAGTTGAAGTCCCCTGGAAGAATGGTGTTTGGCTGCATGTGCACACATGGTTAAAACTAAGGAATTTACCACCAGCAATACATCGAAAATATACACAATAAACTTCATGGGAAATTGCAGTAGTGATTGAGTTATTTATCTAGCTAGTTGCTTTTGTTCCGCCTTTTATGTCGGACAAACCTCACGTCCATTAAGATTTAGGATCAGTGAGCATTTAAGTGACATGAGGAATAAAAGGCTTACAAATGCTCTTTACAAACATGTACTAACCCACCACACTGCCAAATTTCAATTTACCATCATAGATAAAATTCAGGGGAATAGAATGTGCAAGACAGGGTGGCATACCAAACTCAATGAAAAAGAATCAGGCTGGATAGTAAGGTTGGGAGCCCTCTTTAAACCTGTCTTGAATGAGCAGAGTTAATGTGGCATGCACCAATAGGAAGATATGGGCAATTCAGGTTGCATTATTTAAACAATGTGTGCAATTGTATGGATTAACACTGAGGAAGGCTATTTTGAGCCAAAACCGGTCTGTTGGTTTTGGGTTAGCCACTTTTTATGTAATAAAAGTCATTTTCTAACCCACTCTATTTGTGCTGGACTTTTTTGGTTGGCTTTATGTGATAAGGGGTCTCATTAATGATAAGTGGAAGGTAAAGGAGCTCCAGATTACCTTGTCTAACTTTTCTTGAGGTGAAGTGTTTTTTTTACTTTGTACCTTCATTTAGGGCAGTGGGCTTCAACATACGGTAGGCACTGAAACCATGCACTGACAGTGTGCTCTCAATAATCTTGAGCAAAGTCTGTATAACAATGCATATATCAATATATTCTAGGGAACAGAATGTTTGTAGGCATTGGAGTTTTTCAAGTCTTCTAGCAGACAGCAGCAATACCTTTCTGTTATCTAGATTCTGTTTTTTTTGTGTTGGAAGCTTTTGAGGACTGATATTGCCTTAAAATGGCACTATGAGCGTGGACAAAGTTTTAGTCAATATATATGAAGCCGGGGGGGGGGGGGGGTATGTGCAGGCCATCTCTGTTAAAGAAGTTAGGAATGTCTACCAACTTCTCCCAGGCTGATATATATTGGACCATTTTTGAATGACACCAGAAGCTAAACTAGTGATTGATGTATGCCAGTACTCTTTTCCTATTGTAGCATCGGTTTTGGTGATGATAACTTGCTACTCTCATTTCATAACCTCCTTGGACTCCAATTCTGAGAGCTTCATGATGTGTCTCTTCATATAGTACAGGAAGGTACATCTCATGTCATTTGTACCCATCCTCCCCAAAAGAGAGAACACATATTACAGCTTATTCACACAAATGCACACTAGTAGTTAATGCTAAACTTTTACTTGAGAAAATGAAGGAAGCAAGTAGTTTTCATCCACGGTACAAGTAGCCACCTCCCTCCCAAAAGTATAGAATAAATATTCCAATTTACATGATATAAATGCAAATGAGCCCAGCCCTTAATGCAAGACATTGCCTGACTTTAAAATGACCAAATAAAGATGACAAGTTAGTCCCACCCAAAGCATAACAAGACCCACCCCAGAAAAAGAGAGAATATTTCAATTTATTTCACACACTAGTCATTAATGTTCTGATTTAACCTAAACAAATGAAGATGACAAGTTACTTTTGTGAACATTACAGCTAGTCATCAACATATTCTTAAAAAAGCAAGTATTCTAATTTATTTCACATGAATATACACTAGCCCTTAATGAAAGACTTTAAAACATGCAAAGATAGAGGGTCAGTTGCTTGCATACATAGCGCTAATAGACCTGCCTTTCAAAAAGAATGTGGTTGCCAGTCAGCATGAAAAAAAAAATCTCCCTTTCAATTTGGCAATCCACTAATGAGCACAGCTAGCCAGATACACTTTTTAATACGTGTGTGGGTTTTCTATTCACTGCTATTCCAATGAATCATGGGACAGCATCAAAAGAAAGTTGCAGTACATTAGATAAGCTTCATGGAGCTGCAGATATTTATTTATTCTTTTATGTAAAGATAATAAAGGGTTACAGATCATGCAGATCTTTTTCTTCCACAGACAGCAACCAGATTGCTATCCAACAGACAAGTAAGGAGAGTGATTTATTTTATAAATAATTCAGTGTCAAATTTGAATGCTGTGAATCAGCCAAAAGAAAAGCATCTAAACATTTGCATGCTGTGTATATATGTATCTGGGGTGGGTCTCTATGCTTCGCATTACTGTATTGTTTGTGGTTGAATTTTAAGCCATCCCTTCTCTAATATTGAACACTTCAGAGTTGCAGATAGTAAGTGAGAAAATGTCTCCATTTTGAAATGTTTTCCCCCTGTTAGCACATGGATCTAGTGCAATGAAAAGGTGTTTTTTTCAGTGGGCTCCCTTTGTGAATTTCTTTAGCTCTTTGAGTGACCAAATGGTTCATTTTTGGTAGGCCAGTTTCTAATGCCATGGAATACTGGCAAACAAACTGCAGGAAGTCAGCATTCTCTTCACTTAACTCTGGTAAAATATACTTCACTGAAAACAAAGGTCATTCCACATCCAGAAGCTTCAATTAATTAGGGTGATATCCAGCAAAACAGGTTTGTCTTATGTAAATGACAATGGAGGGGGTGATTTTCAAATATCTAAGAATATATTGTACTGTAGTCTTTAAACAGATCTATGGTTGAAAAAATGAACTATGAAACATTGCAACATAAACAAGTAAGTCAACAAAGCACAAGGTTGACTTTAATATATATGGAAAAAACAGCATGTATTCAAGCATGCGAGCCCCTGAGCATCCACCCTCCACATGTCTAAATGTACTGACTTCAAGACTGTGTAGACTTCTCTGATCCAGTTGAATTACTTGCATAATGTTTGACTGCACACACAAGTCAATTAAATAGATGGACTATTCACATTTTGAGTAACTATATCCTTCATGTATCCCTCTGTAGACAACAGTTGGTGCTTGATTTATTTCTGTGTATAAGGAAAGAGGGATTGTATGTGAAAATCTAAGTTTTCTTTTTTACATTTTTATTCTAGGTAATTTTGTAGGGGCTACATAAAGGCTTATTTGCTATGGATTGTGATGGGTGATCATTTCTGTGAATGGAGGGATACTAGCTGGCATGTCACAAGAGTAAGTGATTAGTACTTTACCTGTACATTAGATACATCTGATACACAGTTAATTTCACTCAGTCATATTGTGTCGTTCTTTATACTTTTGACAAGTCTACCAGCTACTAACTCTATGGAAAGGTATAATCTATCTGCAGAACTTTGATATAGGTAGTCATACTGAAACCATGCAAAGTCAGAATAGATTTGAGGATGGGCTGTGTGATTATTACCTTCTAGGCTTACAGAACTCACTATACAGGGAAATAAAGGCAGAAGATAAACTGCTTTGGTTCAAATCCAAGGCATAAAGTAACTTAAACAAACTTAATAGGTTTCCTCTTAGCATATTGCACTGTTCAAATAATTGATCAGTCCATGTGCAGTCTAATGTGTTCATGTGTCTTTTCATTCTACCTAACAGGCACTCTGCCCTAGCCTCACTGTTCTTCATCCACATTCACAGTACCCTTCCTCCATTTCTCACCCTTCCTCCTCCTCTAATTGCCACTCATACCTCTTGACTGTACAGATTTTCGCAGAATGTCTAGATTTTTGACTCACATTTTTCCATCTGTTTCTAAAAAAACTATGTTTTTCTGGCAAATCACTGGCAAATCATTGATGACTGAAGTCAGGAAATAATGACAGACATTTGAGTTTCAGACTTCAGATGTTCTGGAAAATTCATGTTCAAGCAAAACCTGTTATTCGATCAACTTTCTAAGCTTGTGAGAGCAATATTTAGAAAGTATCCCTAGTTTTGGGTCTTTTCCCCATTGTTTGTGGATTTGTCCAGATTTCTTGCTCTAAGAGGTTCAGAGGTATATAGCCACTATCTCAGATTGTATACCATCAGTCCTTAACATATTTGATGTTAAAAAAGAAGTTATGTCTTACCATAACGTTCCATTTGTGTTGCAGATCTTTGTCCATTCATTACAAATAGGACTTCGGTTCCATCCTCAGAACCGATATGGCCGTTTCCAAGCTCGCGCCAGCCAAAAACTCTCAGCTAAGACCAACCCATAATGCCCCCTCTCATAGCTACTTCAGATCGAGTTTGCCCACCCCTGTATAATAGAGGTAGTAATAGAAAAATAGTAGAAGGCTCTGTCTGAGCAAATACCCTAACCAGGAGTTCCTAAAGTCCACCAGGAGTCCAGGCAGGGGGAAAGAGGTCGGGAAGTAAAGAACAGCAAAGATCTTTGTCCATTCATTACAAATAGGACCAAGTCCCCAGCTACTTGAGTTCTGGGTGGCCTTAAGGAAGGATATTCCAGAGCACCATAGAGCCAAAAGATGCTCGTCCCCTAGAGGCCAAATCCAATTTGTAATGACAGATAAAGGTATGAGGTCTTGCCCAAGTGGCTGCTGCGCAGATATCATCCATAGAGGCTCTGGAATTAAATGCTACAGAAGTAGCCATAGATCTGGTAGAATGAGCCTTTATTCTGGAAGGTAAGGATAGCTTATTCTGTTGGTAGGTAAAGGTAATGACGTTTCTAAGCCAGGAGGATAAAGTCACTTTGGAAATAGGTTTACCCAATCTGGGTCCTGCAAAGGCCACGAACAATTGATCTGTTTTCCTGAAAGATTTGGTCCTGTCCAAATAACAATGAAGCTGCCGATGCACATCAAGTGTGTGCCAAAGGTACTCCCCTCTGTTAGAATGCTCAGGAAAGAAAAACGGCAGGTCAATAGATTGGTTAATAGAAAATCCAGAAATGAACTTGGGCAAGAAAGAAGGGTCAGTATGAAGGGACATCTTATCTGTGTAAAAGATCAAGTACAGTCTCTTGACACTCAAGGCCTGCAGCTCAGATACTCTTCTCACTGAGGTAAGTGCTACTAGAAGTAAAGTTTTCCATGACAAAAATTTTAAATCATATGAATCAAATGGCTCAAAAGGAGGACCTGTGAGAGACTGAAGCACCAAAGTCAAGTACCGGGGTTCTAAGGGAGGCTTGACCAGAGGTTTAACGTGTAATACCCCTTTCAAAAATGTCTTGTATAGGCAGTGTGACATAATCGAAGAATTATCAAGTCCATTATGAAAATTGGTGATAGCTGCTAGATGTACAGTGATCGTCAGCCTGGCAATCATTGGAAGTGGAGAAACCAAGCTGTGAGCCTGAGACTGTGGAGGTTCAGATGAATCAGTCCATAAGGATGAGATAACAGGTCTTGGGAATGATCCAGGATCCACTGGCTGTGAATCAGATGAGGCCATAGAAACAGAAACCAGACTTGATGGGGCAATGAGGATCACTTTGCTTCTCAACCTCTGAGCTTTCTGGAGAAATTTTGGAATGAGCGGAAATGGGGGAAAGGCATACAGAAGACCTTGGGGCCAATTGTGCATTAGAGCATCCCACAGGGGTTCCTCCTGAGGGGGGATCAGGGCAAAGTACCTTCTGCATTTGTAGTTTAGGGGGGAAGCAAACAGATCATGGCAAGGCTTGCCCCAGCGTTAGAAGATCCAATCCGCTGTTACAGGGTTGAGGGACCATTCAGGAGGCATCAGGATGTTCCTTCTCAGATTGTCCGCAGTAAGGTTGGAACTGCCGGGAATGTGCATTGCTATAAGAAAGCGGTTGAAAGCTATCACCCAATGCCAAATCCTCATGGCTTCCTGACACAGGGGGTGAGACCTGGTTTTGCCTTGCTTGTTGATATACCAGACGACTGACATATTGTCTGACTGAATTGCAATGGTCCCAGAGGGCAGGGATGCATGAAACACTTGTAACTCTAAGAGAACTGCCCTCAATTCCAGGAAATTTATGTGCAAATTGGCCTCCATGGGGGACCAGATGCCTTGGACCATCTTTCTCTGGAAATGCCCTCCCCCACCCTAACAGGAAAGCGTCCGTGGTCATCATGTCCATCAGCTGGGGAAGACAGAACAGTCTACACCAAAGATTCATTTGTGGCTTCATCCACCATAGCATTTCTTCCTTGCAACCGTTTGTAAGACGTATCATGTGGTCGAGTGGGTGAGTTAGAAATGACCATTGTGCAGAAAGGAGCTACTGCAGGATTCTCATGTGCAATCTTGCCAGTGGTACTAACATAATGGCAGCCACCATGGAACCTAAGAGTTGTACAAGACATGTTGGTACATAGGTCTGAGGAAGAAGCTCTTGGATTTGGTGTCATATTTTCAAAAGCCTGTGAGGGTGGAGAGAGGCTTGACAGGATGTTATGTCGAAGACCGCTCCTATAAATTCCAGTGTCTGCACTGGGGGCATTTTAGATTTATCCTGGTTGATTGTAATCCCCAAGCAGAGAGCGAGACCTTGAGTGTAAGAGAAGCTGTGAACTAGGAGATTCCTGGTTGGAGCGGTAAAGAGCTAATTGTCTAGATATGGAAGCACCTGGAATCCTTGTAGTCGAAGATGAGCTACCAGAACTGCCATACATTTGGTGAACACTTGCAGGGACTGTTGAGAGACCGAATGGCAGTGCCCTGAACTGGTAGTGATTGGCTCCCAGCCGGAAGTGGAGAAACCTCCGGGAGTGGTGATCCATCTTTATGTGGTAGTACACGTCCCGGAGGTCTATAGAGCACTTCCAGTTTTCCCTCCCTAGGAAGGGAAGAATGTACTGTACTGTGACCATCCAGAAATTTTTAAGTTTAATAAATTTGTTCAATAGGCTGAGATCCAGCTGCCAGAAGCAGGTCCACAAACTGCACTAGGTCTAATTCAGAAAAACTCTTGGTGGATCTAAAGGAGGTTGCTGAAGGAGAATCAGGTCTTTCTAGAAAAAGGCTAAACCTCTGCCACAAAAAAGGGTCGTAAGTTGGAGAGTATCTTGTCCTTAGCAGATATTCAAGTTTAGGAGCCGATGGAGCCGAAGAAACTATTGGCACTGTGGCCAGGGAGGGTGCCGAAGCAGGTACAGTCATAATAGCCAATGTCAGATCCAAGGATGGCACCGAAGTCAGTGGTGCCGAGGTTGGAACCGAAATAGGTGTGAATATCATGGACGGCACCGAGGGAGAAGATACATAGCCTGGTGCTGAAGATGTTTGTGCCGAGGGCGCTGATGAACCATGGAGCCGACTTGGTTCCGTAACTGATGGAGATGCAGGAACCAAGTGATTCTGTTTTTCCTTATGTTTTTTGGTCTTTGGAGGGGATGAGATCACTGACCCAGATAGAGCCTCTGAAAAAGGTGTCTTAAATAAACCTTTTAAAATAAGCTTATTTTTACATTTTGCTAGTGTACGATTACTAAAACTAGCACAAATGTCACAGTCAGCTTTAATATGATCCACGCCCAAACAGTAGACACAACGAGCATGTCCATCTGAGTTGGGCATCTTACTCCCACACTTGTCACACTGTTTAAACCTCAACTTAGCTTTGTCTGACATAGTAAGGCAACAAGGCTATCCTATAGAAAAAAACAAAAGAAGGGACAGAAAAATGTGAGAGAATACCAACAATGGTATTTAAAAAATACCACAAGTGGTAAGGAAGGGCCTATCAATGGCAGGAAAGAGGGACAGTACCAACAATGGTAGAAATTAAATTACCAAGGTAAAGGGTAGGGAATACAAGTAGGTTATAGGCGACAGTGAGGAAAAGGCTATATTGAGTAAAAAATAAGAACATTTGAGGAGAAACTATCTTAAAAATTACAATTTTCTACTTAGCTTTGAGAGAGATGGCTAGCACGTCTGACGAGGAATGCAGCAAATGAGATCTGGAGTAACTAGGAGAGGAGCATTATGGGTAGGTCTTAGCTGAGAGTTTTTGGCTGGCGCGAGCTTGGAAATGGCCGTATCGGTTCTGAGGATGGAATCGAAGTCCTATTTGTAATGAATGGACAAAGATTTACAACATCAGATTCCCCTTTATCTCAGCAGTATGGCAGTTATAAGCACATTTGGTGACACAACTGCTGTTCATTCCTGAGAAGAGTGGCCTCACAGACTTGCAGAATATTCTTTAATAAGCATCACATATGTGTGTACAATAGCTGTTCATAATATGTTTATGTTTCTTACTGCTTGTTTATTATCTTTTATATGTTTGCAGTGTGTCATTTTAGTTTATATTTATGTTATTTTATCACTGGTAAATTTTGCACAGTGCATTATATGTACTGTCAAGCTTTTCACTCTGGACCTCCAAAGAATGTGGATCATCTAGCCATACAATCTAGTCAACAAAATATATATGGATTGAATAACTGTTTATAAAGTCTGTTTGCAATCCAGGGCTCTCCAGATCAGCTAATGTTCAACATTCTCATAGGAGATAGGGATTATAAAAGTCACCTGTTGCACTGAAATGAGACTAGGGAGAGTAAGAGGATGGAAAACTATTCTTGTAAGCTATATTTTGTGTCTCTTCATGTGCCTCATATAATGAGGCACGTTTGGACAATGTAGTCAACAGCTCAGTCATGACTTCTGGCAATCATCTCATTTGTCTTCCTTTTCCTCTGCATCTCCTTACAAACAACATTCATAGGTAAGTTCTAGGCTAGCTGCCCTTGCAGGCCATTTTAAACCTGGCCTACTTCTCTCAAAGTTGAGAATCAATCCCTGTATCTTGTGTTTGTGATGTAAAAACCATAACCATTATGCCATCCCCATTCCCAAGATTATATTACCCCAGATAAGGCTCTAACCCACAATCCCATGCTTAGGAGGCCAGTACTTTATCCATTAGGCCTCTGGGGCCTACAGGTTGGTTGACTTGACTTCACTGAAATGTCTGAATATGTATAGATGATATTGATATCTGTATCTGTATCAGTATTTATCTGTCTATATGTATATATATTTTGTTTACTCTTGTCCTTGTGGTTAGGGGCTCACAATTGAAATGTCAGGGCTTGGACTTTTGACTCCTGAAAGACCAAGAAAAGACTGAAAATACAGCAGAAGTGTGACTATTGAACATTATTCTTCTCCATTAAACTTTTTTTTTTTTTGCTGGAACAACTCTCCCTGCACCCCAATGTGGGGACAGCCTCCCCATGCCTTGAACTTATATGCACCAACTCCAAGACCACTGTACCTTGGAGAAAAGAGAATATGCTGAGAAATGGCAATCTCAGACTTAGTATATGTAAGTTCAGATTTTCAGTCATTTGTTCTCCTGATTTTGGGACTTTGCAGTAAGACTCCTGACATTTTAAACAGTTACTGTGGCTAATGCATAGCTGAAAATGGTCCATGGACAAGCCCACTTACTTCCTTAATAAGTAATAATAGAGCTTAAAATAATGTGCTATTTCCTGAAGATTCTACCTTCTTTATTCAAAGATCTGTGTGTCATCTCACTGTAACCCCATATATCAGAGACAGACTTAAGAGAAGGAACTCGTCAGAGCAGCCAGTCATTGAAACCAGGGCCTGCCTTAGATTGACTGGATTAAATGGGTGCAATATGGCCCTGGATACTGAAGAAAAGAAAAGTTTCAGTGCATTACCAACACTCAAGAATACCAGTTTTCATTTGCAGTTACAAGTCAAGTGCTTTAGTGTTCTGTGTGTGGCATAAACTGTAGCAGCTGCTTATTACAAATGTAGTAAGCAGTTTTTTTTTTACCCTCAACTCAGTGTTGAGGAGACTAGATTGGGAAGAACACACTTGGCTTACTCTTTACAAGAAGAGCACCAGCTCAGGGAATGGGCTGTTTTTTTTTTATTTTTCTACTAAATTATGCCCACCCCAAAAAGCTTGTATAAACAAACAATACAACAAGCACTGTTTCTGTAAGGAAACCGCTCCTCTAAACCTCATATGCAAGGGGTGCACCTCCATACTCACGTCACATATATATATGTAACAAATCTAAGTTAAACTTGTCATGGGAAAAGAGAAAATTTAGGAGTGTAAAAAAAACAGTTGCTCCCTTCTTCTGTACTCATGTGACCTTAGCTCCTTCACAATGAAAAAATCCCTGACATAAACCCAATTAGCAAGCAGTCTTTCCTGCTGAAGAAACAATAAGATCGAATGACTGCTCTGACTGGTTGGATATTCAAAAAGTGAACACTGGATGAAAGTGCACTCAGCAGATGTGGCTTCCATAAAAAAGACTGATCCCATGTTTGCTCACAGTAATTATAACTTACCTTTGTACGTGTGTAAAATGAATAGTGCATTCATTATGCTGTTCTGTATGTATACTTACTGTAACTGCTTAACTGAAAATAATGTTCAGACTAGTGTAACAACCCAGTTAACAATGATAAACAAAATAAAAGAAAATAAAGTATACTTATTACACATCTGCTTTGATTTAAAAGCTATTAAGCAATTGTCTTTAGAGCCTCCTTCAAGAAATCTAATTTTGAATATTTTTCTCCCTCCCAGGAGTCCACACAATCTGCCCAATAGCTCTCCAACCTACTCAGTTGAACCATTTGTTTTTCTATCAGGGAAAGAGACATGTCCATTTGTTTCCCAGAAAAGATGAGAGCACTACAAATTATTTGCTCTCAAGCTGAGGCAAGATCCAAATAAGACCATTCACCCCCCCCCCCCCCAAGGAGACAAGAGTGGGATGAAGGAAAGCAGGACAGCCTTTCCATCCTGCAGCTCCACAACCTACCCCCTCCTCATGGCAAATGATGGCTTCACTGAAGTTGCTGCTCTGGGGAATTCCTGAAGTTTGACTTTATGCACTCACTGCTGCCTCCCTGGCTTTACAAACAGCATGAGCCATACAGACCCAATGGCTGCTAATTGCAATCCCCCAACACTCCCGTTGGGGTCATGATTGCCATAGATCACACCATTTCCTTCTCCTCAGGATGGATGAGCTAGCAACAGCTACTCATTCCTACCTTACTCTACTTCTGCCCTTTCAGCACCCACCCTACTAATTGATTCCAGGTCACCTGGGTCATAGACAGGGCATTGCCCTTCTACACCACTAAAAAATGTGGCTCTTTTAAAGGTTAACTCTGAAAAAATTATGAGAAGCTCAAGTATTCTATTTCTATCTTGACCAAAGAAGGTTTCCTGTTTAGCATTATTGTGGGCTTCATGTTGCTGAAAAATACTAATCCACTCATATGAGCCAGATAAAGATTGTTTATCAGGATTCCATTTTCTTAATCTTCAAACAAAATCCTACCTTAAAGGCTTCCTTAGCTCTATATTTATGGTGTTCTATTGTAATTTGTAATGCCATTCACCACTGCATTCCCTATCAATGATTCCTGAATAATGTTTGTGTTAGTGTATGTGGATCTCTTAAAGCTGCATGAAGCACATTAGTAAAACTTGGGCACTCTTCACTAAAATATATACACTCACTTTTCTGAACATAATATATAAGTTTTTTATATACTGCTTGTGGATAGTTGAGTAATGAGTAAATTAATTTGTTTTCAAATGGAATGTGGTGGAGATGGTGGCATTTTCTTATGCTGTTTGGCAAACATTTTTTACGGTGGTCAGTATTTTTGATTAGGATTTATTAGCAGATTCTGTATAAGGAAATAAGTTGCTCTGGTCTCTAAGACGAATCAGTGAAACCTGTCCAACTTTTCTAATCTAATGTTTCTATTAATTCTTTAGTATCCATCATTCTGCTACAAGAGGAAAAATAAAGCCAACTTAGTGCAAGTTCAGCAGAGAGTAAGAGAACTTTTGACTGATATTAGTCAAGACATACCTACTTCCTGATTATCCCACACTGCCTAATGCAGGAGGAAATAGAAAAAGCAAGACTGTGAGAAGGGTCAACATTCCAGCAAATGAGCAAAAGATAATAGTCAAGGGTGATCTAAACTAGAACGCATAAGTTGGATATTTCCTGTATTTCCTGCATCAACAGTCATATGAGAGAGAGAGAGGTATTATAATGGATGAGGGGAAATGGCATATCAGCAATAGGTCATAAACTCAGTGTAAAGCAATATCTAGGATGCTGGATAGATCAATTCAGAAGGAGCTGGGAATACTGGAGTACATGAGCATGGAGCTCTAAAGTGATCATTGTACAGTGTGATTCATGGTTTCATGGGAGAATGAGGGGAGTAGAGTTTGAGCAGAGCTCACACAAAACAGAAAAAAAAAGACAAATGCTAAAAATCAAGGTGCAGGGAGGCATTCAGTTATAGACAGATTTAGATAAAACAGGGGATGTACAGATATATGTAAATGAAAGAGTGATGACCACTATGAAATCTGAATAGGGGCTGGGGGTTGGGATAATGGCTAAGGTGTTTACCTCTCAGACACAAGGTACTGTACAGGATTAGTTTCTCACCTTTGGCTACTATCTGGTTATTGTCAAGGAGTGTAATAATCAGCAGACTGCTTGCCTACTATTTACCTGTGAACATTTTACCAAAAAGGAGAGGAAAAAAAGTGCAGGAACCAGTGTAAATGTATGAAACAGGATGTCAAACAGGAAATAAATGCAAGAGGGGAGAGAAGCAGTAAAAAAAAACTATGATAAAAGAAACAATAGAACAGTGTAGGTAGTTAAGGGAACAAAAACTAAAATGGAAATTCAAAAGGTGAGGGAAGTGAAACAAGGTTATTTCACAGTCTTTGTTTAAACTGATGAAAAGAAAAGGGTAAGAATGAACACAGGAATGATTTGGCAGTAAGGTAGATAGATGACATAGGTTCATAGGTTCATAGATTTATACTAGGCTATCTGCCCTAAGGCATTTATAAGCCTAGCCCAAATTTTTGTGGCTTACGCCACCCCTTATATGAAAAAATACTGTGCCCATTAGTTTGTTGTGCCTCTGTCCAGCAGTGACACAGAGATGATTCCCGGGGTAAACCTATGATCTCCCATCCACAGGTCAAGATTTCTCTTGAACAGAGCCAGCGAGGTGCTCTGCCTCACATGGACCGGGATTTTATTCCACAGCATAGGGAGTCTCTGAGTGATAAATCTATCCCTCCAGCACATCCTATTTATATCCGTGCTAAGGTTTAAGTCACTTGCTCTAGTGGTTTTGGTGGATTTGGATATTTTTTGAGGTGGAGCATGTCCATTAATTCGGGTTGGACATGGCCTTGTATGTCAGGCACATGTCACCTCTGAGCAGACGGTATGCGACTGAATAGAGCTGGAGTTTCTTCAATCTGGCAGCATATGACAGATTTTGGAGTCCCTTTATCCTTTTGGTGAGGAACTTTTGGGGTCTCTCCAATTGCTGCAGATGTCGGGTGAGATACATCCCGAATGGGGCATTGTACTCGATCATTGGTCTGATAAGTGAAGAGTATAGGGGAACAATGACTTCACTAGATCTGGATGTGAATCCCTTCATGATCAGGTGGGCAATGTAGAAGGTCTTTCTAACCACTTTAGCAACGTGAGTGTCAAAAGAAAGGCCACTGTCAACCTGGGTCCCCAGGTCCCTGATAACCTCTTCTGTGCTTAGTGGATTGCCACCTATATGGTAGCTTAGGGTTACCTTGTTTTTCCCGCAGGGTATGACTATACATTTTTTGGCGTTTAACTTCAGGCCATGGCTCTGGCACCAGCTATCTGTTTCCATGAGTCCCTTCTGAAGGATATCCGTGTCCGATGCACTTTCCACTATGGCGCCCAGTTTGCAGTCATCTGCAAACTTTGTCAGCCAAAGTCCTCCCATGTTGGCCTGTACTTCTGAGAAGTAGATGCCGAACAATAGGGGGCCAAGGACAGTGGCAGAAGACTATACTAGCCTCACCAATTAATTATATGGTTGGATTCACAACAGAAAACAAAGAAAAAAGCTGGCCAGGATGGGAGAGTGGGATGAATTAAGAAGTTAAAAATTGCTGGGCGGGCTGTCAAAAAGAAATGGATCTCACAAGGTTTAGTGGCTGGCAAGGTACAGTGGTTAACTCCAAAGGTATTAAAAAGAGTTTGCAAAGCTCTTGGCTAAGGTGAACAAGCTATCAATAGGAATGGAAGATGCTACAAAATCAGAAGAAAATATCTCTGATACAGTCACACAAAATCAGAAGAACCTGTCTCTGATACAGTCACACAAAATCAGAAGAACCTGTCTCTGATACAGTCACACAAAATTAGAAGAACCTGTCTCTAATACAGTCACACAAAATCAGAAGAACCTGTCTCTGATACAGTCACACAAAATTAGAAGAACCTGCCTCTGATACAGTCACACAAAATCAGAAGAACCTGTCTCTGATACAGTCACACAAAATCAGAAGAACCGGTCTCTGATACAGTCACACAAAATTAGAAGAACCTGTCTCTGATACAGTCACACAAAATCAGAAGAAAATATCTCTGATGCAGTCACACAAAATTAGAAGAACTTGTCTCTGATACAGTCACACAAAATCAGAAGAACCTGTCTCTGATACAGTCACACAAAATTAGAAGAACCTGTCTCTGATACAGTCACACAAAATCAGAAGAAAATCTCTCTGATACAGTCACACAAAATCAGAAGAAAATTTCTCTGATACAGTCACACAAAATTAGAAGAACCTATCTCTGATACAGTCACACAAAATTAGAAGAAAATATATCTGATACAATCACACAAAATTAGAAGAACCTGTCTCTGAAACAGTCACACAAAATCAGAAGAAAATATCTCTGATACAGTCACATAAAATTAGAAAAATATGTCTCTGATAAAGTCAGACATGGTGGTTTTAAGAAATGCCCTAGTGACTACATGGCATTAAATCTCACATCAATTTAGGGAAACATGGTGGAAATTATTAAATGGAAAGTTAGCAAAAAAATTCTGGACCGCAGTGGTGTCAGTGACAAGTTTCAAGGCAATGCTAGTCTAAAATTCACTTTTTTTACTATATTTCTGCAGAATCAGATGGTGTGAATCCATTGAAGGTGGTGCACTTAGATTTGACTAAGGCATATATCTCAATGATTAATATGCTGGACAGGCTAAAGGGAGTGGTATTAGCACCAGTGTGGGCTCATTGGGCTAGTAACTAGTCATCAAATATGACAGAGAGGGTAGAGGAGGAGGGGGTCTATATTATAACATCGAAGTCTTAAAACTTCGAATGTTATAATATCAAACCCTATGCACCGAACACTAAAAATAGCGAAGCTGCAGAATATCGAAGACTTTCCTAGGGAAAGTATTTGGTGGGCTGTTTCTGCAGCTTCGCTATTTCCTTGACTGTGGAGCGAAGGTTACAGACTGGGTTAAGGTAAGTGTGCGAACAGATTGGGTTAAGGTGAGTGTGTGATAGTTAGGGACCTTAGGGTTAGGGAGCAGGTAAGGTAAGTGTGTGATAGGGACCTTAGGTTTAGGGAGCGGGTAAGGTGAGTGTGCGTTAGTTACGGACCTTAGGGTTAGGGTTGGGTTAAGGTAAGTGGATAGCTAGTAGTGTATGCATGGTTTAGTGTAAGGTTTTGTGAAGTGCATGTGTGTGGATTATTTATTTTGGTGTGCTTGTGCTGTGTGTATGTTTGTCGGAACAGCAAATTTTTTCCCTGGAAAAAAAAATCGCTATTCTGAGTGTTTGATGTTATAATCTTTTGATCGAAATGGTTCGATATTATAACACTCGAAGTTTCAAGACTTCGATGTTATAATATAGACCCGAGGAGGAGGCAGGTATCACCGGAGCCACAGGCCTCTAGGTGGGTGCAGTGGGGATCTATAACAGGGCTATTCTTCAACATATTTATATTATGTTAACAAGTGGCTGATATGTAGGGTAAATCTGTTTGTAAAAAGCACAGTGGCAATGACACTGGTTAAGACAGAAAAGCAGATCTGCAAAGAGGCTTCCAGAGACCAGATGAGGTGGTAAGTGACACTAAGTTTCAATACCAAGAAATGGAGAGTGATATCCTGTTGGTTCGAGGCAATCACAGTTAGTATTGCATTAGTAACCCATGAATGGGCAGCACAGTGGCACAATGAAGAGCACTGTTACCTCACAGCAGGAGGGTATCTGGTCTGGTTCTTCATAGGGGGCTTTCTGTGTGGCATAAGCATGTCTGGACTGAGTTCACTTGGGGTTTCTCTGGGTACATCAGTGTCCTCCCCATCACAAAGATGTGCAGTTGTTGAATTGGTGATTCCAAATTATCCAGAGGTGTGAGTGTGCATGTATGTGAATATGTGTGTGTATGTTATGTGAAAGAAAGTCTTTGCAATTTACTTCCATTCCCCACCTGCTTACCAAACTCTGTAGATGGCAGTAGTTGTTCACAGGGCCAATAGAGCAGTCAGATGCAAATTAACACTGGATAAATGTAACACATTAATCGAAAAAGTGGCAGAAGACTTTACAGGTGAATGCTACCAAGGCTGTATCACATCAAGCAATATCCCAAAGAAGTGTCTAAAGCGAGCAAGGTGCATGGTTATAAAGCTGGAGGAGTAAATTCAATGTATCCTACTGTACTGAATATATTCCTTCATTACGTGAATCAATGAGTAGAGCTCTAGGCATATGAACTGTTATTTTCTTTTACTTTGACCATCACGTGGCAACCATAGTTAGGAAATCTTTTTACATTTCACAACTAACTGCCAAGGGCACTTCTTCTAAAACTAAAAAAAATAATTGTTACTGTGCATTCTATTCTACTCATACATGCTATTTAATATAATGCACCCTTTGCCATGTATCTGGCTAAATGTGTTAAAAAAATCAATACAAAAACACAGAGGTTCCTAAAAAAGGATTGTCTTTAAAACCTTTGCTACCAGAAGATGCAGTCCATATGCTTGTACTCTGTGTTGTAAAGGCTCCGGTTGCTAGACCACTGTCTAGTCTACTGTGCCCTTGTAGATCCACTTGTCCTCAACGTCTTTTTTCCTGGAAAGTTTAGCTGTGCTGCCAACTACAGAACCAGAGATTTAAACTTTCATAAAAAAATAAATAAGATTAGATAGAGAGAAAGGTTCATCAAATTGCATTATAGGCTCATAGGTGAATACTGAAGGACCATATTAAGCCTAGCCAGTAACCCAAGGTCAATATCAAATGCAGTACTTTGTGTCTTTGAGGTAAAGACCCTAACCTCATGTATTTGCTAGCCTTATACTGATGCTGCTGTTTGAATGTTTGGTTAGCCTGACCATAATTATGCTTTTTTATGAGACTTGCATTTAACTTAACATTTTACTTCACACACATCATTTGCCATGTTTAAATTTCCATTTTTCCTTTTGCTAATTCAGCCTCACTGGCAGTTTGTATTGCTTTATCTAAAGTTAGATTAATTTCAGTCCGTAACTTTTGAGACACTTCTGCATCTCCCAGACCAATCACAGTTCTAGCCTTTATTTTTTCATCTTTGGTGGCATTAAAGTCACACTTTTTCTGCCAGTTTATGTAATTGCCTTAACATTTTTCAACCCCTTCAACCTTTGGTTGTACACATCTATGAAATTTGCTGTCTCCTGTATTATATTGCTGTTTGGCACAAAAGTGTTCATAAGTAAATGCAAGGCTATTAGTGTGCAGATTATTGTAAGCCAAGCCAACAGCCAGAGGTCAGAACCAAACCTTGTACTTTGCATCTGTGAGGTAAAGGCCTTTTATGCCAAACCCTCTATTTATATAAATCGAATGGACACACTTCATAGGTAAATACTAGGCAAGTAGGCTGTTACATAACTAACCAAGTGCCAGAAAGTGACCAAAGGTGAGACACAAACCCTGTACCTCATGTCTAAAAGGTAACCACCTTAACCATTTCATCACCCTCAACCCTTCATTGATTTTACAAATAATTCATGTTGTATGTAACACTATGGACTTCTGTGAATGCAAAGGAACTATATATAGCCTTGACCTGTCAACCATGGCATACAATAATATGCTTACAGGGATTTCTTCCGAGTCTTTATCAGATTTTGCTGCTACACTAAATCATAAAAATCTGTCTCCAAACACTGTTTTCGGAATTCAAACAGCTCCAGTTGGTCAAACTTTGTTGTGGCATAAGAAATATAGTATTTTAGGATTAAACAGTTTAAATTCAGTTAAATGAGGACCTTGCAAGGTATAATAATGATTTTTGTTAAAGGATTCAGCTTTGAGTGTTTTGGACCATTTAAGGTAATGTGGCATGGTGAGGAACCTGTGAAAGCATTTTTGGCTTTTGATCACTCAGGAGATCCTGCTTTTGACATCACACTGGATGTTGTTTTAATAAACATGCTATTTATTTAATTGGTTGTCAGAAATGTCAGTTTCAGAAAACAGGCAACTTTTATTACAAACAATATGGCAGCAGAGCATAAATGATGTTAATACTTTAGCAAACCACACCTAGGTGGCTACAGTTCAGAAATTACAATGCATTATGGTTTAAGTTACTTCTTAATAGGGCTACTCCACACATTTGTATTACAAGAATCATGACATTTTGTGTGTATGTGTGTGTGTGTGTGCTCATGTGTGCGCATGTGTGTGATACCTTTCAGCTCTCCAACTTTTTGCAGAATGTTCTGATTTTTGCATCATATTCCAAATTTTTGCAGAATGTCCTGATTTTTGCATCATATTGTTGGTCCGTTCTTCATAAAATTTGTGGTTTTCTGGCAAATCACTAAGGACTGAAGTCACTACTTACATTTGAGTTTCAGACTTCATCATTTAAAAAAATGCATCCTAACACCAACCTTTTGATTCCAGAAACTTTCTAAGCTTATAAGTGCAATATTTTAAATCTGTCCCTATTATTGCACCTTTGTCCCCCATATATACATATAGAAGCATTTTAGCAGTTTTATACCGACTTTATCATTACACCATCAATTTATATAACTTAGAGTTAACCCCTTAATTACATGAAAAGGGCAGAATCACAGGTGTTGTTACCTTAAGTTGAAACACATCTTTTATTTTTATTACTGTTTCTAAAATGAAAAAATATATTTTTGTTGTTCTGCACTACAGCAGGGTAATGATTTTTTTAGTGAAATAATTATACAAGCTAAGTTATTTATTACTTTCCAGGTTGCCATTGAAATAAATGAATTTGGAACCCAGAACTGAGATACCATGCTGTTTATTAGCATGAATTATCCCACCTGTAGGGAGATACAGGCTTTCTATGTGATGGGACTAAGCTAAAGCCAGGAAAGGTGTGTAATGTGAGTGTTGTAGGTGGGGTAAGGCTGTGCTGAGTGATTCACTGTCAGTATATCAAGTCTCTACTTTTAGATCTGAAAATGTCCAAGAAAAAAAAAAACAAACACTATTACCAATGTAATTAAGGAGATATTTGCTGATAGTGACTCTGATGAGCTGTCATCTTCAGAGCCATTGAGTAAATCATCTGACACCAAGGTGCACATGAGGAAGACTACATACAGGGGTGGTCTCATATGCATGAACACACCATAGGCAACATGCATACGAGACCACATAGGTATTCTCATATTCCAGTATACATGGAAGTGACAGAAGATAGTGTAGACTCTGACAGACAGAGACACAGGTTGTGAAGGAGACAGAGGATTTCAGAGTAGGCACAGGTCAAGTACATAGGCAGATTTATCAAGTAGCAATAGGGAGGCCACTCAAAACTTTATATGGTGTGAATGTGACTGTGATGTCCCCACTCTGGGCCAGTAATCAAGGAGCATGTCACACACACACACACACACACACACACACACACACACACACACACACACACACACACACACACACACACACACACACACACACACCTGGGAAAGGCTGGAAGAGATTTACTAGCTATGCCTCCTTCTGCTCAGACTATATAGTAGCTACCCTACTACCAGACATCCCAAAGCCAGCTACTCTAGAGCTCTTGGAAGGGTATCCAATTATACTGAGTGAAATTAATAGTAATACAAATGGTAATACTTGACCAAACAGCCAGGCTTTCAGGAGCGGCCACAGTGTCATCAATATCTATAAGTACTCCCAAAGGTTAAAATAATTCTAAAGGACCAGCCACAATGAAAAGTTTAAATACATTTTATAATAAATAATAAAATAACATGAAAATACTAAATACCTATTTACAATGAACACCAGAGTTTCAACACAGGAAATATTAAAAAAATAACACAGCCGGAAAGATTCAGACAGTTACATAACAACAATAGTTAACTATTCTCACTATATTTTCCTGACTGATCTAGCGAATTACTTTTCCTACTTACTTAATAGAGCAAGGCAAGATGAAGTAGGTGAGGGATCCTTCTTTATCAGGTTACAAGAACAGACTACTCTGAGACTTCTGTCTCATCTAATATTAAAGCATTATTTCTATAAAGAATCACATCACATACATCTGGTCATCTCACTTCCGGTTCTCATGCAACCCCCCCCCATTGGTGGAAACTGCCTGGATTTAGTACCTACATGTTAATAATACACACATCAGAGCATTGCTCAGATCTGGTGCAGCTTCTGGAAGTCATAAAACAATTACAAACTTCTACTCCTACAGAGAATAACAAACCATGCTTCTTAAAGACATTGCATCTCTGGCTTCATTCAAAACTGTGAGATTTATGGCCTAGGCCCAATAATTTAATTTTCTTACTATTTCTCAGTCAGGTGGATTGAGATTAATCTTTTCTCTTACAGTATCTTTTGTTACGATATATACATTTAAGCAGTTACAACAATGCATGCACATTTCTTTTCTGCCCAGCAGGGCACACTTTTTGTCTATTTTTAACACAAGCACCTTTACAAATATGTTTTCATCACAAGCATCTGTACAAATCAGCTGGATGTACAAATGACATATAATTCTTTTCAAAATTCCAGCTAGCTGTGCTGGTATATGTTACACATCCACTGCCCTACTTCTCCTGGCATAGCTGGCAATACCTCACATTGTCACTGTGACAACCAGTCATAGACCTTTCAGTTCACTGGCAAATTTGACATTAACAGAATACTGTACCACTTGAGTGTTTCCACATATTTTTTTCTTTAGAATGATGAAGACAGAAGTCAAGATTTCATCTCACTTATTTATAGGTTCATAGGTAGGTACTAGGCTGTCAGCCCTGGGACCTATATAAGCCTAACCAAAAAGGTTCCCTGGCTTTTGCCACCCAAGAAAATTATTTTCCTGTGCCCCTGTCAAGCAGTGCCACAGAAGTGATCCCCGGGGTGAATTTTCTATTTCCCATCCAGTCTTCAAGATTTTTCTTAAAGAGAGACAATGAGGAGCTTTGCTTGACATGAATGGGTAGTTTGTTCCAGAATATGGGAAGACTCTGGAACAGGAATCTATCCCTCCAGCATGTTCTGTTTATTGTGGTGACAAGGTTTAGGTCCCTGGAGCATGTAGTTTGGAGAGATTGGGATTTCTTTAAGTGTAGCATCTCCAACAGCTCTGGGTTTGACATAGCTTTATATGTTAGGCAGAGATCGCCTCTGAGTAGGTGATATGTGATGGAGTAGAGCTGGAGTTTTTTGAGATGGTCTGGTAATGGCATTTGTTTGAGGCCGGTAATCCTCTTAGTGAGGTATTTCTGTGGCCTTTCCAGTTGTTGTAGGTGTCTTGTAAGATACATGCCAAACAGGACATTGTACTGTATAATGGGTCTGAAGAGGGATGAGTAGAGAGGAACAATGACCTCCTTTTTTCTAGAGGAGAACCCTTTTCTGATGAGGTGTGCCACGTAGAATGATTTCCTGACTACTGTGGTGATGTGGTTATCAAAGGAGAGACTACTGTTCACCTGTGTCCCGAGGTCTCTTATCACACTTTCAGTGTTTAGTGAGCTACTGCCTATGTAGTAGTTCATGGGCACTGAGTTTTTCCCAAAGGGATGACAATGCACTTCTTGGCATTGAGCTTGAGGCCATGGCTTTGACACCAAGCATCTGTCTCTGTGAGGCCCTTTTGTAGAATGTCTACATCATTAGGTGATACTACTATGGCTCCCAGTTTGCAGTCATCTGCAAAATTTGTTAGCCAAAGACCTTCTGTGTTGGCCTGCACTTCAGAGAAGTAGATGCCGAACAGGAGAGGACCCAGGACCAAATCCTGTGGTACTCCACTCATCACTGGTCTGAAGTCAGACTTGGAGTCGGCTACTTTTACTGTGTGGATTCTGTCAGTGAGCCAGTTGGCCACCCATCTTGTGACATAGGGATTTATGCCCAGTTTAGTGAGTTTGTCTATAATTACAGAGTGGGGGATGGTATCGAAAGCCTTGGCGAGGTCAAGATAGACTGTGTGCACTACCTTGCCCTCGTCTACAGCTCTAGTGTCTGCTTCAAAGAAGTCAGTCAGATTTAGTAGACATGATCTACCTTTTATAAACCCAAACTGAGTGGGGTCCAGGGCTTGGAGGTTACCTATGTCTTTGTTTATAAGTTCCAAGATGATATGTTCCATGGCCTTGCAGACCAGGCTCATCAGGCTAATGGGGCGGTAGTTTCTGGGGTGTGTGTTGGCACCTCCTTTGTGGAGTGGGATAACCGTCACTGTGTGCCATTCAGTGGGCACATAGCTTGAGGTGAGGCTATGATCGAACATGGTACTTAGGTGGGGTGCCAGTTCATTCTGTAGTTCATGCAGTACGCAGCCTGGGATGTTGTCTGGTCCCATGGATGCTGTGTTCTTGGCTTGGGAGAGTGCAGTCTTTACTTGTTCATCCGTGATTACAGGGGCTTTGCATTCTTACGGTATTAAGACTTGATTTATGAAACAGATATGCAGAACATATAATGTGCAGTGAAAATGTATTCCATAAACATTAGTAACTTCCATCTCCATTAGAACAGTTTGTATTCACGGACACATTCCTTCTAACTGGGACAGATAGTACCTCTATGACTACTGGTCCGTTCATTCACTGGTTTCATCTCTAAGTTTCCATTTGCCATGAGCAGGGATTGTTTTATACATACACTGATTTTTTTTCCCTTTTTTAGCAATAATAAGTACTCCACAAATAGAATATAAAAATTAACGCAGTCATTTGCTTCTTTCTACTATCTACATAACAGGAAGTATATGTTAGTGGATGAGTTCCTTCTATTTTAATGTTTTTTTTCTGTAATCTTCTTTAGTGTGACCAGTATATGGCTACTTATATAGAGCTAACATATCAAACATTTCACAGGACTTTTGTAGTTACAGTTTAGCACAATACTCAGTTTCTACCCGGAGGCTGTTTCAGCACTGCTTGCAAGGTCAGGTAAAACTTATGTCTAGCATATATGTACTCCAAGTGCTCATTAGACCAAAAGTTAAAAAAAATCATTTTTATTTCACCAGCAAAGGTAACATTACTATTACTGCATATAGTGTGAGGCATACACTCCATCTACTGACTTCTCCTTTCCACTGAGACTATTGTTTTTATCTTCTGCAAGTGTGTTCATAGGTTCATAGGTTCATACTAGGCTATCTGCCCTAGGGCATTTATAAGCCTAGTCAGAGTGTGCTTGGCTTTCGCCACCCATTTTAAATTAATTTTGCTATGCCTTTTTTTGATGTTAGTATACTGTGCCTCTGTCTAACAGTGACACAGAAGTGATAGCTGGGGTAAACCTACGATCTCCCATCCACTCATCAAGATTCCTCTTGAAGAGAGTCAATGTGGGACTCTGCCTAACCTGGACTGGGATTTTATTCCAGAGTGAAGGGAGCCTCTGGGTTATGAATCTGTCCCTCCAGCATGTCCTATTTATTTCAGCGCTGAGGTTCAAGTCTCTTGAGCGTGTAGCTCGATGGGATTTGGATTTTCTGAGGTGCAGCATGTCCATTAATTCCGGGTTGGACATGGCTTTATACGTCAGGCACAGATCGCCTCTGAGCAGGTGGTATGCCACTGAATAGAGCTGGAGTTTCTTTAACCAGGCAGCATATGGCATCTGTTTGAGCCCTTTGATCCTCTTGGTGAGGTACTTTTGGGGTCTTTCCAGTTGCTGCAGGTGTCTGGTAAGGTACATCCCAAAAGGGGCATTGTACTCAATTATGGGCCTGATGAGGGATGAGTAAAGAGGCACGATGACCTCCCCTGATCTAGATGTGAATCCCTTCATGATTAGGTGGGCTATATAAAATGTTTTCTAACCACTTTGGCCACGTGGTTGTCAAATGAGAGATTGCTATCAACTTGGGTCCCCAGGTCCCTAATGACTTCTTCTGTACTTAATGGATTACCACCTATGTGGTAATTTGTGGGCACTTTGTTTTGCCAAAGGGGATGACTATACACTTTTGGCGTTTAGCTTGAGGCCATGGCTCTGGCACCAGTTGTCTGTTTCTATGAGGCCCTTTTGGAGGATGCTTGTGTCGGCTGGAGAGTTGATTATGGCGCCCAGTTTGCAGTCATCTGCGAACTTGGTCAGCCACAGTCCTTCCGTGTTGGCCTGTACTGCCGAGAAATATATACTGAACAAGAGAGGTCCCAGGACTGAGCCTTGTGGGATGCCACTTGTAACTGGTTTGGAGTCTGACATGGCTCCAGCAATTCTAACCCTGTGGGTTCTGTCCTTGAGCCAGTTTGCAACCCATCTAGTGACATAGGGGTTTATATTTAAGCTGGTGAGCTTATCTATAATGCCCGAGTGGGGTATTGTATCGAAGGCTTTTGCGAGGTCCAGGTAGGCTGTGTGGACCACCTTCCCCTCGTCAATGGCCTTGGTGACTGTTTCAAAGAAATCGACCTGGTTTAAAAGGCAGGATCTGCCCTTAACAAAGCCAAACTGGGTAGGATCCAGTGTCTGTAGGTCCCCAATATCTTTATTTATGAGGTCCATGATGATCCTTTCCATAGCTTTGCAGACCAAGCTAGTCAGGCTTATGGGGTGATAGTTTCCAGGATCCATTGAGGCACCACCTTTGTGGAGAGGGACCACTGTTGCTGTACGCCACTCTTTGGGTACATATCCTGTAGTAAGGCTAAGATTGAACAGTAGTTTTATGTTTGGGTTTAGCTCTTCTTGGAGTTCATGTAGGACGCAGCCCGGGACACCATCTGGTCCCATTGATGCTGTGTTTTTTGCTTTGGAGAGGGCGGCTCTTACCTGAGCATCTGAGATGTCAGGGGGGAAGCACTCTGTTGGGATAGATATTTGCCCTTTTTGTGGGGGGGGGGGAGAAGTTTGCACTGAACCTGTCAGCTAGGATGTTGGCAATATCTGTGGGCTCGGTGTATTTTTTGTCATTTTGGTTTAATTCTGAGCATATCTGGGAATTCCCACCCAGGTTCCTAACATAACTAAAGAAAGCCTTGTGATTATCCTTAGTGTCCTGTGCAATTTTTCTCTCGAAGCTGGCCTTAGACGATTTTGTGAGTGCCCGTAGTTTTTTGCTAATACTGATCAGAGATGCCTTCCCTTTTTGGGATTTTGCTCTATCATGTAGTAGCTTCCTTCTTCTATTGTATAGTTTGTTTATGGCTGGGGTCCACCCGACAGGACGTCTGCCTTTGGAGGATTGGGTCTTGGTTTTATTTGGGATTGCATGATCCATGCATTCCTGAAGGTGTTCATAGAATGCGTTTATAAAGGATTCTGCGGTCTGGGCCATATTTTCCATAGGCCCGGGGGCTTTGAAGGATTCTGCGTTGGTTTTGAGGCGTGTGAAATTTGCTTTAGAGAAGTTTTTCACTGTGGTTTTCTGGGCAGGGGGTGGGGTCGGGATGTGACTATCCAGTGAGATTAGTTTATGGTCTGATCTTACCAGTGAGGGATACACTTCTGGTCTGGAGCATAGTGTCCCCATGTTGGTGATGATCAGGTCCAGTATGTTTTCCCCTCTTGTGGGAGTGGTAACAAGTTGTTACATAGCATTTGAGTTTATAAATTCTAGGAACCTTTGGGCTAGGGTATTGGAGCTAGAGTAATGCTCCCAGTCTATGTTTGGGTAGTTGAAGTTGCCCAATATAATGGTGTTTGGAGAGACCTTCATATTTTCCAGTATTCTCAGGAAGGCCGAGTTGGGTTCCTGTGTTTGGGAGGGTGGTCTGTAGCAGGCTATAAACTAGAAGGAAGTTTTACCCACTGTTAGTTGCACATGGATAGTCTCTGATGCTTCGTGCTGTGCCACCAACCTGGAGGTGTGGGTATCTTTGACGAATATTGATACTCCCCCTCCTTTTGTGGTTTGGTCCAAGTTTTGGGGCCGAAAAACATGGTATGAGGTATAACCTGGTAGTGCTGGGGTGCTCTCGGGAGCCTTGAACTAGGTTTCTGTTACTGCACAGATATTGATGTTCTCCATGCTAAGGAGAGTTTCGAGTGCATGCATCTTGAGGTTTAGACTTCTGGCATTGAGTAGCATTACTCTTAGTTTCTTATCTCTTGTGATACCTATGGAGGTGGGTTTGTCTTTTGAGCCTTGCCTAAAAAAGGCACTATGGGGGTAGCAAGAGCCTTTGCCAATATCCGAAAGCCCAGGGGTGACAGGTGCAAGCCGTCCCTAGCGAAGCATCGTGGCTTGTCAAGCATGTCATCTCAGGCTGACAGGCACTGGATCCCCTTTGAATGACACCAATACTTAAGCCAATTGTTGAAATTGATCATCTTGTCTTCATATTGTGGCATCATTCTTGGTGAGGGTAAGATGCTACTCAAGGTCAGGGTCATACCAGCCTGGGCTACATGCTCAGAGAGCTTCTCTATGTCTCTTTTCATGTAGTCCAGGGAGGTACGTCTCAGGTCATTCACACCAGCATGGACAATGATTGAGTCATATTTGTACTTGCCTTGGAGTGACCTGAGTGCTTGTGTTATGTGGCGGATCCTAACGCCTGACAGGCAGCTCACCGTGACCTTCTCCTTGTTCAGCCTGGTGAGCGGGACGTCAGTGTGCCTGACGATCGAGTCACCTATTACAAGTGTATCAGGTGTGTTGTTTAGCCTTAAGGGCTGTGACTGTTTGGCACACTGGCTTTGTGAGTTATGTGTTGCACGTGTTTTGTTTTGGGGTAGCGGTTGCTTGGGTGTCTGCTTTGGAGGTCTCTGCTGCTTAGGCAGATTTTTATTTAGAGCCTCCGAGTATGTTTTTGTGTGTTTATGTCTTTGGTTTGTTGTCATGGTAAGTCTTTGTGAGACTGGAATTGTAGTGAGTGTGGTTTCCTTCTCCTCCTGACTGGTTACGCCAGTACTGAGTTGAGAGAGCTTAGCCTCCAGTTTGGCTATATGGTTGCATCTCTCACATGTGTTGGAATTTGTTGGGAGGAGGAGAGGGTTGTCTGTGTACATGAGGCAGTTGTAACATTGCCTCAAGATTCCCAGATTCACCAGCTGGACCGGAGAGGAGATTGACAACTGACCTTTGGACATGCTAGAATAGTATTGGGAATTCCTTTATAATTGAAAAAAAGTGCCAATTGGAAACAAGGTACTCAAGGGGAGTTTGCGAGGGTGTAGTGCTTTTAATTTTTTAGAGCTGACATATAATTGCTTTAGTGAACAAGTGCCAGGTAACTTAAATGCAATGTGTTACAGGTAACTTAAATGCAAAAATGACAAACAGTAACTTTCTTTCAAGTGAAACAAGGAAATAAGTACAGTAAGCAATGCAGATATCACTAGGGATCCACAGAAGTGCTAAAAGGCCACGTTTTAGGTGGAATTAGCATTTCAGGGAAATAAACAAACAACAAGCATACAAACAAAGCTAGATTCAGCAGGCCTGGATCTAGTCTATGCTATAGCAAACAAGGTGTACCAATTTCAGTAAGAAACAGTTAGAATATGCAGGCACTATAAGCCTTTAACCAGAAATTTCCAGCTCAGAAGGGCAGAGTCCAGCCTCTCCTCCCACAAGAGTGCAGACCGCGATCCTTCTTAATGTAAAATAACTGGCCTGAAGCCCAAGTGCTTAAACCAGAACTAATACACTTTTAGAATAACAGACACTGAGCCCTCAATCAGCAGTTCCCAACTTAGAAGGATGTAAGCTACCTGTCCTGCCACCACAGTGCAGGCCACAAACCTTCCTAATGTAAAACAACTGGTCTGAAGCCCAAGTGCTTAATCCAAAAGACTTAGAAATGATAGCTACACTTTAATCAAGTTACTACCAAGCAGCAATAAATACAACTGAATACTTTAAAGAATGCCTGGATTAGTGCTCAAGTTATACAAACAAAGCTAGATTCAGCAGGCCTGGATCTAGTCTATGCTACAGCAAACAAGGTGTACCAATTTCAGTAAGAAGCAGTTCAAATATGCAGGCACTATAAGCCTTTAACCAGAAAATGGTGTGGAATGCATTAATGTGCTACAAGACTTCTTATTTATTGAGATGTTAGTAGGCCAAAGGCAAAAGTCATACGCAGTTCATAAAAAATATTGCTTTTCATTTTCAGTTTGTAAAAGCTATTAGGTTTTGCAAATCAGAATAAAACTGGGATTATTCAGGGGTCTTAGCCGGAAAATTTCATAATAATATTTTGAAGCATTAAAGATGTCCTGGATTCATGAATGGCTGTCTGTCATGATAAGCCCATGTGCAAAATGAGCAGTGACGAGGAAAGAGTTTGCAATTCATGAAACAGCGGTAAACACTGTGGCAGGAAGCAAAACAAGGGTTGGCAGCAGAATATGCTAATGATCATATTATTAGCCATTCTGTTTGACAATTTATTTATTTATTGACATTTGTTTACCAGGAAAGTCTGACTGGGTAATAAATACCCATTTTCAGCAGAGGCCCAAGGAGAAAAGCTCCAGAGAGTTAAATAACATCAAATAAAACACTAGTACAAATTGTAATTAAAAAAGCATATATACATACATACTGACATAGTTTGATAGTGGAATACAAAGAATGCAATAAGGCATGAGGAGACACCAGTGATGAAAAAATAAGAAAAAAATTATGATTAAATATGACAGTCAGTATATCCAAAAATATTAGAAGTATAGTCGACTATGCTAGGAAATAAAAATAAAAAGATACAAGTCCACCCTAAGAGTGGGCAGAGAGCAGGTGGTGAAAGGTATAGATAGATAGTATGGTGAGGGTTAGGTTAGTAAGAATGTAAAGTACTTCTTAATACACAGATCATACAGGTGTGGTATATGGGCATAGCCATGAGTTAGTGAGAATGAACCCAAAAATCATGGTGGAATGATTCAGAAGGTTTAGGGGTCGCTGCTGCCATTGTAAACCTGTATCTGCAACAGATGCCGCTGCTGCCAGTCATCCCTCTTGAAGTTGCAGTGTTTTTAGACCACATTTGACATACCATGGGCAACATAAAATAGAAATATTAGCTCACTACAGGGTGGACAGCTACACCATACAGGATATTATAGATATCTGCTTGCCCCATCTGAGGACTAGTGGAAATCATGGAGAACGCATCCCATTGGACACTAAAGTATGTGTAGCTTTATGTGTTTTAGCTGCAGGGACTTTTCTGCAATCTACAGGGCACACATATGAGGTTTCATAGGCATCTACCTGAAGAACACTCCACCAATTCCTCAGTGCAGTGCTTCAGCATGTGGGGGAATTATATATGGTTACCACATACTCTAGAGAAGAGGTCTGCAACCATGACAACTTTCTGTGTGGTACTGCGGGTCATAGACTGTATATCTAAAAGCTCCACCCAGTGTACTGGGAAATAGGCATCTCAACAGAAAAGGGTAGTAGGTGTCAGGTGATCTGTATTGCACAAGGTATCATCTATAATGTGTCTGCAGGCCACCCAGAGAGTTTCCACGATTCCCACATATGGTACACCTATGACCTATACCTATGGTTTGCAAGGGGTGGCTTCCTACAAAGACACCTACTGAAGGATGCAGGATATGCCCTACAACCTTGGATCATGACTCCTATGAGAATAACACACAGCTCCAATGTGCAAGGTTACAACACTGCACATAACACACATAGAAATATCACAGAGTGTGTATTTGGGCTGCTAAAATCACAGTTCCACTGTCAGGGTGCATCTGGAGTTGTCCTGCAATATGACCTTGCCACCCCCTTCCAAAATACTGACTGAGTGTGGCATATTACATAATATTATACTTGGATAACAGTTACAGCACAGTGCCTCAGGACAGGGAATAAAATCCCAAGCACCACAGGCAGTGGCTGCTGACGCACTTGAGGCATCAGATGATGAACCAGCAGCAGGGAATGATCATGGCAGACAGAGATGGGCATAATATGCCATTGCAGTGGCTAAGAGGCAGGGAATTGCACATGCACTCAGCAACTGATTATATTAACAGCTAAGAAAATATGAACAGTAACATTGATGTATACTACCAAGTCAGACTTTGCTTACCCATTCATTGGCTACCTACTATGAGCATCAAACATAGGCAACCCCAGGCAAGGAAGTTCTCAGGTACAATAATAAAGGTGAGTGAGTGATAAACCTTTAGTGAAGCGGCACTACAATATATGCACAGAAATAAGCAGTATGTAAAATTGCTGATACCTAAATAGGAATATCATAGAAAATATAGACACAAATGATAATGCGTTCAAACTTTCCTATGCATTTCATTGCCACCCATGAATTAGGAGTAATCATCCCATGTCAGACAATCCCACTTGGGTAGATTAACGTCAGCATCATCTGCACAGGTGGATCAAGATGTCTATATAACTTTATGGGTGTAGAACATAACCAAATAAATTAAGACATGCATGACAACTTGCACTTCTACAATGCAAAAAAAAGATTTTTTCCAAAACCATTCATTGCTTGCTCACTATGTACATCAGGCAGCTCATTTCAGATACCCCGCCAGAGATCAGGGCACTCTCATCATCATCTGCTCAAGGAGGTGAGCAAACTGTCCTGCACAACTAGTGATACTATAGAAGTTAAGCAGACCAAACACATTAAAAATGATTATATATCTGATGACAGCAAGACCTTTGACAAAAGAAGCATTTGCTGGCCACTCTGTGCATGAGACATAGGCAATCTTAAATCACAAATTGTGTAAAAGGCAGAGTATAATCATCATCATTTACACAGTGCAAGGGGGATGTTACAGGATGGCACGTTTGACATAGAGGAACTATGTGCAAGTGTGAGACATGAGGTCAGAGCAATTATGCATTCTCAGGGCCAGTATCTTCAGATGAAATGAAGTCCATTTTAAAATGTATGCGTGTAAGAGTAAGTGTAAGTTTGTGTGTGTGTGTGTGTGTGTGTGTGTGTGTGTGTGTGTGTGTGTGTGTGTGTGTGTGTGTGTATGTGTGTGTGTGTGTGTGTGTGGTGCCATGCTCAACATGAGGTCTACTGGGTCTGTGTCTGCAGGAGACACAGAAACAGGGATTCTGGATACTGGCTAAGGCTCTTGCCGTCCCTATAGTGCCTTTTTTAGGCAAGGTTCAAATGACAAATTCACCACTGTAACAGGAATAGGCAAGCAAAAACTGAGGGTGATGCTACTCAATGCTAGAAGTCTAAATCTGAAAATGCACTTACTCGAGGCACTCCTTACAATGGAGAACATCGATATCTGTGCAGTGACTGAGACCTGGTTCAAGGCTCCAGAGAGCACCCCTGCACTACCAGGCTATAACTCATACCACACTTTTCGACCATGTAACCTGGACCGAAACACCAAAGGTAGAGGTGTGTCCATATTCATTAAGGATATCCACACCTCCAGGCAAGTTGCTCAGCATAATGCATCCGAGGTTATCCAAGTGCAACTAACTCTGGGAAAAACTGCAATCCAAATTGTAGCATGCTACAGATCCCCCACCATGCCCCAGGATTCCCACTCCTCTTTTCTTGATATACTGGAAAATATTAGGGTTCAACCAAACACCCTAACAATGGGCGACTTCAACTACTCCACCATTAACTGGGAAAACTACTCATGTACCAACTCCTTAGCTCAATGCTTTCTGGAATTCATAAACTCCAATGCCCTGGATCAACTTATCCACACCCCCACCAGGGGCAACAATATCCTAGACCTTGTCATTACCAACATGAGTGACCAGTGTTCCACACCTGAAGTCAACTTCTCGTTGGTCCGATCCGACCATAAGCTAATCACCCTTGATATCCACATCCCGCCCCCACCCCCCATTAAGGAAACCATGGAAAAAAATTTCTCCAAAGCCAACTTCATGCTTCTTAAGGCAGAAGTGGTGAACTTCATGACACCCATGCAGATGAACAATACAGTTACAACTACTGAATCCTACACAAATGCACTCTATAAGCACTTACACGAGTGCATGGATCGTGCTATCCCAAACAGAACCAAGACGCTATCCTCCAAAAAATGGAAGCCAATCTGGTGGTCCCCTGCCATAAACAAACTGTACAACAGAAGAAAGAAACTGTTGCAAAAGAGAGTAAAATCCCATGAGTGGTGTAGCTCACTGGTCAGCCTCAGTAAGAAACTGAGATCCCTTATAAGATCCTCCAAAGCTAGCTATGAAAACAAAATTGCCACTAATTCTAAGGACAACCATAAAGCATTTAATAGCTATGTCAAGAATCTCAATGGCAACACCCAGATCTGCTCTGAGTTACAGCACAACGGCATGAAAATTACTGAACCAACTGATCTTGCCAGCATCCTGGCAGATAGGTTCAGTGCTAATTTTACCCCCTCCTCACCCCCTAAAGGGCGTATATCTATACAGGAAGAATGCAGAGTCCCTGTAATCACAACTACACAGGTAAAAGCTGCACTCACTAAAGCATCCATGGGACCGGACAACATCCCAGGCTGCGTTTTACATGAACTTCAGAATAAATTGGCTCCCCACATAATCACCATGTTCAATAATAGCCTCACATCAGGCTTTGTGTCCACTGAATGGCACACAGCAACAGTTATCCCACTCCACAAAGGGGGAGCAATCACTGATCCCAGAAACTATTGCCCTATTAGCCTGATGAGCTTGGTCTGCAAGGTCATGGAACGTATCATCATGGAACTCATAAAAGACATTGGTAACCTCCAAACTCTGGATCCCACCCAGTTTGGGTTTGTGAAAGGCAGATCATGCCTCCTGAACCTGAACGAATTCTTTGGGGCAGTCACCAAAGCCGTAGATGAGGGTAAGGTGGTTCACACAGCCTATCTTGACCTCACCAAGGCTTTTGATACCATCCCCCATTCTGGAATTATAGTTAAACTCACTAAACTAGGTATAAATCCCTACGTTACAAGATGGGTTGCCAACTGGCTCACTGACAGAACCCACACTGTAAAGGTTGCAGACTCCAAATCTGACCTCAAACCAGTGACAAGTGGAGTACCACAGGGTTCAGTCCTGGGACCTCTCCTGTTTTGTATCTACTTCTCTGAAGTACAGGCTAACACAGAAGGCCTCTGGCTAATGAAGTTTGCAGATGACTGCAAACTAGGAGCCATAGTCAAGTCCCCAAATGATGTGGACATCCTACAGAAGGGCCTCGCTGAGACAGATGCCTGGTGTCAAGGCCATGGCCTCAAGCTCAATACCAAAAAGTGCAGTGTCATCCCCTTTGGTAAAAACTCTATACCCATGAACTACCACATAGGCAGCAATCTACTTAACACCGAATGTGTGATAAGAGACCTTGGGACCCAGGTGGACATTAGTCTCTCCTTTGATAGTCACATCACCACAGTAGCCAGGAAGTCCTTTTATGTGGCACACCTCATCATAAAAGGGTTCTCATCCAGGAAAAAAAGAGGTCATTGTTCCCCTCTACTCGACACTCATTAGACCCATTATAGAGTACAACTCCCTTTTTGGAATGTACCTCACAAGATATCTGCAGCAGCTGGAAAGGCCACAGAAGTACCTCACAAAGAGGATTACTGGCCTCAAAAAAATGCCCTACACTGACGGTCTCAAAAAACTCCAGCTTTACTCCATAGTATATTGCCTACTCCGTGGTGATCTCTGCCTAACATATAAAGCTATGTCAAACCAGAGCTGTTGGACATGCTACACCTAAGGAAATCCCAATCCCTCCAAGCTACATGCTCTAGGAACCTAAACCTTGTCACCACAATAAACAGGACATGCTGGAGTGATAGATTCCTGTCCCAGAGACTTCCCATACTCTGGAACAGGCTACCCATCTATGTCAAGCAAAGTTCTTTATTATCACTCTTCAAGAAAAATCTTGATGAGTGGATGCGAAATAGGAAATACACCCCGGGGATCACTGCTGTGTCTCTGCTCGACAGTGGCACAGGAAAATAGCTTTCTTGGGTGGTGTAAGCCAGGGAACCTTTTTGGCTAGGCTTACTTAGGCCCTTGGGCCGATAGCCTAGTATCTCCCTATGAACCTATGAGCAGTATTTGTGCCATCAGTATGTCATGGCATCCTAGACTGGTGTGAGACATAGACGGTAGAGGATCAAGTTCATCTTGGATGACCCTGACCATGTGAACTACCTCTGCCAGGGGTTGCACTGTTGGTTCTATGACCCTGGTTTGATGTCAGAGTGCTATGTGAGTGTGAATGATGTCTGATGGATGAGATGACAATACGACTTCATCCACAACCATGACCACATGGATGACCATGTCTAGGTGTAGACACATCTGTCACTGATGTAGTAGTGGAAGTACTGCCACTGCATGAGCAGGATCTGGCTTGTCCATGGCCATGTTGACTGAGATCTGAAAATGTACAAGCAATACAGCCTCGTGGATACTGCCCCTCTCCCAACAGATGATCCAGAAGAGACACTGCATGATACATGGTCTCATTCGTCCTGTCCAAGGAGTCACACACACGATTCATGCAGTCTCATATGTCAGCATGCACAACTTGGAGTAGTCTGACTTTCTCTTGTGAGGCCCTGGTGGAACTTGCCTGTACCTACACAATGGCCCTGCACATGGTTGGTGGCAGGTATGACACACCAACCTCAGAGGTAGAGCAGTATTCTTCTCTGAGCACCTTTAGTAATATCCCTTTAATGAATTTGACTTTCAGGATGGCTAGGGGAAGATTCTACCATCTCTGCAACTGGGGGTAACCGCACTACAATGAACAATTGTGCCCCCATCAACCTCTCCACTTTGAGATGGTTCTGTGTCATATCATAACATATGTATCATAGGTATAATGACTGTCTCCCTACTCTGGAGAAGGAATGTGAGAATCACAATCACCATGCCCAACATATCCCCTGCAACCCCAGATTGTGCCTATTCATCACTGCAATTATCATTAGAGGCTAACGTTCCTCCAACATCAGACAGAGGGAGAGCCACACTGCTGGTGCCAGACAATGTTTTTATCCACGAATACACCATGAAAAACACAAAATAAATGAAATGTAAACACAATAATATAATACTTCGGCAGAAATAACTCAACCACACATACAAATGCTATAATCACAGAGAGTATTACATTTACCTAATACAAAAAAGTAAGCCCATGCCATATGTAAGTGGTCATTGAACTTCAATGCCAGATGTATCTAGGCACAAAGTCAGTTCATAAAGGCATTATAAGGATACAAGTTACTTTAAACTGTAAAGATGGACATATATATTTGAATGGCATACCTGGGGCATCAATAGTGGAAGTTCTGTAGTTCTACTCCACCTTCGTCTCAACATGCAACACCTAATTGTGAAAATCTTCTGCTTTACAGGGATCTCTTATAGTTGACAGGATTTCCTCTATCTCAGTGAGTGGTGATTTGGTAGATGGCCCATACACAGTACTCCTTTGTTCTCATGCCACAGCTTTTGATCTGTCAATAGCCTTTTTAATCATGTCAGTGGCCCTGGCCACCAACAGCAATGACATCATCAACCACCTGCCACCAGACAAGGTCACTTAAGGGCTTGTCGACAAAATGTATGTCAAGGAGCTGCCCTTCATGGAGATAGAAGGCCTGTATCATGACCTCATTTTGAGCATCTGAGAAAGAAGGCTTCTGTGAGGAAGACCCTGACTTATGATTTGTATTTTGGAGCTATATCCCTTTTGTGATTAAAAAGAAAAAAATGTATATTACACAAACTCATAACCTACTGAGAGGAGGGGTAATACAGGTTGTTACACTTATGAAGCAACTCATAGTTTGCAGTCAGTGAGCAGTATCATAGGAAATAGTCTAAGCAACAATGCAAGCACTGTAATATCCCACATGCATGAATCTTCACAATTAATAAAACTTCTAAACTACAGAAAACAACAACAGAACAGTAGGGGCAAAAATATAGTACAAGTAGTAAGCAGAAAAAAACATCATAAGCAGAGAAACAGTTGTTAATGTAACAAAAACTACAGAACTCATTCAGATCAAAGACATCTTACAATAATACTAAAGAACTCTTAACATATGAATGTATGTGCTGCCCAACCCCCATGAAATCCAAGTTAAGAAACTGGAATAGAAATGATTCAAAAGCAGTGCAACAACAACAACACTGATTGCAAATATTTTATCAACATATATTATGAAGCAGTACTTGAATGGAAGAATACATAACTTGAAAGATTTCAAACAGTATCCTATGTACTGCTAATTGAAACAGTTGTCAGTAATTATTTGTGGCAGCAATTGGTGCAGCATGCAGTCACCCCTACCATGATGGAAGTTCCGTAGCCCTATGTCCTGCTCATATGGTACAGATTAATCTCTCTGGGCATATGAAATATGTTAATTAGCTCACAACTTGTTATTATTTCTGAATAACTCAATTTGCTTGATGCACTGTGAAGATAAACATGATGTTGGTTCTTACTCAATGATGTGCAAATGCCTGATCAGGTATTAAGAGTTCTGGAAAGGTAATGCCTTTTAAGTGTGCCTCATTAGTAGTGCTGTTTGCTCAATGATGTGTTCAGCATCCATGCTAATGAGAAATAAACGTAGAGAGGATGTGTCATAGTAAAAAAAGGATTACAAAGAAGTTTTAAGTTATATTTACTGAGTTAGGAGTGAACCTCGATGTACATTTCTGTTAACATTTTGTAAAATGTGGTGCTTGTTCAAACATGGAATGAAGAGTGCTAACATTGTGGTAGAATCCTAAAGGATATATACAATGTAAACACAAAGATTTATACTTATGGAATCCTTCAAGACATTCCTCATACAATGATAATACAATGAAGTAATGCACAATAACTGCTATCAGTTATGCTTACCTAGCAGACAATTGCTTCTGACCTCGTATCCTTTATTATCCTCACATTTCCAATTATCACTTTTACAGATTTGTATTGTAACTGGAAAAATAACAGAATGGAAGCATTGGTATACTGCAGAAATAAATGTAAATTTCAAAAGTACAATGCTAAGTGCATATACTTGACTCTCTCCTTTTTGTACTTAAATGTTGTGTTGACAAGACATGCTCATCATGTCAGTGTCTCATTGTAATGCCATAGGTGCAGTCTTCAAATCTTGTGAAGGTGTTGCGTACTTGAAAGTGGGGATGTTTAGTGTAAATATTTTACTTGTATAAATCCACAAATTTGAGACGTAATTACACTGATTCATGAATACCTTTTTCTTGTCTTCATCATTTGTGCCTTGGTTGGCATAAGACATCAGTGCCAGTGATTGATGCCCTTTGCTGAATGACAGTCTCCATCCTATGGCAAAAACTCGAAATGTAATTTCACATGAGCAAAGACTTAGCCACTGGGCTCTCAAACAAGACTGGCAATGGTGTGTCTCAGCATTTTGGGCATTACCAAATTAAGAAAATTACAGTTCTGTTATAATTGCCTGAATGGCTCCATGTGTTCATAGGATCATAGGTTCATAGGAAGTTACTAGGCTATTGGCCCGAGGTTCTTAGAAGCCTAGTCAAAAATTTAGCCCATGTTCTGACATGTCAGCACCTGATGCCCCTGTCCAGCAGGGACACAGGTGGAATTCTAGGGTTGTATTTTCTGTTTCCCATCCAGTTATCCAAGTTGCACTATGAACCTATATGACTGGATGGGAGATAGGAAATTCACCCCGGGGATGACTTCTATGGCTCTGCTCAACAGGGGTACAGGAAAATCATTGTCTTGGGTGGGTAAAGCCAGGGTACCTTTTTGGCTAGGCTTATATAGGCCCTAGGGCCAATAGCCTAGTACCTACCTATGAACCTATGAAGGGTTAATGAAGTATGTCCTGCATAACAGCATGGAAGGTGCATCTCTTGAATTCACATTATGGACAGCTTTCTTTTATGTGTCCTAGTACATGTGCTAATTTTTTATTTTTTTATTTTAATAAAACCTACGCATGAAGTGTGTAATGTTAATGTTGCAATTTACTGTATACTGTAGGAGCTAAACATGATAATGTCACCTTTGTGTCAGCTGCATTTCTCACATTAATAATTATAGTGATAAAACACTTTTTTGTGCATGCCATGGAAGAAACAGATGATGCACAATACCACGAGGAAAGAAAACCAGCAAGGTAATGATTTAGTTCAATATGAACAGCACGGCTGAACAGCTTTCAAAACACATGAAGACTGTTTCAGTGACATGTGTGTATATTTATAAAGGGTAGGTAACCTGGACTATGGTGCAGAGGATATCCCATTCTGTTTACTCTGTATGGCCCCTTCCTCAACATTTTCTTTCCCAAAAAACAGTAATGCTGTCAGTGAAAGCAACAGCACACATATACAATAACTGTAGCATTTTTTATTCTTACATTATAGTTGCCACTAAAAACTGTCTGTTTTCAGAAATAACTGTAGAAACAGATGGCACTTCACATCCTATGGCAAATGTTCCAAAAATATTACAGATGCACAAAAATGTTGCCATCGGACATCAAAACAAGCTTGGTTTTCACATGCATCAGTTAGCATTGAAGATATTATAATAATTAATTCAATGAGAAACTATTCCACATAAAACCATCTGTGCTTCATATTATTAGTCCACTGATGGAATACACCTCATACTGCAACAGTTGCATGGTTGTCAGATGTAAGTTTATTTCTAGTCAGGTACACTTTTGTAATTCCCTGATTACACACTTGGAGTGTAAATTTCCCCTATGTCATTAATAGCTAATTCAACAGGTTCTGAACTTCATATTAGATTTCATCATGGGTTAAATTACAAAGTGGTATCACTCATACTTTATTATTTTTTATGTGCACCCTGTACTACTGAAACAAAATATACATAAGGTGCTGATGTTGTGGAAACATGGGTAAATTTATTGGCTAGGCTTTCAAGGACCTCCGGGCTAATAGCTTAGTATCATCCTATGAACCTATGAACATAAGGATAACACAGAAGAACAACTATATCATGCAGATGATTTTATATTTGTGCATCACACTGTTAATGTTTTGAATGCTATAACCGTCCCACAGCTCATACCCAGAGGTGGTACAAAAATGTCATTTGAAAATGTAACTGTGATACTCAGTAACCAGCATGAGCAGGAGGTGCTGTGGAGCATGTACATATAGTGACCAGCACACATGGCCAAGTCTTACTGCCATGTTTCTCACCTAAACTAGATATTGACAAACTAATATGTATAATTCTATCTCATTTCTGTGCTTTCTATCATGCAAATGCAGTTCTCCGAGTTGTCTGTCATTACGCACAACCTGGTGCACACAAGATATGATTTGGACACCAATTCTATGCCATTTTTGCTAAGGTCTTTGTACAGAAGACATGGCAGGGATGGTAAGGGTAGTGTTCCATTTAGAGCACAGAGGTGGTGTCAAGAAGGATCTAAGATTTTTGTAGATCTCCTTGTTAAACATTACAGCTGAAGGCTTCTCTAGGGTGACTATACCGGGTCTCAGTACAAGGCTGAAGCTTGGAAAAGCTTAGTCAAGGCTGTCACCTATGCAAGTGGCATTTCACACATGGATGAACAGTGCCTTCACCATTATAGTGACTTAAAAAGATGAAAACAGGACCTCCTTAGCCAATGGGTGGAATATTATAGGTCCCAGTTGTGTTAAGTATATTGGCCATAACCAGGCAGTACACTACCATGACTTGCCTACATAAACCATTGTTCAGTATTTCAGAAACAAACAACCCAGTGATCAGAGTGGAAAACACCACAAAGAAAAACAAAAACACTCTGTGCTGCTGCTTCAAGGAAAGTCCACAGGCATGAAATACTCCCAAGATATTGGTAAAAACACAGGTTTAATAAAATCCATAAAAAACAGGTATAAATCCAACTATAATGTACACAACACAGTTCACAAAGATATCAGGGATCCCCCATACAGGTTGATTATTACTTGTCAGAATAGTTCTACCTAGTCCCTAGGTGTTTTTGTGGACCGAATAGTAAGTGAGCCTTGAGCCCTATTGAACATTTGTTAAGGGACTCTTGGGACTTTTTGGTGAGAATCATCCAGGATGTTTTTTCAGAGAGTTTAGGTTTCTCCACTGTGGATGTCGTTGACTTGTTCACCTCTATACCGCATGAAGCAGGGTTAGAGTTTTTTCATGAAGTACTAGTGGAAAAAACATCATTAAGTAACACTATGGTGAACTTCATCATGACACTAATGGAAAAGATCTTAAAAAATAATTATTTTACTTTTGAAGGAGAATACTATCGTCAGGTTAATGGTATAGCCATGGGTACTAGTTGTACACCATTGTTTGCGAATCTTGTAATGTATGGGTGGGAGAGGGTACATATATTTAACACTCCTTTTTCTAGGTATTGGACCCATTATTTGCATTACCTGGACAAAATTGTTATTTTATGGAAGGTGGGAGACATACATGAAGAATTTATGAAATATTTAAATAATTCAAGTGAAAATTTTTAATTTACTGGCACTTCTAACAATAACATTATTAATTATCTTGATGTTTTACTAAATAAGAATTATGAAAATAGGGAATCTGAATCTCAAATTTATAGAAAACCCACTTTTTCGAACGACTACTTAGAATTTAAAAGTAGTCACCCATTATATACAAAAAGAAACATAGTAAAGGATCAAATAGTCCAGGTATTAAAACACAGAGCTGCTATTTTGTAATATGGTGAGGATCTTGGTTACATTTCTTCCTCACAGAAACACTATAATCTATTTTTTTAATAATTTCTTTAAAGATGTTCATAGGGTTAACAGGATTTAAACCTTAATTGGTTAATTGTTTGAATTAAAGAGGGAGTGGGTTTTAGCAAACACAGTTCTGAAGAAGTCCTAGAGCAGGATGAAAGCGCTTGACTGTGTTGTGTACATTATAGTTGGTTTTATACCTGTTTTTTATGGATTTTATGCTATTTGAATGTCTGGAGCATTAAACCTGTTTTTTTACCAATATCTTGGGAGTATTTTATGCCTCTGGACTTTCCTTGAAGCAACAGCATAGAGTGGTTTTGTTTTCCATTGTTCAGTATTTGTTTTCTGTTATGTGTAGCTCCTGCAGAAGTTGTAGAAAACAGGAAGGCACCAATTATGTGGACATCACTCCATATCTGCTTCTTAGACAAACACATGACTATGCATGCTCTACTTTGACAAACTGTACACACCTGTACATTTAGCTCATGCAACATTTCAATATTCAGTGGTTAAGTAAATTTAGATGTCTGTGGGTTCAAATCCATACAACAGAAATTCATGAGTATTATTTAATATTTTGTATACATAATCAATAAAGTAGAATATTGTATACTCAATTCACATATACATTTAATTACACATTCTGTATAAACCAGATTTCATACAGTCACACTTTTTATTCAGTGTTTATAATAGTGAGAGCCATGGAAATGAATATTTAGTGTGAAAGAAACTTATGGCCTCACAATCATATCTGGATGTAAACATTTTATAAATGTATGTGGAATATGCAGTGATTGGGACATATAAAAATTACATGAAATGTAAGGTATTTTTCTGTTTTCTCTCTCCCTCCACCTTTTACTTTGTATCTATATATGTATATGTATATATATATATATATATATATATATATATATATATATATATATATATATATATATATATATATATATCTTTATCTCTCTCTCTCTCTCTCTCTATATATATATATATATATATTTTTTTTTATGTCATTACATTTGAACAATCATTTCAGCTCATACCTCTCTTGTATCATATTTTGTTCTGTTCCTCATAAAATTTGTGATTTTCTGGCAAATTTCTGAGGACTGAAGTCACTAAATAATGACATACATTTGAATTTCAGAATTCATATACTTCAGAAAATGCATGCCAAGACAAATCTTGTTATTCTGGCAACTTTCTAAGTTTATAAGAGCACTTTTTAAAATCTGTCCATATTTTTGGGCCTTTGTCCCACCATTATTTTAGGCTTTGTCCAGATTTCTTCCATTAAGAAGTTGAGAGGTACATTTCAGCTGCATCAGAACCCCCATCACAGGGATTTGTGATGCAAGTACCTGCTGTATTACCATCCCAGGCAGCACAGTCACCTAGCACTTCTGGATCACAACTTGCCAGTTTTGTCTCCACAACCTCTGCACTACCTGCACCATCAGAGGCTGGTGCAGTGCTATCCACCAGCAAAAGTGGCAATGGAGATGGTGATTATGTCACCTGACAAAAGCTGACAGGGCTGGTGGAGGAGATATTTTGAAGGGCTGTTGTTTCCATATCATCTGCATGAGAAGTATCCTGGAGCAAATCACCATTTTGCTCATCCATCTGACACTCTCCCAGATGTCTGCAAGAGGAGATAGTGGTGACAGTTGTTAGAGTTTGGTCTAGGTTGTCACTGTATTCATGCTGGTTGGGGACATGCCTACAAAGTTCCATACCTAACTCCAATCATGGTGCCCCCATCCTTTTTTGTCCATCACTATCCCTGTCTGTCTTGTATGTCCTGCATGACTGTGCCTGCTACCTAACTTACTCTAAATAATATATAATTTATAATAGTGAGAGCCATTCCTAATTATCTTCTCCAACATTCCTCTCTATTAAAAAAAATGAAAAAGGCATCTGTCCCACCAAAATAATCCTATACATAATACATAACTCTGCACTTCCTATATGCATGTATATGTATAACATGCTTGGTTTAGTCCAGTTGGTCAAACAACATTATTAACTTGTCAAAAATCCTCTATGTTGTGAGTGTCTAAATTTCTCAAATTCTTTGTACAAATGCAGTGTTTGCTTCTGAAGAAATGGATAGCTACGGTCCTGTCCCATCACCATCAAACTCATCACTAATCACCTCTCCAGTGTCCTACACTCTGCTTGCTCCCCATTTTCACTACTGTCATAGCAACCCCATTTTACAACTTTAATCTGGTCAAAATAGATTCAGACACCATACACGTAGCCAGAAATGGCCTATAAAGAGAAATATCTATTTATATACTCAGTATTTGCATGGCACTTAGCATGAAGCAGCACAGCCTACTGGTAGTTCTTGCCTTGTCGCAAAAACTCAGAAAATAATTAGGCATGCACTAATACTTTGCCATGGATTTCACAAATAAGGTTGGGAGCTGTGTACTTCAGTGAACAATTCTGACTGAATGAAAGTAATGTTAGTGACTTCTGTTACTTGTACATACCTTATTGGGTTAATCTGTACATGAGACACATGACAGTTGAAGTCCCTCTGTGAATTGTTCTGTGATAACATTGCTCTGAAGCATATCAGTTAGTCTAATAAGTGTTGTACTCCAGGAATGTGTAGGTAGCATCATTCTTAAACAAATATATCTCATTCCCTACCATGACAATTCATGTGAAGTAACAAATGTATCACTTCTCAGACATGGGGGAAATAATACTTTGAAATTACACGAAAAATTACTCTTGCAGTGCCTCTTCACATCCTATTACAAAAACTAATGACTTTTTCTTTGGCTGCGTTCCAGTGGAGCTCTTCCCGCTAATATGCTTAGCTCTACTACACAACAGAAACCAACACTGATATCAGTCTCTGGAGACAATCAGTCTTCTAAGTATAACAGTCTTGATGGCAATGTTTGACTTATTAATACAGTAGAATGTTGTGATTTTTGATTTGCACAGTGATGGTGTCTCTTTCACACATCATATTGCACATTCCCCATACATGTGTCTATTTCCTTTCAACTATGTGTTGCCTAACACTTGTACTATGACTTATCTTTTGGTGTCAGCAGTTAATGCACAGCTCCAGACTATGTTGACTTAGAGAAGAAGGTGTTCAAATCCAGCAATGTGTAACTAGTGTAAGTGTGTCAGCTAATAGTAATAAGCAGGACTGGCTTATCCAGCAGATCTGAGGTGCAGAATTCAACTGAATGTTAACATTTAGACAGAAATCCTCCAAGTGTTGTACTCCCTTCTAGGGAAAACATCCTTTCCAACATACTGCTCAAGTTATCCCTTCAAGTGTGTGTTTCCTTGCAATTGTGATATGACTTCTGTGGAGTTGGTGGTAATGCACAGCTCTAGAGTATGTGGGCCTAAACAGGTTAGTGTCCGAAACCAGCAATGCATGCCTAATATACGTGAGTAACGTAGTAGTAACAGGCAGTAGTGGTTTATCCAGCTGACATGAAAGGTGCAAATCATCTTTATGGATATGTTTTCATTGGGAGGGAAAAATCCCACATTTTGTACAATATTTTAGGGAAAACATATGTATCCCAACACACTGCTCAGGCTTACTCTTCAAGTGTATGTTTTTTGACAACTGTGATAGCAGCAGTTAATGCACAGTTCTAGAGACTGCGGACTTAGTTGTTTGAATCTAGAAATATGTGAGTGTGTAAGGAATCAATGACAGCTAGGCCTGGCTAACTCAACATATGTGATGTGGATAATTTAAACTAGGCGGGACATTTACATGGCTCTAGGATTTTGATCCCTCAACCTCCCTTTTATGGGTGTCATATTCATTCTAACACTGGGCTCAAATTATCTCTTCAAGTTTGTGCTTTCAGAAAACAGTTATAAGACTTCTATGCCTTCAGTAGTTAATTGAGAGTTCTAGAGAATGTGGACTTAGGCAGGTGTTCAGATCAAACAATGTATAAGGAAATAATAACAGACAATAATGTGTTGTTCAAGAGATGTTATATGTACTATTCAACTTTGGGGTAGCACAAACACAGAGAAAGGGTTTTTAATCCTCCAAGTGTTGTTTTCCCTTTGAAAGAAGTCCATTTGCATTCATATACCCTGCTCAAGATATACTTTCTAATGCTTGCTTTCTAACCACTGTAATTAGACTTCTTCTGTGATGTCAACAGTTAATGCTCGGGTTTAAATCTGACAAAGTGTAAATAGTATGATGTATATTACTAAGATGATAGACAGGACAGACATATTCCACAGATGTCATGTACAGAATTCCAGTTAGTGCTTACATTTACACATTGAGAAGGTTATGATTCTCCATTACTCTCTTTTGAGGGAAGATATATGTACTACAACACACTGTTTAAGTTATTACTTCAACTGTACTCTTTCTGATGTTTGTGATAGGAGTTCTTGTCTGCTGTCATCAGTTAGTGCACAGGTCTAGACAATGTTGACTTAGGCAGATGTTTGAATCCCATAGTGTGCAACTTGTATTAATGTCTTAAAAATCAAAGTTAGCAGGCAGCAGTGCCTTACTCAACAGATGTTGATGTGTACAGTGCCACTTGGTAATACTACTTTCACAGGTGCGGGATTATGATTACTCAGGTGATACATTCCCTTTTAGGGGAGGCCATATGCATTCATCACAATGCTGAGTTTATCCCTTCAAATATATTTATTCACTTGATTGTATTATGAGTTCTTCTGTAGCACCAGCAGCCGATCCACAGTTCTACAAAGTGTGAATTACATGGGCATGTGATTACATCCAGCATTGTCAACCATGTATGACTTCTTAAAATACAATAACAATAAAAAAACAGACATTGGTGACACACTGGACTGGCTTACTCAGCAGAAGTGATGTCTGATGTATTGTTGTTTTTTTTTTTTGATGAGTTGGTGATCTTGATCTCCTAATTGCACTTCCCTGTGAACATGACCAGTTTAACTATTGGGGGGAATTTAATAAAGCTTACATGGACTTTTTTCCATGTAGACATGGTGGCACAGGGCTAACATGAAAGTAAACAGATGTGTGATCTATTAAACAGAGCTGAGGGGCATGCATGAGCATGCCAACACTGAGGTATCCGTGGCATGCGAATCACCTCATAAGCAGGTGAATTGCATGCAAATGAGGGAGGTAGAGAGATCCAGCAAGCAGACAGGCAGTCCTGCATACCCCGTGTGTGTGTTCATAGTGTACACAGAAAAATTCCATGTACAGGATGTAAAACAGACAACAGGGTCTGTAAAAGTGCAGTTAGATTGGCAGAAATAGCATAACAGACACAGGTATGTGCAAAACTATCTACCGTGTGTCCAAAACCGTTTGGAAAATAATTTAAAATAATTTTAGTTTTTTTAATAATTTGGGTATGTTTGCATGGCTCATGACAGTGCGCAAACATGCTGTCATGAAAAAAAAATTAAAAAGTGTAAAAATGAAATTTATTAGTATGTGTGGAGTATCTACAGTGGTGGAATGGTGCTGGTGCTAATGAGGCAGGGCCTGGAACCATGTAGTTTCCAGGGTGTGTGCATGGATCTCTATGTAAATGAGCTGGCATTACTGAATAGCAGAAATGGGTATCTGCGTCCGCAGATTACATCCCTGTAGGCACAGAACTGTGCTGATGTCCACAGAAGAGATAGCTGACATCAAAGGGGAGTGTGCCTGAAGACTTGTGTAAGCTCGTTGGAGTTCAGTGGTGCCTGTTTGCGTGTCTCGCTGCTGAGCTGAGTAGGTGGGTGTATGCAGTGTCTGCTAAGCTTTGTTTACCTTCAGGGTGCATGTTTCATCATGTTTGAGTGTGTTTGCGTGGCACGCCACCTCGCTGAGTGTGACCTTTCAGGGGTGTGTTTACAGTGACTGCTGAGCATTGTTTACCTTTGTGATGTGTGTTTGAGTGGCACACCACAGTGCTGAGTGAGGAAGGCTGTCCAAAAAAAGAAAATTGGCTGAGAAAGCCAATAGTATATTAATTACTGATGACTCCTGTTTCACATAAACTTGGGACATTAACAGCCCTTAATGATGTACTTGGCAGGTGGAATGCATCATAGTTAGCCAATCACACAGTATGCACCTACAGCAGAGCACTATAAAGGTTGAATACACCCTACAATCTGATTTCACCTTCATACTCTGCACCAGTGGAGTACAGACTTGGGATTTTTAACTGAAGGAATGCTATGGGCTGCTGCAAGTCTGTTACATTGGTATGTGCTAGATGCTGAGGTCAGTGCTGCTGCTGCTGCTAACAATAGGCCTAGACAGAGAAGGAGAAGAGTGTTCAGGCCCAGGGTAACCTTCCAAGAGCTACATGAGCTGGAGATTGTAGAGTGCTACAGGGTGGACAGGCACATACTATAAGAACTCACTGAGCTCTGTCGCCCTCAACTCAGACCCAGAGCAAACAGAGGGGAACCCATCCCAGTGGATGTGTAGTTCTTAGGATACTAGCTGCAGGTACTGTCTAAAGACCAACTGGGGACATGATGGGGGTCTCGGAGGCATCTGCATCTAGGGTACCCCACCAGGTCCTGGATGCCATGCTACCACATGCCAGTGAGCACATTTATTTTCCCTTCACCCCTGAGGAGAGGGCCAGCCATATGCAAAACTTCTACCATGTAGCACACTACCCTGAGGTACTGGGTGCCATAGATTGCACTAATGTACAAATCAAGGCACCACCCAATGAAGAGGGTAGAATCTACGTTAACTGCAAGGGGTATCACTCTGACCACGGCATTATCATGAATGTGTGTGCTGGCAGCCCTAGCAGTTACCACGACTCCCATATCTGGCATGCATCACAGCTGTATCAGATGTTTGCTGAGGGGACATCTCGCACTGCCATTTACTGGAGGATGCTGTCTACACACTAGAACCATGGATGATGACCCCCATCAGAAATGCACAGAGACCCACAAAAGAATGGAATAGTGAGGCACAGGAACAGACTAGGAACATCATAGAGCATGCGTTTGGGCTGCTGAAGTCACTATTCCAGTGCCTTGATATATCTGGTGGAGCCCTACAGTATTCTCCAGCCACATGTGCACAGATGTTCACAGTGTGACACAATATGATCCTGTGGAAATAGTTGCAGCAGGATCAGGAAAGGGAAGGGATACACAGCTCCCCACCACTGCCTAGGACCCCAAAGTCACACCCATAGGGGGACTCAGACGAGGAACCCCTTGAGGATATCCCTGTAGGCAGATGTAGGCATGCCCAGTATGCCCTGGCCTTGGCCAAGAAACAATGTATAGCACATGCACTGCCAACCTAAGACCCTAGGGACTGACATCTTACTCACATACATACAGTAAAAAGGATGCCAGCTTGCCCATATAACCTGTAGGTAACCATGTATTGGCTGTGTACTGCATGCATCAGACAGAGTCATCCCCGAACTACAGGTCTGTCAACAGCTGCATTCACAAGATAAGTCACTCATCTATACACCACTTGTAAGGGGTTCTAAAATGTGGTAGCATATGTATGGACCTGCCGCATGTATGCAAGGGAATAAACTGTGCTACTGGACTACTTGGAAAGATCTAACAGCCACATGGAACAACAGGTACACTGTCCAAAAGTATGTGCTCCATAGTATTCAGTAGGCCACATGGCTGGAAAATCCATTACACTATTCAAGGGAGATGGCAAACAGTGGGGTCACATGGCAGTTGCACAACTGTCTATGCTAACAGAACATGAGCAGGTCGCCCCCACCCCCAACACATCAGTGTTCTCATACAACTGTTCTAACAGTAAGTCTGCAATGATATATCAGCAGACCAGGCAATTCCAGGGCTGTGACATACAACCTGGCCACATGTTGTATGTCTCACGTAACGCAGGGGTGACAATGTATGTCTGTATACTGTTGACTGTGTGAGGAATGACACCTCTCTGTCTAGTGGCTAGTGTGGCTCACTGGGCTAGGGATGGTAGCATGGATGATGGTGCTGATGGTTTGAATCTGGCAGCATCCACATCTTTTGCATGTGAGGTACTTGTATGGTGGTATTTTCACAGACTGTCGTACCCACACATCTGTTACTGCAAAAAAGCTGGACAAAGTCAGAGAGAATGGGGGAACAAAGGGCCAAAACTACAGACAGACATTACGCATGCTCTGATTAACCTAGAAGGTGACTAGTATAACAGCAGGTTGCAACAGAACAGAATAGCTGCAGGATGTAAAGGCTGCCACTTAAATGTGTCAGTATTTATTACAATTCAGTGACTGCATTACACAATGTTTTCCTGAAACACCACAAATGTATGAGGAACAGACCAGACATATGGGGCGAAATCCTGGAAATTCTGCAAAAACATATACAGTGACAGTATGCAGACTGTCACCCTGTATGTGGTGTTACATTATGTACCCCAGTGATATATTAAGTACAGCACACAGCCGAGGAAAATTTCAGGGAAGTGCTGTACTGCTGAAACAAGTGCAGCAGCCAATATCTGCAGCACACAAAATCCCGGACTGGAGTACAGGTAGCTCTGGCCTGGACTCAGTTGTATGTACTGACCATCCCATTGGGCATGCTCTAACTTGATCGCTAGTCTGTTGCCTCTTCATCACAAAGACCTTCCATGTGGAAATATGTCTGTACATACAGACAGCTACATATACATATCTGTCTGTTTGTCCCTATCCCTCTCTCACATGATTACTGTATCCATCAGGATGTACCCCAAATACATATGATACTGACATATATATATATATATATATATATATATATATATATATATATATATATATATGGGTCCCCTTCAAAACATCTAAAACTCATAACATCTAATTTCATAACATTGAGACCAGAACATCTAAAACCCAAAACATCTAAAACCCATAACATTAAATTTCAGAACGTCTAACTGTACAAATTGCATGAAAATTACATCCCCTCCACATATAACGACATATAATGACACCAGACTACCAAACACAATTTTTTACTACGTTTCTGCAGGGGGGCTTGATACAGTGGGGTTAGGAAATTAACCTTTTCCCACTGTAGTGCGATCGTGGAGTTGGTATATTTAATTTACAGGGGTGTGGGGGTGTGTGCCCCCTGCAGAAACGTAATAAAAAGTGTGTTTGGTAGTTTGGTGCTGTTATATGTGGAGGGGATGTTATTTTCTTGTGATTTGTAGTGTTAGATGTTATGAAATTCGATGTTATGGGTTTTAGATGTTTCAGTCTTTAGATGTTCTGGTCTCAATGTTATGAAATTAGATGTTATGTGTTTTAGATGTTTCAAAGTAGACCCATATATATATATATATATATATATATATATATATATATATATATATATATATATATCGCTGTATAAATTACAATGATACATAGACTCTCCACATATATCTATATACCACATATACATAACCTACACACACAGCAACATTTAAAGAGACATTCCTGGTATACACATTTTATATTTATTATTTATATATATATATATATATATATATATATATATATATATATATATATATATATATATATATAGATGTAAGAATGTCCCCACATACCCTTGGAATGCTGAGGTTATCTGCACTCACACATCATATCAGTTGTCCAGAGGAACCAGACCAAAGCTGCAACAGTACATAATCCACTCAACTACAGACCTCTGTGCCCGCAGAATGTCACAATGTAGACAGACACAGGTGAGTAGATGGTATAATGTACAATTGGGTCAATGCATGCCTTGGACAGGCCATATTGCCCCTGGCCACATGTTTCTAAATGCAATCAGCCACATATGGCCATACTGGTACCTGTACACACATAGCAGGGATATTGGGTTCCTATCATATGATCGAAGTCTTACAACTTCAAATCATTAAAGAGCGAACTTTAATGATCAAAGTTGTAAAACCTCGAAGCATATAACGGAGATTGCCATAGAGCATGGAAAGGGAAGATTTCCCTTTACTGCACTGTAGTGCAATCTCGGAGTTGGTATATTTAAGTAGCGGGGGTGTGGGTGTGGGGGTGCAGGGTGTTTGCCCCCCTGCATAGAGAGGTTTTTTTTACTGTTTTTACTTTTTTTTTTTATGTGTGTTCGAAGTTCAGAGACTTTGATCATTAAAGTCCGTCCTTTAATGATTCAATGTTTTGGAACTCTGATCATATGATATGGACCCAGGACATTAATAGGTATCCCACTCCTAGGATACTAGATACAATAACAGTATCAAGCAATATCACTCTGCAGGCCACACATGCTGTCTAACAAAAGGCTACTTTGTTTTCTCCAGAAGTACTGTGCCTGCAAGCACATATACAACAGATGTAAACTGTGGCATGTGCAATAAGTACAGTGAGCTCATAGATTCATAGATTCATAGATTAGTACAGTGAGCTCTAGTGTGTAATAGCAGATAAGTAGGGGTTCTAATCTCACATCAGCTAAGTGTGTGTGTGTGTTCATAGGTTCATAGGTTCATAGGTTCATACTAGGCTATCTGCCCAAGGGCATTTACAAGCCTAGCCCATAGTTTTGTGGCTTACGCCACCCCTTTAGTATGGGGAACTATACCCATTATTTTGCTGTGCCTCTGTTGAGCAGTGACACTGAGGTAATCCCTGGGGTATATCTGCGATCTCCCATCCATTGGTCAAGATTTCTCTTGAACAAGGCCAGCGAGGTGCTCTGCCTCACATATACCGGGATTTTATTCCACAGCATAGGGAGTCTTTGGGTGATGAATCTATCCCTCCAGCGTCCTATTAATAGCCGTGTCGAGGTTTAAGTCTCCGCCCTTGTGGCTCTGACGGATCTAGATTTTTGAGGTGAAGCATATTCATCAAATCTGGGTTTGACATGGCCTTGTATGTTAGGCAAAGGTCACCTCTGAGCAATGTAAGCGACTGAATAGAGCTGGAGTTCTTTCAGTCGGGCAGCATAGGACAGATGTTTGAGACCCTTTATCCTTTTGGTGAGGAACTTTTGTGGCCTCTCCAGCTGCTGCAAGTGTCGGGTCAGATACATTCCGAATGGGGCATTGTACTCAATCATTGGTCTGATGAGTGATGAGTATAGGGAGACTATGACCTCCCTTGATCTAGATGAGAATCCCTTCATGATAAGGTGGGCAATGTAGAAGGTCTTCCTAACTACTTTAGCTACATGGGTGTCGAATGACAGACTACTATCAACCTGGGTCCCCAGGTCCCTGATAACTTCTTCTATGCTCAGTGGATTGCCACCTATTTGGTAGCTAGGGTAACCTTGTTTTTCCCAAGGGTATGACTATGCATTTTTGGCATTTAACTTTAGGCCATGGCTCTGGCACCAGTTATCCGCTTCTGTGAGACCCTTCTGAAGGATATCTGTGTCAGATGTGTTTTCTACTATGGCCCAGTTTGCAGTCATCTGCAAACTTTGTCAGCCATAACCCTCCTGTGTTTGCTTGTACTTCGGAAAAGTAGATGCCAAACAAGAGTGGGCCCAGGACTGAGCCCTGTGGTACACCACTTGTGACAGGCTTTGAGTCTGACATGGCGCCAGCAACTCTGACCCTGTGGGTTCTGTCACTCAGCCAGTTTGCAACCCATCTTGTGATGTATGGGTTAACATTTAAGCTGATGAGTTTTTCAATGATACCCGAGTGGGGTATTGTATCAAGGCCTTCACCAGATCGAGGTAGGCTGTATGGACTGCCTTTCCTCATCAATGGCTTTGGTGACTGTTTCAAAAAGTCAACCAAGTTTAGAAGGCATGATCTGCCTTTGACAAAGCCAAACTGGGATGGATCCAAAGTCTGCAAATTCCCTATGTCTTTATTTATGAGGTCCATTATGATCCTCTCCATGGCTTTGCAGATAAGGCTTGTCAAGCTAATGGGACGGTAATTTCCAGGGTCGGTGGAGGCACCGCCTTTGTGAAGTGGGACCACAGTTGCAGTGCGCCACTCCCTGGGTACGTATCCAGAGGTAAGACTATGATTAAACAGCTGTCCTAGCTGTGGGTTTAATTCCTCGTTGAGTTCGTGGAGCACACAGCCGGGGACACCATCAGGTCCCATGGATGCTGTGTTTTTGCTTTGGAGAGAGCAGTTCTCACTTGGGCGTTGGAGATGTTTGGGGGCTGCAATCGCTTGGTATAGATATCTCTCCTTTGGGGAGGGGAGAAGTTTGCACTGAACCTGTCAGCCAGTATGTTGGCAATGTCTGTAGGATCAGTAATCTTCACATCATTTTGAACTAGTTCTGAGCATAACTGGGAGGTTCCTCCCAGGTTTCTAACATAGCTAAAGAAGGCCTTATGATTGTCTTTTGAGTCTTTAGCTATTTTTCTCTCAAAATTTGCTTTGCATGATTTTATGAGAGCTCTTAGTTTTTTACTTATAGTGATCAAGGGTGTCTTACCTTTTAAGGATTTTGCTCTGTCTTGTAGTAGCTTCCTCCTTTTGTTGTAGAGTTTGTTTATGGCTGGGGTCCACCAGACTGGACGCTTGCCTTTGGTACAAAGAGTCTTTGTTTTGCTTGGGATTGCCTTATCCATGCAGTCCTGCAGGTGCTGGTAGAAGGCATTTGTAAGTGATTCAGCGGCTTGAGTACTGTTTTCCTGCTCGGGGCCTTAAAGGAGACCACACTAGTCTTTAGAAGTGTGAAGTCGGCTTTGAGAAGTTCTTTACTGTGGTCTTTTTATTTCAGGTGGGGTGGGATGAGGACCTCCAGCGAGATTAGTTTGTGATCTGATCTCACCAGTGAGGGGTATACTTCCGGTGTTGAACATTGTGCTCCCATGTTCTTGATGATGAGATCAAGTATGTTTTCTCCTCTTGTGGGGATGGTGACTAGTTGTTCCATGGCATTTGAGTTTATGAATTCCAGGAACTTTTGGGCTAGGGTGTTTGGGCTTGAGTAGTGTTCCCAGTCTATATCAGGGTAATTGAAGTCACCTAGTATGATGGTGTTTGGTGATACATTTATCCCCTCTAGTGTTTTCAGGAAGGCCATGTGAGGTTCCTGAGTTTGTGAGGGTGGCCTGTAACATGCTACAATTTGCAGAGCAGTCTTGCCTATGGTTAATTGCACCTGGATGGTCTCCGATGCATCGTGCGTTGCCACCAGTCTTGAGGTGTGGGTGTCTTTGATGAATATGGATACCCCTCCTTTCTTGGTATTGTCCGGATTTTGGGGCGAACGCATGATAAGAGGTAAAACCTGATAGTGCTGGGGTGCTCTCAGGAGCCTTGAACCAGGTTTCTGTCACTGCACAGACATCGATGTTCTCCATACTGAGAAGGGCCTCAAGTGCGTGCATTTTGAGATTTAGACTTCTGGCATTGAGCAGCATTACCCTTAGTTTTTTCCTTTTTGTGTTCTAGGGTGGTAGGTTTAGAATTTGAGCCTTGCCTAAAAAGGCACTATGGGGTGGCAAGAGCCTTTGCCAATATCCGAATCCCAGGGTGACAGGTGCAAGCCGCCTTAGAAGCAGCGTGGCTTGTCCAGCATGTCATCCCAGGCAGACAGACATTGGATCCCCTTTGAATGACACCAGAGTTTAAGCCAATTGTTAAAGCTGATCATCTTATCTCTGTATTGTGGCATCATTCTTGGTGAAGGTAGGATACTGCTCAAGGTCAGGGTCATACCTGCCTGGGCTACATAATCAGAGAGCTCCTCAATGTCTCTTTTCATGTAGTCCAAGGAGGTACGTCTCAGGTCGTTTACACCAGCGTGGACAATGACTGAGTCGTATTTGTACCTGCTGTTGAGAGACCTGAGTGCTTGCGTTATGTGGCGGATTCTAGCACCCGACAGGCAGCTTACTGTGACCTTCTCCTTACTCAGTCTGGTGAGCGGGACGCCAGTGTGTCTGACTATGGAGTCACCAATGACTAGTGTGTCTGGCATTGTGTTTGGCCTTAAGGGCTGTGACTGTTTGACACTCTGACTGTGGGGTCTATGTGTTGCAGGTGTTGTGTTCTGAGGTGGTGGTTGTTTGGGTGTCTGCTTTGGTGGCCTCTGCTGTTTTGGTAGATTTTTGATCAGAGCCGCCGAGTATGTCTTTGTGTGTTTATGTGTATGATTTGAGGTTGTGATGGTACTATGTGAGACTGGGTCTATAGTGTGTGTGGTAACCTTCTCCTCCTGACTGGTCTTGCCAGTCCTATGTTGAGAGAGCTCAGCCTCCAGTTTGGCCGTATAGTTGCATCTCTCGCATGTATTTGTGTTTTGTGGGAGGAGGAGAGGGTTGTTCAGTGTACATGAGGCAATTGTAACATTGCCTCAATATTCCCAGGTTCACCAGCTGAGCAGGAGAGGACACTAGCAACTGATCCTCGACATGCTAGAAGGACTAGACAAAAACTTTAAAAGAGATTCCGGGGATGTGGGTGACCGAGAAATGGGGTTTTGCCTTTTGGGGTGCTATCTATAAGAGTGCCGTATCAAGGTAATAAGTACTGTAGGAGCAAGTGCTAGGTTTAACAGATAGAGAATAGTCTACTTGGAGTCAAGTAGAGATGATCTTTTTAGGTATTAGAGAAAGTGCTAGTAACAGGGATGCTTAAAGGTAAGATTGAAAAGAATGCACTCTGCAGTGTGCACTAGAGAAGTTAGATATGAAAGTAGGTAACTTGAGTTTTACTTGTTTAAAAAGTTAAGGTTTAGTGGAGAGTTACTATTTTTAAAACAGCAAGATGGACTGAAAGGGGTGGTTACTTTTGTATTTTGGTACTATGAAATACTGTAGGATGGCCAATAAATTTAAATAATTGAAGGTGGGATTTCAAAAGTGATGGTTTTGTGATTACTCACATAAGCCAGTGAAAGTAGAGAGAAATTAGATATATGGTCAGATTAACATAAGAGGCGGCAACTAGAAAGACAGTGGTATTTAACAAGACAACTTAAATGGGTGGGAGGGAGGGAAAAATTCTGCTTGACTCAGAACAGAGAGAGCTGTGGTCTCTTTTGAAGTTTTAATATGCTGTTTAAAATAGAATGCAAGCAAAACACAAGATAAAGAAAACAAACTACAGTATTCAAAATATAGAAAGGCAATACAGAAATACAAAAATAACAGCAAACTAACCTTTCCTTCACAGCAAAGTGTAGCAGAGTCTGGATGAGCCTTTCTGGTAAAGCTCTGAAATGTTTTAGTTTACTCCTTAAATAGAAATTTTAGTTCCTAGCTCCACGCCCTCTGTTAACAAGTGATTAACCTTAAGTGACCTCTTCTGTCTTATGAATGAGTCCTTAATTAATCAGTTCTTATTTCTGCTTGACTCAGAACAGAGAGAGCTGTGGTCTCTTTTGAAGTTTTAATATGCTGTTTAAAACAGAATGCAAGCAAAACACAAGATAAAGAAAACAAACTACAGTATTCAAAATATAGAAAGGCAATACAGAAATACAAAAATAACAGCAAACTAACCTTTCCTTCACAGCAAAGTGTAGCAGAGTCTGGATGAGCCTTTCTGGTAAAGCTCTGAAATGTTTTAGTTTACTCCTTAAATAGAAATTTTAGTTCCTAGCTCCACCCCCTCTGTTAACAAGTGATTAACCTTAAGTGACCTCTTCTGTCTTATGAATGAGTCCTTAATTAATCAGTTCTTATTTCTGCTTGACTCAGAACAGAGAGAGCTGTGGTCTCTTTTGAAGTTTTAATATGCTGTTTAAAACAGAATGCAAGCAAAACACAAGATAAAGAAAACAAACTACAGTATTCAAAATATAGAAAGGCAATACAGAAATACAAAAAATAACAGCAAACTAACCTTTCCTTCACAGCAAAGTGTAGCAGAGTCTGGATGAGCCTTTCTGGTGTGTGTGTGTGTGTGTGTGTGTGTGTGTGTGTGTGTGTGTGTGTGTGTGTGTGTGTAAATATGTCCCCTTACAGCACTATGGACATTCCCATATGGGCTATCTCTGTGCAATGCTTATGCATTTTATGGGCCTGTGACTAGCTTCTGGCCTCTACATTGCCCTCCTCTACAAGGCCTGCTGATGTCATCCACCATAAGAGCACTGGCTGACAGTCTAATGTCAGATAAACTCATTGTGACATGCGATAAGTACTGCAAGCTATAGTGTGCAATATAGATGGGTAGGGGTTATAATCTCACATCAGCCACCTGTGTGCATGTGTGTATAAATATATCCCCTTACAGCACTATGGACCTGCCCATATGGGTTATTTCTGTGCAATGGTTATGTAGTTTACACCCCTGTGACTAGCCGCTGGCCCTAAATTGCCTTCATCTACATAAGCATAACTGATGACCACCACCTTCTAGATTGTATGTTAAGAAAACCCATGTGACATGTATCAAGGGTAGCAGACCTTGTCACAAAGTATGAATACATAATTATGCTGACTGCCCCCATTGTCCCCGATACACTGTTCTACACATATGCACTTAGGGAACCATGCATGTATACTGCCGTACCTTGCTGATGTCATATTCCTGCTGTGCTGCCATGCCATCCTGTGCCACTCTATTGTCACCATGTATCCATAGATTAACCCCTCAGACTCCTGGAACAGAAACATACACAGGTCCATGACACACCTGTCACTCTGTAACACTACCACCAGTATAACATCATGCATCAGAGATACACAAAGTTTGATGGGTAGTCATGAGACATGCCAGCATACAGTACCTGTTGTGGCCTACAAGTGCCATGGTAAAACAATACTGCACTACACAAGTGCATGTCAAGTAACAGAGTCACCCTGTGCATCAGACAGTTGCATTTCCCTGCGTCGATGGCACGGATGTTAGGGATGTGGCACAGGTGTGGTGTGGGAGTGCCAGAGTCCTAGGCTGTGCCAAGCAGTTGATAGCATGGGTGTGAGTCAGCAAGGGGTGTGGGTTAGATGGGCCATGGAGAGGTGCTGTGTGTGTCTGTTGGTGACCTACATGTGATAGTGGTGTTTGAGTGTGTGTGTGTGTGTGTGTATGCACAGTCAAGCCCAGTGCTAGTCCTACACATGTGTATGTTGGACAGCTGTGGACCGCACAAGGTAAAGTGGACAGTTCACAATCTCCAGCCACAAACATGGGAACTGACTCTGCCAGGAGTAGCACTGGCACCACCATGCCCAAGGTCAGATGCGGTGCTAGTAGCTGATGGTGACTGCTGTCTGCTGGGCCTGTGTCCCCCACCAGATCACCCAGGACCACATGCGCATGGCCTGCTACATTGTGGTATGGACAGCACACTTTCTTCTGTAAGGCTGGAGGTACTGCCACTACGGGAGCGTGCCTATGCACTGCCACATGGACTCTCAGCAGATGGTGTTGCTGACCTAAGTCCACGTGTCTGACACCCAACTCCAACCAGAGGTTCCAGCACACACAATATGTGATCAAAGACAGACACTATCTCAGCCCACCATCTGTCCACTACATCAGTGAACTGATCCAGGGTCTCCTCAATGCGGTGGAGACAGTCACGGATGTCAGACAGTGCTGCATCCATAACCATAAGCATCAATCTGGTGTTGCATTCAGAATGTGCCTGTACCTCCATGCCAGCGTGAAACATGTGATGACTGAGTGACCCATGATGTGACACCTGCAAGAAGTGGTGGATGGACAGCAGTCCTCCTATGAACACTCCTGTCAATTCACCTGTGAGGGATCTCACCAGCTGTCTGGCTATAACCAGCATCTACATTCACTGATGCCATAGTTGTCACACTGTCCTGTTCAGTCTCACCACCCTCTGACTGTCTTTCATTTATGGCCTCTGGGGACTGGGTATGTGTGGGCATACTGACTGTGTGCAGTGGCAATGGGGTCAGAAGAGGGATGTCAACTTCTGGGACCGATTCAGCCCCCAACAACCCCACCTGTGCCTCACGATGGTCACTATCATTATCAGTCCAATGAGACACTGACATCAGGTTGTGAGGGGGACAGACTCCAACCCCCCCCCGGTCACCTGTGAGAAGCAAGAAAAAAAGTAATACACTACTACCTGCACTATTATGTATGGTAATCCACACAGAATCATACAGATGAGGATCAACAACTGCATTACAACTCTCACATCTTTTCATCTCTGCTCCCATTCACAACAGACAAACTCACAACAACATACACAGACAAGTCAGACCCTTTATAAGATGCACTTCAGCTACATCCAGTTAATGTTGCCAGATCAATACACCTGCAAAGTATACAATATGACAGTGTATGTGATAGAACTAACATTAAACCCAGTACACCTATCTTGAGAATGATATGCCAGTAGTAGGATCACTGCCTCAGGTATGTACCACCTCCCTGTTGTGTTTGAAGAGGCATCTTGGAGCAATTGCCTCATGTATAGCAGGCTGCATAGCCACTCATAACTATAAGTGCAACCATGTTAATGATTGTACAAATACACACCTGTGATTACCCAGTCTATGCACTGAAGTTAACTGTTCCAACTGTACTCTGACTAAGCACAACAGTTGTACATAGGGCAAAATGGCAGCCCTTAACTTTCTTAGGGTATATATTACCCTTAAAACAACATTATCACACTTACCAGGTACAGGACCATGGACTTGGCTCACACCTGATGGACTTATGAAAATGTTAGGGAGAGGTATTGTCAGCACCACCAAATGTTGCAGCAGTACAAGGTAATATGTGCATATATCCATGTGTACAGTAGCTACTGTGATAATGGCTATATTGCTGACATTCTGAGTATGTGTACACAACTGACCATAACCCCCCCCCCCCAATGCAGATAGACCTCTTACCAATGTACTGGTATGTACAACCTGCCACAATGAGTGATAAAGTCTTACACTGGTGAGCACAGTAAGCTTACCTGGATGCTCCTCTTTTGTGGAAACTGTGGCACCCACCTCCATGATGTATGGTGTGATGAATGCCTGGGAGCTGTCAGGTGTTCCTAGGTTCACCACAATTCCTTTGTGGCCAAGAGTAGTTGTTCCATCACAGGTCCTCCACCAGTGGCAGCACGATCCCTGGCAACAGTAGCTGCCCTTTGTTGTGCAGCATTCACTATATATGTGGCCCAGTGTTGGACCTGCTCATAGGTCTTGTCCTGTTGACCAATCTGATTGACAGCCTGCACAAGGTCTGCCCACAATGCTGTCCACTGTTCAAAAGTGTGCCTACCTCTGGAAGCAAGATCTGATGGTGGTGTCTCTTTCCATCCTGTATAATGTCATTCTCTGCAGTTGACAAGGGTACATGTCTCCTGCGGTGCATGATTCCTGCAAGACAACAAGAGGGGAACACATTACAGGACCAGATACTTGGATGTCCACTATGTACAGATCCAGCACACCCACAATGGCCTGCACTACCCACTGTCCCTCACATGTCATACCCCACAGTCTGGCAACACACTATGTGTGTGGCTTTCATCAAGATAGTAGAAATACTGGGGTATGTCCATGTGTGCCATGACAGATTCTGCTGTATGTTCCTACACCTATCACTGCAGTCTACTGTGGTGTGTCCCCTAGGGGCAAACTCTCACTAATATATCATACATCCGCTGTTGGACAAATAGCAGTATGTTATGACAATGACTATATGGGGACAGTCCAGTAACACCAGTGTGCCACAATGACAGAAAGCAATGCAAGCCTGCTGTAGTATATGTTCCCTGTAGGCATCATACCTCTCAACTATACAGATGTCTGCTGAATGTCAAGATGTTTGCCTCATAGCTGTGGTCATTTTCACACAAACTTGTGGATTTATGACAAATGGTTGGCCAATCATTGATGGCTGATGTCAGAAAAAAAGACAGACATCTGAGTTTCACACATCATTCCCTTCAGAACACAGTTAGGCTACAGTAATATCTGTTAGTCTATTCATGTTCTTACTTTGCACGAGCAATAATTAACCTATGTTGCTGAGTTTGGGCCTTTCCCCCCATTAATTATGGCTTTGTCCTGATTTCTTGCTGTAGGATGTTTATTGGTATGTTAGGCATAGCTCTCAAACAAACAGGGACAAGTGTCAACAGAAGCAGGGACTTAGCCACAGTATATCAGGGACATTTAGGGACAGTTTTACAATGTTAGACGTATTTATGTGAGACATTGATAAAATAAGAGGAGGTGAATTACAGTACATTATTTGACATTACAGAAATGTACACCCTTACTTATTGTCACTATATATTATGTATAATCCACTAGCTTTCTTACAAGAGCTGACTGTTGTAGGAGGGATTGGCAGGGACAGATCTGAGATGTGATAGAAATCAGGGACAGTTGAGAGGCATGCCTGTAGGTGTAGGACAGCAGAGTATCAATGGCATGTCATTACCATACATCTAAGACAGGCTTACTGCTGTAATCCCTATTCCCCATACCAACATCCTCCCATCTACATCCTCTGATATATGGTGAAATATATTATATACTATAACCACATCACCACAACAGTCAGGAAATCCTTCTATGTGGCACACCTCATCACTAAGGGCTTTTCATCCACAAAAAAGGAGGTCATTGTCCCACTGTACTCATCCCTCATTAGACCCATTATAGAGTATAATGCTCCATTTGGTATGTACATCACAAGACATCTGCAACAGCTGGAAAGGCCACAGAAATACCTCACTAAAAGAATCACAGGCCTAAAGCAGATGCCATATGCTGACCGACTAAAAAAACTCCAGCTATACTCTGTGGCATATCATTTACTCAGAGGCGATCTCTGCTTAACATACAAAGCCATGTCAAACCCTGAGCTGTTGGACATGCTCCACTTAAAGAAATTCCAATCCATCAGAACCACATGCTCCAGGGATCTAAACCTTGTCATCACAATGAACAAAACATGCTGGAGGGATAGGTTCCTGACCCAGAGACTCCCCATACTCTGGAATAGACTGCCCATACATATCAAGCAGAGCGCCTCATTAGCCTTCTTCAAAAGGAACCTTGATGATTGGATGGGAGATAGGAAATTCACCCCGGGGATCATGTCAGTCACCCTGCTAGACAGGGGTCCAGTGAAGTAAATATTGTGGGAGGAAATATCCAGGGAATTGTTATGGCTAGGCTTGCATAGGCCCTAGGGCCGATAGCCTAGTACCAACCTATGAATCTATGAACCTATATACCTGGTAGAGTGCTGTACTCCTTTTTTGAATCTTGCTTCTGGAAATGTTTTGGACATATGCTGTCTGTGTGAATCCAGTCTTCTACAGACCTGTTCCCCATAACCAGTTGCTTGCCTTTTTAAGGTACTGCTCATTAGCAGGTAATTGCCCCTGCATCAATCTGTTGCTCAGGTTTGCTAACTGCAGCCAAGGCAGCTGAATTGCGCTATCATTAGCCAATGACATGCCACCACAGTGTATTATATAAGGCCTTCATGTAAGCCTTGGCCCCTTTCTTAGTTTTTGAGATGGACTTTACTGAGGTGTGGAGACTACAGCATCGCAGAGGGTAGGTGCAAAAACTGTCCACTGTAGGAATTTATGAAGTATGTCCACAGTTTTGCCTCATATGTCTGGTCAGTGCCCCATGACATTGTGGTCATCTGGCAGTTCACTGGAAAAAATTGTGGTCTGAGGTCAGTAACTAAAGAGAGACATGTGAGTGTCACACTTCATACCAATTGGAATATGCATGATAATGCAATAGCTGTTATTCTATAAAGTTACTATTTTTGTAGGAGCAAACTGTTAAACACGTTCTATCTCTGGGCCTTTGCCTCCCACACTAAGTATGGTTGTGTCCAGATCCATTGTTCTAGAGGTTGGGAGGTATGGTAGGTCTGTAGCAGCTACCTTAATATACAGCTATCCTAGAAATCATAGGGGGAGTGTGAACACTTTTGAGGACAACAAGCTGTATGTGTAACTGTGGCAGCTGTCAGCCCTGTTATTATGGCAGAGGCAGAGTAAGGATATCCTTTACATTCCAGATGAGGCATATGCTTAGGGTACGTCTGTTATGCAACATTGGCAATAACAGAGTAGTAGGCAACATATAGCTAGGCTATATGGATATGTGCATTGTGTCCCTACCTGCAGGCCTTTGACTTGCAAAACTGGGTATGCTGTTGTTCTTCTTTCAGCTTTTCCCGGTTAGGGGTCGCCACAGTGGAACTCCGGTCCGCTAATGATTGGCAACAGATTTTTTTACGGGTGCCGAGGTGCCAGCTCGGCACCCAACCTTCAACGAAGGCATGCCCATTCAACTCAGTTAATTAATTAGCAGTAATATGTGGGGATTAAGACTGCATGACTCAGTCATTACTTGCTATCTTCACAATAATGTAATTAAAGTGCAACACAACACTGGATTTGAACCCAGGAGTGTGTGCGGCAAAATATACTGCATGCAAGCCATTTAACTGAGTCAATGCTGCAGCAGGTGTATTTGCAAGATATATGTGCAGACATACAGGCTGTGACACATATTGTATCCATCCATCAGTATGTGCATGGCTTTCAATGGTTGTTTTTCCTGCACCAGTGCCCGAGTTGAACATACATACTTTGCCATTGATGCCTTAGCAGGTGTGTTTAAACATGTTGCTGATACAAGGGCACATTTATCTGCTATCACAGGCCTCACTTACTTCCCTTATTATTTATTTGGCTGTCTTCTGGTTTATTATTGCAGCAGAGTTTAAGATACACTCCAATTTTTCCCATTAGGTTTAATTTCAGTTTGTGCGGTGCAGCACAATGCACAGCTCTACTAAGACATGCCTAATGACTGTAAGTGGCAATCAGTATGTTTTGCTGGAAACACCTGTTTTGATTAATATCTGTGTGGTGTTTCAGGTTAATGCAGTGGGCTATAGTTGAGAGGGGCCCAGGTTTGAAACATAACAGAAGTGATTATTTTGTATAGGTGACTAACAATGTGATAGACACATAGGATCATTAAAGGTCGTTTAAGCTTAGCTAAGAGAAGCAGCACAGCGCGCCACACTGCACCACTTTGCTTAGCTCCATGCAATTCTGCACTAAAAAAAAATATAAAGAAAAGAACAGGGGGGTGATAGGACAGTAGGGAAATGGAAAGCAGGAGGGAAAACATAGTGAAAGGCAGTTAGGGATGTGCAGGAAGGGTCTAGGAAAGAAACATAGCTATCCATATCTTGTACAGCAGCAGCTGTGCATTTTGACAGATTTTGTATATTAATTTGGCTTCTCAAACCCCAGAGAGAGGGGTGAGGACAACATAACTGTGTTGTCAAGCCAATTAGACCAAATTAGTGGTGTGTGCAAAATGGAGAACTATGTATGGGGTGATATTTTTTTTTGGGACAGGTGCCTTTTTTTAAGATGAGAGTGGAATGTAGGAGAAGGGACATAGGTATATGTGGGGAGGTAAGTTGGGTAGGAGAGGATGCATTAGCAGATAGACAAGACAGCAGACAGCTGAGGTCTGTGACACAATGGGTGTAAACACCTTGGATGGGAAGGGTGTTGTGGATCCAAGTCACATGTGACTTCAGGCAGCAGCAGCGTGACTCATGCCCCCACCCATGGGACTGTCAGTGCTCCTTCTTCACTGCATTGATGGTGGCTGTGCTGGAGGCTGGGCACCAAGGTGAGACTACTCCACCAGGTCGGCCAGAGTGCTCTCAATCTGGCAGAAGAGGCATTCATAGCTCTGGTGAACAATCCTGCACACCATGACTGGTAGTTAATCCTAGGGTGACTAAAGCCCCTCCACTACCACTCCCAGGGGAAGGCTGGACCCTGTCCCCTGAGGCAGTTCCACCCAATGCCACAGGTAATGCAGGGGCAGTGGAGGAGGCACCACCAGCCTGGGTCCCAGACATGCCGGGACCCAGTGCCATGGCCAGTTGAGACAAGGTAGGCAGATCACCAGGAACTGGCCTACCTCTATGTGCTGTGGTGATGGAAGTATAGCAATAAGTATAAGTTAGTTATTAACAAAACATTGTTAGTAATAACAGCATGGCAGAACATTGGAAATAACCCAATTACATATCAATGCATATCATATGAAACACAACAAAATATAACAGAGCAGTTAGTATAACAGCATGCCAATAAGAGTTACAGCATAAGGCCACCAAAATAGGTAATTTAACAAGATATGTTAATATGCAACTATTACAATACATAACAATAATACAACACATGCCCCAAAAAACAGGTAATGTAACAACATATGTTAATAGTAAACCATAACCAATTAATAATCGTTGATGGTCGTGATTGGTCGAGGATGGAGGTGTATGCATGACTCACATTTTCAAAAGGTCTGTGGTACTGGAAACGGTTCTACTCTGAAGAAGCCCAGTTTTTATTTTACGGGTGAAAGCACTTAGTAGAATTATGTGTGGTTTTTAGTATTAAATGTTGTGAAATTATTTTGTGGTCGGTCCATTAAAGCACTTCATGTTTGGGAATTCAGTCTGGTCAATTCTTTACAAGTTGGAAGTGTTCAGTTTATTGGCGTGAATAACAGTAATAAATAAATGAAGGTAATGGGTGGGGGAAAGAGAGAGAAAAACATACCATAACCAATGAATAACAGTAATAAATAAATGAAGATAATGGGTAGGGGAAAGAGAGAGAAAAACAGTCCATTTGTAACCCTGCAGCTTGCTTCCTTGACAACAGTACTACTATCTACTCTATGGGTCTGTATTTTCTTTATGTGTAGAGTAAGTACAAGTCTCCTATAGCTGATGTAGCATGTACATACCTCTCAAGCTATTTACATGGGACACCATGGGACAAATGATAAAAACTGCGGGTACACACCTACATAGAACACTTGCACATCAGGTGGACCTATGTTACTACCGAGGTGTTTTGTGGGCTGATATGTTGATACTTTGCAATCTAGGTAATCATTTCCATGGTATTCCTGTAACAGGCAGCTTATGCACTATTAATTACATAACATGAAATCATGACACCTGAGAGACATGCATGTGTACTTTACAGACACTAAACAGCAGTCATGCCTTAGCTGGCATGCATAGGAATAGAAACCAATAGTAGTGACTGCAGGGGGACATGTGCATGGAATGCATTAATCAACTGCAGCAACTTTTAATAGACACTCCAGGCATACAGCCATACCAAAATGACACATATTAATACTGACTGCACATTGGTGATTATTCACATTCTTGCTAATATTTTAACAGTCTGTGAAATCTAAACACACAATTATCTACTCACCCATTTACCTGTAGTTTCTGTGGAGAGAGAATTTGTGAGCATTATGCGACTGCTACTGTAATATGTAGTGCTACATAGCAGTGGATTTGAACTCTTGTCTGTGTGTGGCAAAATGTATTATCTACAAAGCATTTAACAAACTGAGCTACTGAGTCACTGCTGATTACTAAATGACTGATATTTGTCTAGAGCTTACGTGGAACCAAAATATGACCTGGCAGTACTACTACAGTGATATACTAGACTACAGTGACAGTAGACCGCACATGCATGGAATACAAGCATAACGAAGATAGTAGGCACACTATATATCAGTACAAACAATGCTGGTGTACACAATTTATTGTTCATGGGTTGAAATATCTGTGAAGTCAACAAACAATATCAGGTCATGGAGTGGGCTACCTTACCCATATACCTTGATTACCTGATGTCTGTGGGTGACAGAGCATTATATGAACAATATTGGCCTAGAGACAGCCTTGAACAGTACTTTATTAGTTAAACTATACAATTTACAGGAATTAGATTTGCATTCTACAGCTATTACAGTGTTATACTTGCCTGCAGCACTTTACCTTACAGTTTGAATGCATACAGCTCTACTGCAGTGGTTACAAAAACACAGTCCTGATGTACACCATTTTCCTTGGTGTTATTGGTATTGTTTCATGTTTTTATTGCACAACAGTTGGCATTATTCATTTCTTGCAATAAAACTCTAATCCCACAGTTATTGCACTACAGACTTTATTGTATATACTTTAATGCAGGTAATGCTTTACCCATTCTTGCCTATTTCACTACAGTTAGCATAATACATCTGTACTTACCACACTCACGGTGCAACCTGGCCAGGCACCCACCGTATGACTTGACATTGTGAGTGCTCTCTGCTGCAGCTGTTGGGAGAGAAACACACAATTATGCATACCAGTTTTGCAGACATTCAGATTAGATATTGGTAAAACAGAAGTACAATTATCTACATACTTGTGGGGCATTCCCTGCTTGAGCTTCTTGGACCCAGGTGTCCAAGAATTCCCCCTTTCATCGCTTCAGGTCATCATGGTGGTGGCAACACTGCTCACCTGTGCTGGGGATACCAATAACACTGGTGATTTCTCTGGCCAGCTGGTAGCAGGTCTCAGCCTTAAACTTTGAGCCCTGGAAACCTCCCAACAGCAGCCAATTTTCATGTTTTTTACTAGGAGTCCAACCATGACCCTGTACTCTAGAATGCACCAACACTGTGCCCAGAAGTGTGCACCTTCACCAACACCTGCCATAGTATCCTTCAGAGACAGAACTCCAATGGATTATGCTGTATTCCCACCTGTTGGGCTTAATATAGGCTGTTTTTCTGCCCTTACATGTCATTGGGCAACATTGAAAAAACTGCCACATCTCTTAGCACCGTGCAAACCAGTGCAGTGGAGCTGAGAAGTGCAAAAACAATGGTAACCATTATTTTGTTTATGCGGTGCTTAGAAGGTCTTAGCAAGTCTCAGCAGAACTTAGCAGAGAGCAGCAGAGCAATATTTTAAATTAGTCTGCAAAATGTGTATATCAAAATTAAATGCTTATTTTCTCCTCTATGTATTCAAACCTTGGACTTATTGCACATGAAGTCATCACTCTAGCCATTCTGCTACATGGATATTAAGAAATCAAGTGCACCTTCACATATACCACTGAGCTATTTATAAGCAGTGCTGTGCTCAGTGCCGGGCAAATATGCTTAGACTTAAACATGACATTTAAATAAATAATTAATTACATGCGTTTTCTATTTTTAGATGTTTGTCAGGTGTCTGGGCATCACTTAGCATTGCTGTGCTCCATGCAAACATGCTTTTAAAAATAAATAAATAATAAAAAAATAAAATAAAAAAATATTGCACTAGGACAGTGCAGGGAGTCTGTTACTCCTCTGCAGACATGGTTATCACCACACCATTCCCTGCACTGATTCAATAACCATGTTCCACGGCTCACCTTCGACAACGAGCCATCATTAATATGCATGGTGTGCTGCCAAGGTAGAATTGTGTACACAGACACAATAATAGTCCATGTAGGCTCTACATGGTGCCTACACGGATTTTATTAAATCCTGGGGTATGTCTGTTTTGCATCTTCTGTTGCACAACTGTTAGTATAATGCAATATCAGTAATCAATGGTGGTGAAAAGCAGCTGTCATTTCTTGTTTTGTGGCAAAAAATTATGGAAGTTGCTTTCAGCTGTATGGCACTATTGACTGTTATGCAATGCATGTTAAGGACTATGCACAGAGGATGATAACAGTACATAGCCCATCTAAAAATTTTTCATGTCAACTCTCACAGTTTCCTCGGTTCACTGTCAACCTGATGTGATGTTGCAACTGTCTGTGAGGTATATTGAGTGTTTTGATCCAAGTAGTATTGCAGTATGTTGCACAATGCACTACCCAGTAGTCATTTTCCAATAATATTGTCAGAAAACTTTCAGAAGTGTACTTTCTCAATAGTGTTTTAACTATTTTTTTTGTGTGGCAGCATTAGCTAATACACTTGTAATGAGATTGTTATGTAAGTAGGCAGGCTTTCCAGTGCCATCCAATACACAGTGAAGTAGTGTATGATGCAATTGTTGCTACACAATGCTGAATTAATGCACTTGTGTTGTGATGACTTCTTAGATGTCACACTTTCATAGTTGTTCTTCTCACATGTAATCATGTCCATGTTTATTCGCAGTCATAAAGGTTGCTAATGAACTTCATCTATATGAATTTTACTGCAACAGTTCCATCGCATTACATGGGTTTCATGACGTCTCACATCTTCCATGGACATACATCTCACCTGTTATTATTTCCATGAGTAACTATGCATTATAGTATGTTGTTTTCTGTTCCACATAACATTTATGTTTCTGTCGCATATCCTTGAGATATGTATTTTGTAATGATTTCGATGTATTCTGTGTCACCCTTCCTACTATTCACAACATGCATGCTGCTGCTAGAACTGTCACTGTATCCACTTTCAGTACATGTAGGAAAGATATGTACAAGTGCTCCATAACTGTTTTGCATTTGTTTTCACATTATATATTTATTTTATCGTATTCCTGCATTGGGAGTTTGACACATGAGCCCATGGTGGAGTTTGATACTTTTGTATTTCTGTCGCATATTTTTCCAGTAACACATTTTTTCCTTCTTTTTCCTCATCATTTAATGACTGTTTGCTGATTTGAATGACAATGCCAGTGATGTTCCACATGCCCATGAATTTGTTCAGTGCAATGTAAAAACAGTATAAACATGATCTGTGATGATGTCGCTAGCCTTCCTCTTGCTTATTTATTCCTGACTTACCTACTTGTTGTTCTGTGCATGCACACTCACTTTTGCATCTTAGTTTTTGTGTGTACTCCTTTGTTTACATCATGTATAGACATAGGTTGAGCATTGCTTTACCTCGATGTGGCCACAGGCCTGTGCTGTAGGTTTAAGCTGAGGTTGCTCATCATGATATGTGCCTCAGCTTCCTGCATATTTGATTAGCAGTCCTGCTTGTCAAGCAAGTATGGCCAATTGAATTAGCTTCAGCACGATGTGTACATGCTTTTAAAGAATTCCTAGGATTGTCATTTAAATTTAAGCAGAATTCAGTCAAAATGGGCATTAGAAATTGACATGATGCAACATTTTCAAAACAGTGAGATGAAAGAAATTTGTAGCCTTTAGCTATATTCATATTAAAATAAAAGTTATCAAAAACATAAATGTATAATGCTGGTGTCGTTCTAGCCCTGAAATGAATGCATGTTTTTCTGGAAAGCAATTATATTTTAATTTTTTATATTTTGAGTTATAAAAATGCTTGCAATTGATTTTTTGTTTTTAAAATTCAAGATGCATCTTCTCATTTGCATTTGAGGATAACAACCCAGTCTATGAAGGTGTATAAACAATTGTGCTAGTAATATCCCCTGAAAATATCATGCAAAAATGCGTAGGTATTCTGACATTGACAAAAAGGCAGGAGTCAGAGCTTGACGTGGCAGAGTTGAAGATGTTAAGATTTGCACTGGGTGTGACGAGGATGGATAGGATTAGGAATAAGTATATTAGAGGGTCAGACCAGGTTGGAAGGTTTGGAGACAAAGCCAGAGAGGCAAGATTACGTTGGTTTGGACATGTGCTGAGGAGGGATGCAGAGTATATTGGGAAAAAGATGCTAAGGATGAAGCTGCCAGGTAACAGGAAAAGAGGAAGGCCTAAGATAAGGTTTATGGATGTGGTGAGAGAGGACATGCAGGCGGTTGGTGTGACAGAGCAAGATGCAGAGGACAGGAAGAAATGGAAACAGTTGATCTGCTGTGGCGACCCCTAATGGGAGCAGCCGAAAGAAGAAGAAGATTCTGCAGACACAAATCTTTGCATGCAAACAACAGAAATAGCCAGGACAGCCAAGGATTATAAAATAGTCCTTTAGAAAATGGTAATTTATTAACGGGCTAAAATGAGTGAGCAAGGTAATTAGTTTGATGTGAAGTGGAAGTTACTCCAAAGGTAAGGTATCCTTAGGAAGAGATAGCTATCCCAGCAAAAAGTCTTGTTTATTTTAGGATGTAGGCTTAGGTACCTGGATCAGGTATTTGTGATGTTTCCAGGTATATGAACATGTAGAAGATCAAGCAGGATGGGGGTCATTTCTAGCTTTGGAGGCCAGATAGAGATTGCCACATTAAAGTATAGTAGAGGCAGAGTGATAGAGCTTTCACACGTTTTATATGACTTCAGCAGGAGAGAACAAGATAGAGTATGGGTGTTACCTGTCTCTTTTGAATGGGGTTACCAGTGGCATCCTAAGGGAGTGCCACTTCTTTTTGGACTATTCTTCTTAGATATAAAACAGGGAAATTACAAGGGATAACCTAATATGCTGACAGCTAAAAAGTGAGCAATATAATTGCTTCAGTAACAGATGCTGAAGTTATCCAAGATGGTCCTCAAAATACATAATTAGATTTATAACAATGATATTATCTTTGCTGGCAGCAAATAAAACATGAAATTTGGCAAAAAGGACATATATATTCTAAGTGTGAAATGAATGATTAAGCCAGAAAGCAGTGGCACTGTGGTCATGAAAGATCCACTTACTATAATATACAACAATTTAAACTTTAGCCAATATGAATTTACCAGAGTCAGGAAAGTGCTCTGTAACCTATTTAATTCTAAAGGGCATGTCTAGTTACTCCAGGAAGATCAATATTTCACTTTGTACATCAACAATCCAATTATTATTATTATTTTATTGCCTTTTTTTGTCCCTGCAAAATCATTACACCTTCTCTCAGTATAGTGTCCTGTTTGTTCACCATCTATTGGGGTGAGATCTGACAGAGATGGCCGTCAATGCCATAAGGAGTGATTCAGTTTACTCTCTTTCCCCCTCTCTCTCTCTCTCTGCCCTATCTCCTCTGTGCCTTCCCAGCCACAACTTCAAAGTTCAATGTAGAATGAGCATCAAAAAAGGCATGTTGTTTACTTCCATGAGTGACATAGTCCATCAAGGCTGCCCTGCCTTCCTTGAGGTCAGTGGTCCCATGGCATCTTTGGTTTTCACTGTGTTTTTAGCAATGAGCACCTACTTCCACTCCTTCCGAGGAGAGGCAAGCGAGATAAGCCACAATATTCCTTTCCAAGTTACAACAAGCAGACACCCAAGTCAATACTCGCACTCAAGTCATCTTGGTTGAAGTCAGAGTTATATCCATCTATACCAATAAAGTTGATGCTCCAACCATTAATGAGTTCAATGTCATACATTTTATTTTTTGATCAAGCTACCTGGAAGACCTTCAAAGACTTAGTGATTCCTTACTAGAAAAAAAATTATAGGGCAGACAAACAATCTATTCTAAAAGGATTCAAGAATTGTCATTATATTCTGTTTCTTATAAATTTCTTAGAGATTATATCTGGTCTATAAGGCAATGGCTGGTTCTAACTGAAACCCTGTGTCTGGGATGTAGTAATGGGGGAACCATAGCAGATTTGATACTAAAAATAAACAATGGTAATAAAAAAAAAAAAAATGACAGGTGCATTATACAATAGCCTCAACGATTCTGTAATATACTTCTCTTTACAAACAGAAGTCAGTCATTAACTTCCTTGAAAACAGTTCTGACACATGAGTAGGAAATAGAAAAAATATTAACAGCGAGTTATCACACTCAAGCACCTTGAAGGCCGCTAGTTCATAAGCTTGACAATTAAACCTATGAACCAAAACATTGAGGGAGATGGATGGCCTGTCTCAAGGGAGTGAGTATGTACATTTTAGAGGGGAGAACAGACACATGTGACATAATATGGTCCAACAGACCACTGGACTAGAAGAAATGCTATTCTTCCTGATTTCTGTATAGAGTGATTCGTAGTCCATGTTCTGCCTACCTGGACCTTCTATGTAAGTGGCCTGTGTGAACAAAGTTTCAATGATGATTAATCACAGCACCACAGCAAGCTGAGATGTTTACTTGTTAAAGTAAGACCCCTTCCCCTGCCTCCCAACATAATCTGATTTACAGTTAGTGATTCAATTTGTGTCAATTAATTTGTCTTTTTGTTAATCAGGCAAGTGCACTGATTCAAATGGCCATTTGTAGCCATGACCCAGGTCATAGGTAAGTAATAAATGAAAAAAACGTGTACATTATGTAAGGGTAGAGACAATGTAATCCTGCTTCCATGTCGAATATTACAGTTAATGAGCTCAGAATATGTGTGTGCACAGTAGACAATTCAGTCTAAATAAAGAAACGGTATGGGAATGTCAATAAAAACAAACATTTGGTAGCACACATGACTGCATAATAATCAACAGTGGTGTAAAGGACGTAAAGGTAAACCAGGAGTAATTTAAAATTCATGCTAGATTAGATGAAAGGGTAGTAACAGAATATGTAAGTATGCTCAGAACAGGTATCTACTGTAGGGGATGTGATGGCCAGATATGTTACTTTGAAGTGAGGCATTCTCTCTTCTATCCTTCCTGTAATATGGGAACTGACTGGCTGAAGTACAAGGTAAAGAAATAAGACAACTCCAGAAGTGAAAGACTGACCTAGGGATTCAGGAAAAAAAACACTGCTGGTGGTAAGAGCTACAGCCAAAAGGGACTGTTTGTGAGATCACAGTAAATGTGATTTAGAGCCATATTTACACATTGAGGAAAGACCTCATTATCTGTTAATTTCTATGTCACTGAATTGCCCATAATTATCATGAGTAGAACTCACCACTTTCTGGTGATAAGCACTTGGTGCGGGTCACGCATCTCATTGTCACAGACACCCCCCATTCACTCTCCCACACAGATGAACACACACATACACACTGACATACCTCTTACCTGTCCCTGAGTTGGCAGAATGCCCTGATGTATCTTCTTATGTTTGTGCCTACCTTTATGTATTCTTACAGTCAATAATGACAGACATTGGAGTTGCATTCTTGTTATTGTCAGGAAAGTGCATCTTGATGCTAGAGCTGTTGCTCTATTAACTTTTTAAGTGAGTTCAAGTAATAGTGTAAAGCTTCTCCCTGGTGTAATCTAATGTTCCTCCCTGCTTTGTCCGAAGCCTTAACACAGCTGTATAAAGATATGTTGTAACCCCAACATGGATACACCCTCAACACTCTCAACTGTCCCTGAGTCTACAGAAAGCTGCGGATGTTGTCTCTTAAACATGGCCTGCTCCGTGTAACTCATGGACTACTGCAGAGACAGACTAATGCTAGACATAAGAGTTTCATACAACTTATATTATAAAAATACACTTTAACATAAGATCTTGTCAGATAGCACAGACAGTTAAGGCTCTGTCTTGACAAGGGTGCAGGGCTTATCCAGCCCTTTTATTTTAACTTTTTTTTCAAAACCTAATGTAATATGTAAGTATCCCAAGTGTCTAGTGGTAGTGTGAAGGACCAAAGCTCTGCAAAAGAGCTCTTTGTTAGTGATGAGAATGCAGGGTTTGAGTCCTTGTAACTGCCTTTAGGGTACGATATGAAGTGTACCCCTAGTGTATAGTTCCTATCCCCCACTCCACATCTTTTGTGTCACAAAACTTATTTTATTACCTTTTAAGTGCTTTTAGAAAAAAGTCTAAAATAATGCCCTACACAAACTCAACATTTTTGTCCCATAAAACTTGTTTTATTAACTTTATTTTTAAAGTGTCTTTAGGGCATGATCTAAAGAGTATGCCTGATGTCTAGTGTCCCCCATATTGCAGGATTTGCTCATTAAACTAGAGGAGTGTGGAGGTATGACAGCCCCCCCCCTACACATTCACTCATTCACACACACGCACACACACACACACACACACACACACACACACACACACACACACACACACACACACACACACACACACACGCACACACACACACACACGCACACACACACACACACACACACACACACACACATGCACAGCCCCCCACCAAAGTGCACTCACAGACGCAATCATCTATTCACCTACACACACACACACACACACACACACACACACACACACACACACACACACACACACACACACACACACACACACACACACACACACACACACACGCACACACACACACACACACACACACACACACACACACACACACACACAAACATGCCCTCACACACATACACCTACCCTACCTATCTCCTAAATAACTACCCTTCTGCAATCACCTAGGCAGACACACAGTCACATGCTGCATAGTTGCACCTGAGGCTGCTGGAAATATGCCTTCCACCTGCCTTTCATGTCCTGTGGACTGGTGGACAGGTTGTTTGTTGTTGTCTGATGACTATCTTCTTTATCTTTCTGTCTTTGCCTTTCAATCTGATAGAGTTTCTTTATGCCATCAGCTGAGTCACTTTCAAGAAACTAGTAGTGTGCCTCTGGTGCCTTGTTCTTTGTTAATGTGGCTGCTCACTTAACCTTTTTTTAGTCTACTAGGATTCCTTCTTAGCCCGGTCCATTTTCTCTACCTTCACTTTTTCCTACTAACTACATCCTGAATCTCTGAAAATATTTTTTCACAGAGAGGTCTGTATGTTCATGGAAGAGACTACTGGAATGGGTGGTGGAGAAGGCATGCTTCCAAAGAGGTATTTGGATCACTGGTGCAAAAAGGATAAGGAAAAAGGTGTAATGGATATAGGGAATGTAGGCTGTTAATGCATGCAAAAGGACAGACTATCAAGGCGTATTGTCTCATTCTGCTATGAGATGAAATGTAATGTAATATCATGCAAAGATTTAGACAAGGATTTGCTACAACAGCTATATGCATACTAACAAATCAAATCTAGAATGTCATGGAAGGTATTACAAGGAGTCAAAAAAAGTATCTGAAAATTTTAATTACACGCTGCTATTAATGACATTAAAGTGAACTGGCTGAGGTGAAAAGGTAATCCAGCTTCCACCCAAAACCACACTGGTTGATTGATGACATTAAATTGTTTACATACATACTTCACATTTACAAATGCTCCTATGGCCTACGGCATAGATGAAAAGGATGCAATGAATAGCCAATAAATAAGTTAACAAATTATAATTAATTAAAAAGTGACATTTTCAGAGTTGTGCAACTTAAGGAAAAAGACACTCAAATGTGGTGTTCATAAGTGGAGTGCATCATTGAACAGGTTTCGTAAGACATAGACTGGCATACCAAAGCATGTTGTGCTTCATAAAAGTAGTACCATAATTAGGAATCATACCTCTCAACTGTACAGATTTTCGCAGAATGTCCAGATTTTTGCCTCATATTTTTGGTGTCTTCCTCCTAAAATCTGTACCTTTCTAGCAAATAGCTTGAGGATTGAAGTCATTAAATAATACCAAACATTTGAGTTTAAGACTCAAATTCCTTCAGAAAATTCATGCTAATGTAAAACCAATTATTCTATCAACTTTTTAAGTTTGTAAAAGCAATATTTAAAATCTGTCCCTATTTTTCCCCCCATCATTTGAGGCTTTGTCCAGATTTTTTGCTCTAAGCGGTTGTTGAGAGGTATGATTTAGGGTAAGTAATGCAGTAGGGTAATAAATCATGGCATGGAATACATATGCAAATAAGCCCCTCCTTGAGTGCACCTCCTTCATAAAAGCACAAGTACTAGAGTATCAGCTGGTCCTAAAGGGGTAACCATTGGGAATCCAAACACATACTTTCTGACAGTGCTACACCTAGCATCCCCCTCTCCCAGATATATGTTGTTCAGCTGACAGAGCTGAGTTAACCAAAAACAAAGCTCTATTTCATGGTAGGAAATTCCCTGTGTCATCTGTGATACAAGCAAACTTCCTTTTACAACTACACTTGTCCCACTCCCTTCTAGTGATGCCAGTGATGTCCATTCAAAGGAAGCTCACATAGCACCAGATCCCCTCATTACTATAATATGGTAATGACCCCTGTTCTGCCATCTTACCCAGGGAGAGAAAGTGTTTTATGACTCCCTCACAGAGAAGATGGCAGACTGCAGGGCAGCAGTGATAGGCAGCTGATTAATGTTTATTATACTTCAGTGAGCTGCCTGCCAGTGCTGTGCTGGGTTGAGCTGGTTAACAGCACTGCCACATATCCCAATTACAGGACTGCCTCACACACCAGAAGGCACCATTCAAGAACATGCAATGGCAGTTTTATACTGGTGCCTACTACCCCAATTCATATTAAAAAATCATGCTAGTTAGTACGGGTGTACAAGACATGTTGTGCAAGCTGCTTATGTGCATATTTTATTTTACTTTATTTTACATTTGTTTACCTGGGTAGAACACTCATCACAACTGACTATTTCCAGTTACTGCCCAGGATGTGTAGGTTCACTGTGTTTTTGAATATCAGAGCCCCTCTCTGTAGAATGAATCCTGTTATAAGCCCCCTACCTTAATGTTCTGTGCTGTACTGCCAGAAGGGTATACATTACAATGTTTCCTATGTACTAAAATGCATTCCAGTAGTGCCAGCAAACTGCCTGTTGTTTGCATGCTGGCTAGAATCTGTACTTAGATTATTATTAGTTTTGCCTTCCTATTTTATTCATTAAACGTATAATACCTTAGTGTAAAGAAAATGATACTTAGTTATTTCAACTTTTTTGCATCCTGCTAAACTCTGTCAATACCTCCCAACCTCTTAGAGCAAGAAATATGGGCAAAGCCACAACAAACAGAGAGACAAAGGCCCAAAAACATGGATAATTTTTAAATATTGCTCTTAAAAACTTAGAAAGTTGATAGAACAACAGATTTTGCATTAGCATTAATTTTATAAATGATATGATGTCTAAAACTCAAATTTCTGTTATTTTCTGACTTCAGTCTTCAATGATTTACCAAAGATTTGCCAGAAAACCACAATGTTTGGAGAAATGGACCAAAATATGAGACAAAAATCTGGACATTCTGTGAAAATCTGGACAGTTGAAAGGTATGACTCTATCCTATATATGCTACATAAGCTTTCTGAGTCAGTGATTTCTAACTACTGTTATAAATCACCAAATTGCACCTAAAATTATGCAAACAATTTCTGCATAACAGAAGAGTAATATGTTGACCATGCTAATACATGACATTTCTTAAGCTGCTTGTATTTCTACTTTTGAAGATGTGGAAAAAAGGCAAATGCATATTTGGATGACACAAATGAACTGTTAGTTTACAACCGACAGTGTGATAAATTAGTTTCTAAGAGATTGCTGGAACTTAGCCTTTGTAAAATTATTCCAAAAATTCTACAAAAAAAAAAAAAAAATGTGTACGCATTTGTGTAAGTGATTATATGTGCTGATGATATCTTCAGTGATGCCTCAGTTATATCCCTGAGTCACCTTCAAATGATTGAAATTTCAGAACATAGAATCACTGATGTGTGAAGACCAGATGATCGAAGTTTTGAAATACTGAACCTTGTGAATGGAGATTGACGTATAGTGCGGAACGGGAGCTTTACCATTCTCTTCACATTAGTGTGATCTTGGAATCAGTATATTTACGTAGCAGGGGCTTCCCCCCTGCAAAAATGTGAAATAAGAAGTTTTCATGGTTTAGTTTTTTTTCTTGTTTGTAGGTTTGATATTTCAAAACTTCGATCCTCTGGTCTTCGATGATCAGAGGTTCAATCTTCTAAATTTTGAACCTTTCAAGTAGATCTGCAAACATGCATTAGAAAAGGTATGTTAAGGAATTCTAGGCCCGATGAAGCAAATCACTTCACTTGAAGTATTTTATACATGTAAAACCTGGCTACACCTCTCAAATCTACTACTTTTTCCATCTTATATACACATTTTATGTGAATGCATCTTACAGGGTGCTTTTTTCAACCACATATTTTTCATTACAGAAAAATGTACCACTTCTTAAGATCACATTAGAGTTTTTTGAGTAGAGTTTATCCCTTCTGTTGTGAGAGCGGAATTCTTCATTAATTTAACATCTGGATTTTTGAATCCTTACTGGATTTGGTAGGACAGCAGTCTGCTAAGGGGGTGTACCCTAGAAATTGCTGGAATGAAGCAATCTATTTTGGAATAATCCTTAATTATGCTGATATTGCCATGAAAAGGGAGAAGGGGGCGCAAGCATTTTTCTTAGTGTCCTGTTATGGAGGACCAGGAGACAAATCCTTTAACATGTTGAGTAAGCTGCACAGAAGTGAGAGCTGGACATTATAAAAATGACCTATATGCTGAAAGAGTATAGGAAGAGACAGCAATGCCAGCTAGCTAGCACCACACACACACACACACACACACACACACACACACACACACACACACACACACACACACACACACACACAAACACTGAACTTCTAATGTCTGCCGTCTGCCTATGTCACTGGTGAAGACAGATTATATCATAATATAAGATACAGTGAACTGCTACCAAGCTAGACAGATCACTCACATGATTTTGATTTCACTTACTATGGCAGGGGCTGCAGTTTTAATGCATACCCACATTGGCAAGATGACCTGCATCAGTCCAGGGAGAGCATTTTAAACTGTTAGTGTCAGAAGTAATATCTTCACTGTCAGCGTTTCAGACTACTCAAATAGTAAGTCATTTAGAGGATGGGGACTACCATACAAGTGTACCTGTTGAAAGTAAAATGATTATAACTGCAATCCACAGAACTTCAGAACTAAAAGTGCAAATTCTTCAAAGGTGTGAAGATAGATAAAAAGGAAAGAAGCAGATCTTTTAGTCAATGCATGCTACTGAAAAAAAAAACTAAACTATAATATGCAAAGAAATACCAGAGATCACCTTGGAGATATGGATGGCAGCAAAATTTACTGTGTAATTTTGTACAGACTCCTACCCTGTGCAGAAAAGAAAGTGGATACAAAAATAATGCATTAAGTTCTTAAATATCTGGAAAAGGTGAATATTACTGTGGAAAGGGAACCTTAATACACTGTTCATTAAATGGTCCACATTTGCTGCTGCTTCTGATGCATTCAGTAGTAGAATGAATTTCATTCGTCAGCAATAGATAGGTTGTATAGATAGATAGGTTGTAGCATGTGAAAGGCAATTCTAACTTTATTAATTTCAGGCAGAAATTGATTTATGTCCCAAGATTTAACAGTTACTGGTTGCCTGGATACAAGCAACCTCCAAAGTTGTGCTAATTTGTTTTAGAAAGTCAACACCTAACTTATCCTCCTTCTGTTCCTTACTACAACAAAAGCAGCAGCATTTGGAGGTTTTATCCCTGGGCCTCTACTGAAAATGAACTCCTACCCAATCGGACATTCCCGGTAATCAAATGTCAATAAATAATTAAACAAAAACTTTTTAATTATTTTAAATAGCAGTACCTGATGTTTGTTTTGGTTCTTTGTACTGCTGCTATTTCAATACTACTCATTACTTTGTGGGAGGAGGCATTTTATTGGAGATCTGGTGTACATTTACAGCCCTGACTGACTGGTGAATGTATTTGCTATGGTTTGAATTGCTTTGCTGTGGATGTCACTGCCCTTTGTTCTGCTGCCCTGCGCTGTGCAAAAACATTTAGCTGCTGCTTTATCTTAGAAATTCATCATAGATTTGACCTCTTTCTACTACAACAAGGAAAGCAGCGTTTTGTTTATTTCAAAAAGTAGCAGTTGTTTTATGACTTGCTTCAGTGTACTACTGCTGTATTTTAACACTGCTCCTTGCTTGTTGCAGAAGGCATTATGTTGGTGTTCTGGCCATGCATTGTACCTAAATAACCGACTTGATTGTAAACGTGTTTGCTGCACTTTAAATCTTTTTTCTGTGTATACCATTATACTGTGTTTACTTGCATTGCTCTGAAACAGGTAACAGCATTCAGCCTCTATTTATTTATTTATTAATTTATTTATTTACTGGGAAATTCCAACTGGACACAGGTCGTTTTTCAGTGGAGGCCCGGGGAGAAAAGCTGCAAAGAACAATAAATGAGCAGCAGAGTACATGAAGAACAATTGAATATGCATACAATAGTAAATAATACATAGTGCAGCAAACATTAGCTATACACACAATATGAAACATAGTAATGAACAGAAATATCAATATCTAGCTAGAGGCTAGGAATAAAGGTAGGATGTATATACAGATAGTACTAAGGTCAAATGGATACTGTTCTAAACTCATATACCTCAATCTTATATACAAATATAGGTCTATATTATAAAGCTGAAAGCTCCAAAGAACGAATACAAGTACATCGGCACATAAAGTGCAATGTACAAAAAGAGTGAAACACATATTTAGCAAAAATCAAAACACCGAACGTATTTCTTTAAACAAAAGCGCCAAACAGGTATAGGTAAATTAACTAAATAAAACTAAAATAATACACTCTTGTAGGGGGGCAAGCCCCCCTGCACCTCCCACCCCCCCTACTTAAATATACCAACTTCAAGACTGCAGTACAGTGGGGAAAAGGATATATTTTCTTACCCCCAGGATCGCGCTGCTGGCCAAAGAAATACGTTCAATGTTCTGATTTTCGCTAAATACGTGCTTCGCTCTTTTTGTACATCGCTCTTTATGTGTTGATGTACTTGTATTCGTTCTTTAGAGCTTTTGGCTTTATAATATAGACCCACAAATATTGCAGTAAACACAAGCAGATATAAAGCAGAAGCTCCACACAAAGGTGGAACAGGCTAGAAGGGCTAATGGGATGGAAAGGGAAGATAGAGGAGTAAGAGAGGAGACTGTGTGAGTAGTATACATGGTAGGCGACTGAGTGAGTAGTGTACGTGGTATTGAGAGGAAGCAAGGTGTAAGTCAGTTGGATATGTATTTGGAGTTGAGATGAAGTGAGGTAGTTAAGCATGATGTTATAACAGGTCTGAGAGACTGAGTGGGGAGGGAAGGGGAGGGTAAAGGGTGAGCCAGAGCTTGCAGAGGAAGGAATGCACTTTGTTTTGGAAATTAATTATTGGATTTGGCCTTCTTCTGTTCCTTGCTACAAAAAAGGAAGAAGTGGTATCTTAAACATTTTAAATCATAACACTTGGCTTTTTGGTTTTGGTTCATTACACTGTTGCTGTATGTTAATACTACTTGTTGCTGTATTACATAAGACATTTTGTTGGTGTTCTGGACTGTCCATTTATAGCCAGATTAACTGGTGGGTGAACTTGTTTGTTTGTATTTTTATTTATTTATTTATTATTTGTTAACCTGGTAGGTGGGCTGGTTCAAAGACCTTTTTCAGCCATGACCCAGGAGAAAAACATAAAATGAAAAGCACCTTAATAGAGTCATGAAAACATTATTGCACATATTGAAAGTAAATGTTTCAAGAATTAATTAAACAAAATAAAAGGAAGTGACTGATGCAGAATTAAAGAATTAAATAGATATAAAATTTGTAGCACATAATATTTTACATTACGTTGTATACAGTACATGCAGTTTCAATTGACATAACATTAACACAAAGCAGCCTTGTTTATAGGTTCATAGGTAGGTACTAGGCTATCTGCCCGAGGGCATTTATAAGCCTAGCCAAAGTGTGTCAGCTTTCGCCGCCCCATTGATTAATTAACTGAGCCTCTGTCAGGAAGAGCCAATGAATTGATCCCAGGGGTGTATTTTCTGTTACCCATCCACTCGTTAAGGTTTCTCTTGAAGAGTGTTAGTGAGGGGCTCTGCCTAATGTAGTTAGGAATTTTGTTCCAAAGCATGGGGAGTCTCTGTGACAGGAATCTATCCCTCCAGCATGTTCTATTTATTGTTGTGGCAAGGTTTAGCTCACTAGAGCGAGTGGCTGACAGTGACTTGGATTTCTTTAGGTGGAGCATGTCCATCAATTCTGAGTTGGACATGGCTTTGTAAGTCAGGCAGAGATCACCTCTGAGCAAGCGATATGCCACTGAGTACAGCTGGAGTTTTTCCAGTCAGGCTGCATAGAACATATGTTTGAGGCCAGTAATCCTCTTGGTGAGGTACTTTTGTGGTCTTTCCAGCTGTTGGAAGTGTCTTGTGAGGTACATCCCAAATGGGGCATTGTACTCTATGATGGGTCTGATGAGTGACGAGTAGAGGGGCACTATAACCTCTTTATTTCTAGATGCGAACCCTTTAGTAATTAGATGGGCTACATAGAAGGATTTCCTAACTACTTTGGCAATATGATTGTCAAAGGAGAGATTGCTATCTACCTGGGTCCCCCGATCTCTTATTACCTCTTCTGCATTAAGGGGGCTGCCACCTATGTGGTAATTCATGGGTGTTTTGTTTTTCCCAAATGGGATGACTATACATTTTTTGGCATTTAGCTTGAGACCATGACTTTGACACCGGGTATCTGTCTCAGTAAGGTCCTTTTGGAGAATGTCCATGTCAGCCAGAGAGTCAGTTATGGCTCCCAGTTTGCAGTCATTGGCAAACTTTGTTAGCCGTAGTCCTCCTGTGTTTGCCTGCACTTCTGAGAAGTATATGCCAAACAGTAGGGGGTCCCAGGACGAGCCTTGTGGGACACCACTTGTGACTGGTTTAGAGTCAGACCTGGAGCCCACTATTCTTACCGTGTGAGTTCTGTCTGTAAGCCAGTTGGCAACCCATCTTGTAACGTAGGGGTTTATGTTCAGGCTGGTGAGTTTTTCTATAATTCCCGAGTGGGGAATGGTGTCAAAAGCCTTGGTGAGGTCAAGGTAGGCTGTGTGAACTACCTTCCCCTCATCTATGGCCTTGGTGACTGTCTCAAAGAAGTCAACCAGGTTTAGTAGGCATGATCTGCCCTTAACAAAGCCGAACTTGGTCGGGTCAAGTGTTTGGAGGTTCCCAATGTCTTTGTTAATGAGTTCCATTATGATGTGCTCCATAGCCTTGTAGACCAGGCTAGTCAGGCTTATGGGGTGATAGTTGCCAGGGTCAGTTGTGGCCCCTCCTTTGTGGAGTGGAATAAATGTTGCTGTGCGCCATTCTATGGGCATGTAGCCTGTGGAGAGGCTGAGGTTGAACAGTGTGTTTAGGTGGGGGGGTTAGTTCGTTCTGTAGTTTGTGCAATACGCAGCCTGGGACACCATCTGGCCCCACTGATGCTGTGCTTTTGGCTTTTGAAAGGGCTGTTTCCACCTGTGTGTCTGTGATTTCCGGGACACTACACTTTTCTGGTATTGTTGTGGGCCCTTTTGGGGGGTGAGAGGGGGGTGAAGCTTGCACTGAATCTATCTGCCAGGATGTTGGTAATATCAGTGAGTTCAGTATATTTTGTGCTATTTTGCACTATCTCAGAGCATATCTGCGAGTTGCCACTTAGATTCTTGACATAGCTAAAGAAGGCTTTGTGGTTATCTTTCAAATCCTTGGCTATTTCTCTTTCGAAGTTAGCCTTGGAGGATTTTATGAGGGACCTTAGTTTCTTACTGATACTGATCAGGGATGTCTTTCCTTCTTGGGATTTGCTTTTTTTCTGAACTAGTTTCCTCCTTCTATTGTATAGCCTGTTTATGGCAGGGGTCCACCAGACTGGTTTCCTTCTCTTAGGGGAATGAGTCTTGGTTTTGCTAGGGATGGCATGATCCATGCATCCTTGTAGGTGGTCATAGAGTGCATTTGTAAAGGTTCCTGCATCTTGGACACTGTTATCCTTTAGCGTGGGGGCTGTGAAACTTACCACCTCTGTCTTAAGTAAGGTGAAGTTTGCTGTAGAAATTCTTTTCACTGTGGTTTCCTTGGTTGGAGGTGGTGGTGTGGTGTGGACATCCAGAGTGATTAGTTTATGGTCTGATCTAACCAGTGATGGGTTGACTTCCGGTGTGGAACACCTGTCGCCCATGTTGGGGATGACCAGGTTCAATATGTTTTCACCTCTGGTAGGGGAGTTTACCAGCTGATCCAGGGCATTTGAGTTGATAAATTCCAGGAAGCGCTGGACCTGGGAGTTTGTACTTGAGTAGTTTTCCCAGTTAACGGTAGGGTAATTGAAATCTCCCAAAATCAGGGTATTCGGTAGGACCTTCATGTTTTCCAGTGTCTCCAGAAAGGCGGAGTGGTGGTCCTGGGTCATGGAGGGTGATCTGTAGCAGGCCACAATTTGCATTGCAGATTTGCCTGATGTTAGTTGCACATGGATGATCTCGGAGGTATCATGCTGTGCCACTAAGCTGGAGGTGTAGGTATCCTTGATGAATATGGATACACCCCCTCCTTTTGTGTTTCAGTCCATGTTCTGTGGCCAAAATGTGCGGTATGAGTTGTAGCCCGGTAGTGCTGGAGTGCTCTGTGGAGCCTTGAACCAGGTTTCAGTTACTGCACAGATGTCAACGTTCTCCATACTGAGGAGTGCTTCGAGTGCGTGCATTTTGAGATTTAAACTCCTGGCGTTGAGTAGCATAACCCTCATTTTTTTATTTGTGCTGTTTATGGAGGTGGGTTTGACTTTTGGGCCTTGCTTAAAAAAGGCACTATGGGGGCAGCAAGAGCCTTGGCCAATATTCGAAAGCCTAGTGGTGACAGGTGCAAGCCATCTCTTGCGAAGCAACAAGGCCTGTCAAGCATGTCGTCCCAGGCTAACAGACACTGGATCCCCTTGGAATGACACCAGAAGCTTAGCTAATTGTTGAAATTGATAATTTTTTCTTTATACTATGGTATCATTCTTGGTGGGGGCAGGATGCTTCTCAGGGTCAGGGTCATACCTGCCTGGGCTACATGATCAGAGAGCTCTTCCATGTCTCTTTTCATGTAGTCCAGGGAGGAACATCTCAGGTCATTCACACCAACATGAACAATGACAGAGTCATATTTGTACTTGTTCTGGAGTGACCTGAGTGCTTGTGTTATGTGGCGGATTCTGGCTCCCGACAGGCAGCTAACAGTAACCTTCTCCTTGTCCAGCCTAGTGAGTGGGACATCAGTGTGCCTGACTATAGAGTCACCTATTACTAGTGTGTTAGGTATGTTATTTCACCTTAAGGGCTGTGATTGTGCGGCACACTGATTTTGTGTTTTATATGTTGTCTGGTTTGTGACTGGAAGTGCAGGTTTTTTGGGTGTCTGCTTTGGAGGTTTGTGATGCTTTTGCAGGTTTTTATTTAGAGCCTCCAAGTATGATTTTGTGTATTTATGTGTATTTTAGCCAGTGCTAGTTTAGTATGTCTCTGTGAGGCTGGAGGTGTGGTGCAAGTGTTAACCTTCTCCTCATGACTGCCTGTTCCAGTCTTGGTTGGAGAGAGCTTAGTCTCCAATGTAACTATATAATTGCATCTCTTGCATATGTTAATGTTTTGTGGTAGGAGGAGAGGGTTGTCTGTGTACATGAGGCAGTTGTAACATTGCCTCAGGATACCCAGGTTCACCAGCTGGACTGGAGAGTATACCTGAAATTGCTCTTTGGTCATGCCTGAATAGTAGGGTGAGCTGTTTAGTCGCTTGGTTGGTGAGGGGTGAATAATGAGTCTTGCCCTGCTGGGCAATCAAGTGTCAGGGTATATTAGTGCTTGCTATTAGGTCTGAGCAAGTACTGGACTGTAGGATGCTTTTTAAGTGCTTAGGTTGAGAGTTAGACTACTTTCAAGGGAAAAAACTGAAGAGGAGACTTGGTGGAGCCGGGATAAACAGTGCAGACCACAAACCTTATTAATGTAAAACAACTGGTCTGAAGCCCAAGTGCTTAAACCAAAAGGCTTAGAATGATAGCTACACTTTAATCAGGTTACTACCAAGCAGTAATAAATACAATTGAGTACTTTTAAGAAGGCCTGGATTAGTGCTCAAGTTATGCAAACAAAGTTAGATTCAGCAAGCCTGGATCTAGTCTATGCTACAGCAAACAAGGTGCACCAATTTCAATAAGAAACAGTTCAAATATGCAGGCACTATAAGCCTTTAATCAGAAATTCCCAGCTCAGAAGGGCAGAGTCCAGCCTCTCCTCCCACAAGAGTGCAGGCCACGAATCTCCTTAATGTAAAATAACTGGCCTGAAGCCCAAGTGCTTAAACCAGAACTAATACACTTTTAGAATAACAGACAATGAGCCTTCAATCAGCAGGTCCCAACTTAGAAGGATGTAAGCTACCTGTCCTGTCACAACAGTGCAGACAACAAACCTTCGTAATGTAAAACAACTGGTCTGAAGAGTGCTTAAACCAAAAGGCTTAGAATGATAGCTACACTTTAATCAGGTTACTACCAAGCTGTAATAAATACAATTGGATACTTTTAAGAAGGCCTGGATTAGTGCTCAAGTTATGCAAACAAAGTTAGATTAGCAGGCCTGGATCTAGTCTATGCTACAGCAAACAAGGTGCACCAATTACAGTAAGAAGTAGTTCAAATATGCAGGCACTATAAGCCTTTAACTAGAAATTCCAGCTCAGAAAGGCAGAGTCCAGCCTCTCCTCCCACAAGAGTGCAGACCACGAACCTTCTTAATGTAAAATAACTGGCCTGAAGCCCAAGTGCTTAAACCAAAAGGAGTACTTTTAAGATGGCGCAAAAGCAAAATAAAGTAGGAAGAAACACAAATACAGTAAAAGCAGATGAAAAAAGTGCACATTTTTTTTTGAGTGAGCAAATGAGATGGGCCCAGGAGGATTATCCAAATGCAAATTTACAAGAGGGACGGGCAATTTTAAAGTCACCAAGATTAACACCAAAACAAAACAGGGAGGGTGGGTGGGGAACTAACTGAAAAAAACAGAGCCACAACTTCCAGCTAGATAATATTCAATGTAACACAAATAAATCAATTTAAATGCTGTATTATTTGAAAAAAAGTGCAAAGATTTACATGAATTCACTTATACATTCAGTTGATTTGATTTCATGTAGGTCTTAGCTTGCAAAAGCTCAAAGTTTAAGCAGAAAAAAATCCAAAATGTACCACTTATATAAGGCAGAAACCGAATAACAATGAAGTGAACTACCCCCACTTATCACAGGCTATTGAAGAATTCCAACAAGCATTAACTGAAAAACAGAGCCACAACTTCCAGCTAGATTGTATTCAATGCAATACAAATAAATCAATTTAAATGCTGTATTATTTGACAAAAAAGTGCTGATAACGATTTACTTAAATTCACTTATACATCCAGTTAATTTGATTTCATGTACGTCTTAGCTTGCCAAAACTCAGAGTTTAAGCAGAAAATAATCCAAAATGTAACACTTATATAAGGCAGAAACCGAATAACAATGAAGTGAACTACCCCAAATTATCACTGGCTATTCAAGAATTCTATCAAACATTATGTGAAAAAAAACAGAGCCACAACTTCCAGCTAGATAGTATTCAATGCAACACAAATAAATCAATTTATATGCTGTATTATTTGAAAAAAGTGCAGATAAAGATTTACTTAAATTCACTTATGCATCCAGTTGATTTGATTTCATGTAGATCTTAGCTTGCCAAAGCTCAGAGTTTAAGCAGAAAATAATCCAAAATGTACCACTTATATAAGGCAGAAACCGAATAACAATGAAGTGAACTACCCCCACTTATCACAGGCTATTGAAGAATTCCAACAAGCATTAACTGAAAAACAGAGCCACAACTTCCAGCTAGATTGTATTCAATGCAATACAAATAAATCAATTTAAATGCTGTATTATTTGAAAAAAAAGTGCTGATAAAGATTTACTTAAATTCACTTATACATCCAGTTAATTTGATTTCATGTACGTCTTAGCTTGCCAAAACTCAGAGTTTAAGCAGAAAATAATCCAAAATGTAACACTTATATAAGGCAGAAACCGAATAACAATGAAGTGAACTACCCCCACTTATCACTGGCTATTCAAGAATTCTATCAAACATTATGTGAAAAAAACAGAGCCACAACTTCCAGCTAGATAGTATTCAATGCAACACAAATAAATCAATTTAAATGCTGTATTATTTGAAAAAAGTGCAGATAAAGATTTACTTAAATTCACTTATACATCCAGTTAACTTGATTTCATGTATGTCTTAGCTTGCCAAAACTCAGAGTTTAAGCAGAAAATAATCCAAAATGTACCACTTATATAAGGCAGAAACCGAATAACAATGAAGTGAACTACTCCCACTTATCACTGGCTATTCAAGAATTATATCAAACATTATGTGAAAAAAACAGAGCCACAACTTCCAGCTAGATAGTATTCAGTGCAACATAAATACATTTATTTAAATGCTGTATTATTTGAAAAAAAGTGCAGATAAAAATTTACTTAAATTCACATATACATCCAGCTGATTTGATTTCATGTAGGTCTTAGCTTGCCAAAGCTCAGAGTTTAAGCAGAAAATAATCCAAAATGTAGCACTTATATAAGGCAGAAACTGAATGACAATGAAGTGAACTAGCCCCACTTATCACTGGCTATTCAAGAATTCCAACAAGCATTAACTGAAAAAACAAAGCCACAACTTCCAGCTAGATAGTATTAAATGCAATACAAAAAAATCTATTTAAATGGTGTAATATTTAAAAAAAGTGCAGACAAAAATTTACTTAAATACACTTATACATCCACTTGATTTGATTTCATTTAGGTCTTAGCTTGCCAAAGCTCAGAGTTTAAGCAGAAAATAATCCAAAATGTACCACTTACATAAGGCAGAAACCAAATAACAATGAAGTGAACTACCCCCACTTATCACTGGCTATTCAAGAATTCTATCAATCATTAACTAAAAACAGAGCCACAACTTCCAGCTAGATAGCATTCAATGCAACACAAATAAATCAACTTAAATGCTGTATTATTTGAAAAAAAGTGCAGATAAAGATTTACTTAAATTCACTTATACATCCAGTTAATTTGATTTCATGTATGTCTTTGCTTGCCAACACTCAGGGTTTAAGCAGAAAATAATCCAAAATGTACCACTTATGTAATGCAGAAACTGAATAACAATGAAGTGAACTACCCCCACTTATCACTGGCTATTCAAGAATTATATGAAACATTTTGTGAAAAAAACAGAGCCACAACTTCCAGCTAGATAGTATTCAATGCAACACAAATAAATCAATTTAAATGCTGTATTATTTGAAAAAAGTGCAGATAAAGATTTACTTAAATTCACTTATACATCCAGTTGATTTGATTTCATGTAGGACTTAGCTTGCCAAAGCTCAGAGTTTAAGCAGAAAATAATCCAAAATGCAGCACTTATATAAGGCAGAGACCGAATGACAATGAAGTGAACTTCCCCCCTTATCACTGGCTATTCAAGAATTCTAACAAGCATTAACTGAAAAAACAGAGCCACAACTTCCAGCTAGATAGTAGTCAATGCAATACAAATAAATCAATTTAAATGCTGTATTATTTGAAAAAGAGTGCAGATAAAGATTTACTTAAATTCACTTATACATCCAGTTAATTTGATTTCATGTAGGTCTTAGCTTGCCAAAGCTCAGAGTTTAAGGAGAAAATAATCCAAAGTGTACCACTTATATAAGGCAGAAACTGAATAACAATGAAGCGAACTACCCCCACTTATCAATGGCTATTCAAGAATTCTAACAAGTATTAACTGAAACAAAAACAGAGCCAAAACTTCGAGCTAGATAGTATGAAATGCAATACAAATAAATCAATTTAAATGCTGTAGTATTTGAAAAAAAGTGCTGATAAAGATTTACTTAAATTCACTTATACATCCAGTTGATTTGATTTCATTTAGGTCTTAGCTTGCCAAAGCTCAGAGTTTAAGCAGAAAATAATATAAAATGTACCACTTACATAAGACCGAAACCAAATAACAATGAAGTGAACTACCCCCACTTATCACTGGCTATTCGAGAATTCTATCATTCATTAACTGAAAAAAACAGAGCCACAACCTCCAGCTGGATAGTATTCAATGCAACACAAATTAATCAATTTAAATGCTGTATTATTTGAAAAAAGTGCAGATAAAGATTTACTTAAATTCACTTATATATCCGGTTGAATTGATTTCATGTAGGTCTTAGCTTGCCAAAGCTCAGAGTTTAAGCAGAAAATAATCCAACATGTACCACTTATATAAGGCTGAAACTGAATAACAATGAATTGAACTACCCCACTTATCACTGGCTATTCAAGAATTTTAACAAGCATTAACAGAAAAAACAGAGCCAAAACTTCCAGCTAGATAGTATTCAATGCAACACAAATAAATCAATTTAAATGCTCTATTATTTGAAAAAAAGTGCAGATAAAGATTTACTTAAATTCACTTATACATCCAGTTAACTTGATTTCATGTATATCTTAGCTTGCCAAAACTCAGAGTTTAAGCAGAAAATAATCCAAAATGTACCACTTATACAAGGCAGAAACCGAATAACAATGAAGTGAACCACGCCCACTTATCACTGGCTATTCAAGAATTCTATCAAACATTATGTGAAAAAAACAGAGCCACAACTTCCAGCTAGATAGTATTCAGTGCAACATAAATACATTTATTTAAATGCTGTATTATTTGAAAAAAAGTGCAGATAAAGATTTACTTAAATTCACTTATAAATCCAGTTAATTTGATTTCATGTAGGTCTTAGATTGCCAAAGCTCAGAGTTTAAGCAGAAAATAATCCAAAATGTACCACTTACATAAGGCAGAAACCAAATAACAATGAAGTGAACTACCCCCACTTATCACTGGCTATTCAAGAATTCTATCAATCATTAACTGTAAAAACAGAGCCACAACTTCCAGCTAGATAGTATTCAATGCAACACAAATAAATCAATTTAAATGCTGTATTATTTGAAAAAAAGGGCAGATAAAGATTTACTTAAATTCACTTATACATCCAGTTAATTTGATTTCATGTACGTCTTAGCTTGCCAAAATTCAGAGTTTAAGCAGAAAATAATCCAAAATGTATCACTCATATAAGTCAGAAACCGAATAACAATGAAGTGAACTACCCCCACTTATCACTGGCTATTCAAGAATTCTATCAAGCATTATGTGAAAAAAACAGAGCCACAACTTCCAGCTAGATAGTATTCAATGCAACACAAATAAATTTATTTAAATGCTGTATTATTTGAAAAAAAGTGCAGATAAAGATTTACTTAAATTCACTTATACATCCAGCTGATTTGATTTCATGTAGGTCTTAGCTTGCCAAAGCTCAGAGTTTAAGCAGAAAATAATCCAAAATGTAGCACTTATATAAGGCAGAAACTGAATGACAATGAAGTGAACTACCCCCACTTATCACTGGCTATTCAGGAATTCTAAAAAGCATTAACTGAAAAAACAGAGCCACAACTTCCAGCTAGATAGTAGTCAGTGCAACACAAATAAATCAATTTAAATGCTTTATTATTTGAAAAAAGTGCAGATAAAGATTTACTTAAATTCACTTATACATCCAGTTGATTTGATTTCATGTAGGTCTTAGCTTGCCAAAGCTCAGAGTTTAATCAGAAAATAATCCAAAATGTACTACTTATATAAGGCAGAAACTGAATAACAATGAAGTGAACTACCCCCACTTATCACTGGCTATTCAAGAATTCTAACAAGCATTAACTGGAAAAACAGAGCCACAACTTCCAGCTAGATAGTATTCAATGCAGCACAAATAAATCAATTTTAAATGCTGTATTATTTGAAAAAAAGTGCAGATAAAGATTTACTTAAATTCACTTATACATCCAGTTGATTTGATTTCATGTAGGTCTTAGCTTGCCAAAGCTCAAACTTTAAGCAGAAAATAATCCAAAATGTACCACTTATATAAGGCAAAAACCGAATAACAATGAAGTGAACTACCCCCACTTATCACTAGCTATTCAAGAATTCTAACAAGCATTATCTGAAAAAAAAACAGAGGCACAACGTCCAGCTAGATAGTATTCAATGCAACACTAATAAATCAATTTAAATGCTGTATTATTTGAAAAAAAGTGCAGATAAAGATTTACTTAAATTCACTTATATATCCAGTTGATTTGCTTTCATGTAGGTCTTAGCTTGCCAAAGCTCAGAGTTTAAGCAGAAAATAATCCAAAATGTACCACTTATATAAGGTAGAAACCGAATAACAATGAAGAGAACTACCCCCACTTATCACTGGCTATTTAAGAATTCTAACAAGCATTAACTGAAAAAAAAGAGCCAAAACTTCCAGCTAGATAGTATTCAATGCAATACAAATAAAACAATTTAAATGCTGTAGTATTTGAAAAAAAGTGTTGATAAAGATTTACTTAAATTCACTTATACATCCAGTTGATTTGATTTCATGTAGATCTTAGGTTGCCAAAGCTCAAAGTTTAAGCAGAAAATAATCCAAAATGTACCACTTATATAAGGCAGAAACTGAATAACAATGAAGTGAACTACCCCCACTTATCACTGGCTATTTGAGAATTCTATCATTCATTAACTGAAAAAAACAGAGCCACAACTTCCAGCTGGATAGTATTCAATGCAACACAAATTAATCAATTTAAATGCTGTATTATTTGAAAAAAGGGCAGATAAAGATTTACTTAAATTCACTTATATATCCGGTTGACTTGATTTCATGTAGGTCTTAGCTTGCCAAAGCTCAGAGTTTAAGCAGAAAATAATCCAACATGTACCACTTATATAAGGCAGAAACTGAATAACAATGAATTGAACTACCCCCACTTATCACTGGCTATTCAAGAATTTAAACAAGCATTAACAGAAAAAACAGAGCCAAAACTTCCAGCTAGATAGTATTCAATGCAATACAAATAAATCAATTTAAATGCTGTATTATTTGAAAAAAAGTGCAGATAAAGATTTACTTAAATTCACTTATACATCCAGTTGATTTGATTTCATGTAGGTCTTAGCTTGCCAAAGCTCAAACTTTAAGCAGAAAATAATCCAAAATGTACCACTTATATAAGTCAGAAACCGAATAACAATGAAGTGAACTACCCCCACTTATCACTGGCTATTCAAGAATTCTATCAAACATTAACTGAAAAAAACAGAGCTACAACTTCCAGCTAGATAGTATTCAGTGCAACACAAATAAATCAATTTAAATGCTGTATTATTTAAAAAAGTGCAGATAAAGATTTACTTAAATTCACTTATACATCCAGTTGATTTGATTTCATGTAGGTCTTAGCTTGCTAAAGCTCAGAGTTTAAGTAGAAAATAATCCAAAATGTACCACTTATATAAGGCAGAAACCGAATAACAATGAAGTGAACTACCCCACTTATCACTGGCTATTCGAGAATTCTAACAAGCATTAACTGAAAAAACCGAGCCACAACTTCCAGCTAGATAGTATTCAATGCAACACTAATAAATCAAATTAAATGCTGTATTATTTGAAAAAAGTGCAGATAAAGATTTACTTAAATTCACTTATACATCCATTTTATTTGATTTCATGTAGGTCTTAGCTTGCAAAAGCTCAGAGTTTAAGGAGAAAATAATCCAAAATGTACCACTTATATAAGGCAGAAACTGAATAACAATGAAGCGAACTACCCCTACTTATCGCTGGCTATTCAAGAATTCTAACAAGCATTAACTGAAAAAACAGAGCCACAACGTCCAGCTAGATAATATTCAATGCAACACAAATAAATCAATTTAAATGCTGTATTATTTGAAAAAAAGTGCAGATAAAGATTTACTTAAATTCACTTATACATCCAGTTGATTTGTTTTCATGTAGGTCTTAGCTTGCCAAAGCTCAGAGTTTAAGCAGAAAATAATCCAAAATGTACCACTTATATAAGGCAGAAACCGAATAACAATGAAGTGAACTACCCCCACTTATCACTGGCTATTCAAGAGTTCTAACAAGTATTAACTGAAACAAAAACAGAGCCAAAACTTCGAGCTAGATAGTAGTCAATGCAACACAAATACATTTATTTAAATGCTGTATTATTTGAAAAAAAGTGCAGATAAAGATTTACTTAAATTCACTTACAATCCAGTTGATTTGATTTCATGTAGGTCTTAGATTGCCAAAGCTCAGAGTTTAAGCAGAAAATAATCCAAAATGTACCACTAACATAAGGCAGAAACCAAATAACAATGAAGTGAACTACCCCCACTTATCACTGGCTATTCAAGAATTCTATCAATCATTAACTGAAAAAACAGAGCCACAACTTCCAGCTAGATAGTATTCAATGCAACACAAATAAATCAATTTAAATGCTGTATTATTTGAAAAAAGTGCAGATAAAGATTTACTTAAATTCACTTATACGTCCAGTTGATTTGATTTCATGTAGGTCTTAGCTTGCCAAAGCTCAGAGTTTAAGCAGAAAATAGTCCAAAATGTACCACTTATATAAGGCAGAAACTGAATGACAATGAAGTGAACTACCCCCACTCATCATTGGCTATTCAGGAATTCTAACAAGCATTAACTGAAAAAACAGAGCCACAACTTCCAGCTAGATAGTATTCAATGCAACACAAATAAATCAATTTTAAATGCTGTATTATTTGAAAAAAAGTGCAGATAAAGATTTACTTAAATTCACTTATACATCCAGTTGATTTGATTTCATGTAGGTCTTAGCTTGCCAAAGCTCAAACTTTAAGCAGAAAATAATCCAAAATGTACCACTTATATAAGGCAGAAACTGAATAACAATGAAGTGAACTACCCCCACTTATCACTGGCTATTCAAGAATTCTAACAAGCATTAACTGAAAAAACAGAGCCACAACTTCCAGCTAGATAGTATTCAATGCAACACAAATAAATCAATTTAAATGCTGTATTATTTGAAAAAAGTGCAGATAAAGATTTACTTAAATTCACTTATACATCCAGTTGATTTGATTTCATGTAGGTCTTAGCTTGCCAAAGCTCAGAGTTTAAGCAGAAAATAATCCAAAATGTACCACTTATATAAGGCAGAAACTGAATAACAATGAAGTGAACTACCCCCACTTATCACTGGCTATTCAGGAATTCTAACAAGCATTAACTGAAAAAACAGATCCACAACTTCCAGCTAGATAGTATTCAATGCAGCACAAATAAATCAATTTAAATGCTGTATTATTTGAAAAAAGTGCAGATAAAGATTTACTTAAATTCACTTATGCATCCAGTTGATTGCATGTAGGTCTTAGCTGGCCAAAGCTCAGAGTTTAAGCAGAAAATAATCCAAAATGTACCCCTTCTAAAAGGCAGAAACTGAATAACAATGAAGTGAACTACCCCCACTTATCACTGTTATTCAGAAATTCTAATAAGCATTAACTGACAAAAAAAAGACAACAACTCTTAGCTAGATAGTATTCAATGCAACACAAATAAAAAATTTTTAAAATGCTGTATTATGAAAAAAAGTGTAGATAAGATTTTACTTAAATTCACTTACATATCCAGTTGATTTGATTTCATGTAACTTATCACTGGCTATTCAGGAATTCTAACAAGCATTAACTGAAAAAACAGAGCCACAACTTCCAGCTAGATAGTATTCAATGCAACACAAATAAATCAATTTAAATGCTGTATAATTGAAAGTGCAGATAAAGATTTACTTAAATTCACTTATACGTCCAGTTGATTGCATGTAGGTCTTAGCTGGCCAAAGCTCAGAGTTTAAGCAGTAAATAATCCAAAATGTACCCCTTATATAAGGTAACAATGAAGAGAACTACCCCACTTATCACTGGCAGATAAAGATTTACTTAAATTCACTTATACATCCAGTTGATTTATTTTCATGTAGGTCTTAGCTTGGCAAAGCTCAGAATTTAAGCAGAAAATAATCCAAAATGTATCACTTATATAAGGCAGAAACTGAATAACAATGAAGTGAACTACCCCACTTATCACTGGCTATTCAAGAATTCTATCAAGCATTAACTGAAAAAACAGAGCCACAACTTCCAGCTAGATAGTATTCAATGCAACACAAATAAATCAATTTAAATGCTGTATTATTTGAAAAAAGTGCAGATAAAGATTTACTTAAATTCACTTATACATCCAGTTGATTTGATTTCATGTAGGTCTTAGCTTGCCAAAGCTCAGAGTTTAAGCAGAAAATAATCCAAAATGTACCACTTATATAAGGCAGAAACTGAATAACAATGAAGTGAACTACCCCCACTTATCACTGGCTATTCAAGAATTCTAACAAGCATTAACTGAAAAACAGAGCCACAACTTCCAGCTAGATAGTATTCAATGCAACACAAATAAATCAATTTAAATGCTGTATTATTTGAAAAAAGTGCAGATAAAGATTTACTTAAATTCACTTATACATCCAGTTGATTTGATTTCATGTAGGTCTTAGCTTGCCAAAGCTCAAACTTTAAGCAGAAAATAATCCAAAATGTACCACTTATATAAGTCAGAAACCAAATGACAATGAAGTGAACTACCCCCACTGGCTATTCAGGAATTCTAAAAAGCATTAACTGAAAAAACAGAGCCACAACTTCCAGCTAGATAGTATTCAATGCAACACAAATAAATCAATTTAAATGCTGTATTATTTGAAAAAAGTGCAGATAAAGATTTACTTAAATTCACTTATACATCCAGTTGATTTGATTTCATGTAGGTCTTAGCTTGCCAAAGCTCAGAGTTTAAGCAGAAAATAATCCAAAATGTACCACTTATATAAGGCAGAAACTGAATAACAATGAAGTGAACTACCCCACTTATCACTGGCTATTCAAGAATTCTAACAAGCATTAACTGAAAAAACAGAGCCACAACTTCCAGCTAGATAGTATTCAATGCAACACAAATAAATCAATTTAAATGCTGTATTATTTGAAAAAAGTGCAGATAAAGATTTACTTAAATTCACTTATACATCCAGTTGATTTGATTTCATGTAGGTCTTAGCTTGCCAAAGCTCAGAGTTTAAGCAGAAAATAATCCAAAATGTACCACTTATATAAGGCAGAAACCGAATAACAATGAAGTGAACTACCCCCACTTATCACTGGCTATTCAAGAATTCTAACAAGCATTAACTGAAAAAACAGAGCCACAACTTCCAGCTAGATAGTATTCAATGCAACACAAATAAATCAATTTAAATGCTGTATTATTTGAAAAAAGTGCAGATAAAGATTTACTTAAATTCACTTATACATCCAGTTGATTTGATTTCATGTAGGTCTTAGCTTGCCAAAGCTCAGAGTTTAAGCAGAAAATAATCCAAAATGTACCACTTATATAAGGCAGAAACCGAATAACAATGAAGTGAACTACCCCACTTATCACTGGCTATTCAAGAATTCTAACAAGCATTAACTGAAAAAACAGAGCCACAACTTCCAGCTAGATAGTATTCAATGCAACACAAATAAATCAATTTAAATGCTGTATTATTTGAAAAAAGTGCAGATAAAGATTTACTTAAATTCACTTATACATCCAGTTGATTTGATTTCATGTAGGTCTTAGCTGGCCAAAGCTCAGAGTTTAAGCAGAAAATAATCCAAAATGTACCACTTATATAAGGCAGAAACCAAATGACAATGAAGTGAACTACCCCACTCATCATTGGCTATTCAGGAATTCTAACAAGCATTAAATGAAAAAACAGAGCCACAACTTCCAGCTAGATAGTATTCAATGCAACACAAATAAATCAATTTAAATGCTGTATTATTTGAAAAAAGTGCAGATAAAGATTTACTTAAATTCACTTATACATCCAGTTGATTTGATTTCATGTAAGTCTTAGCTTGCCACAGCTCAGAGTTTAAGCAGAAAATAATCCAAAATGTACCACTTATATAAGGCAGAAACTGAATAACAATGAAGTGAACTACCCCCACTTATCACTGGCTATTCAAGAATTCTAACAAGCATTAACTGAAAAAACAGAGCCACAACTTCCAGCTAGATAGTATTCAATGCAACACAAATAAATCAATTTAAATGCTGTATTATTTGAAAAAAAGTGCAGATAAAGATTTACTTAAATTCACTTATATATCCAGTTGATTTGCTTTCATGTAGGTCTTAGCTTGCCAAAGCTCAGAGTTTAAGCAGAAAATAATCTAAAATGTACCACTTATATAAGGTAGAAACCGAATAACAATGAAGAGAACTACCCCCACTTATCACTGGCTATTCAAGAATTCTAACAAGCATTAACTGAAAAAACAGAGCCACAACTTCCAGCTAGATAGTATTCAATGCAACACAAATAAATCAATTTAAATGCTGTATTATTTGAAAAAAGTGCAGATAAAGATTTACTTAAATTCACTTATATATCCAGTTGATTTGCTTTCATGTAGGTCTTAGCTTGCCAAAGCTCAGAATTTAAGCAGAAAATAATCCAAAATGTACCACTTATATAAGGCAGAAACTGAATGACAATGAAGTATACTACCCCCACTTATCACTGGCTATTCAAGAATTCTATCAATCATTAACTGAAAAAAAAACAGAGCCACAACTTCCAGCTAGATAGTATTCAATGCAACACAAATAAATCAATTTATATGCTGTATTATTTGAAAAAAGTGCAGATAAAGATTTACTTAAATTCACTTATACATCCAGTTGATTTGATTTCATGTAGGTCTTAGCTTGCCAAAGCTCAGAGTTTAAGCAGAAAATAATCCAAAATGTAGCACTTATATAAGGCATAAGCCGAATAACAATGAAGTGAACTAACCCACTTATCACTGGCTATTCAAGAATTCTAACAAGCATTAAATGAAAAAACAGAGCTACAATTTCCAGCTAGATAGTATTCAATGCAACACTAATTAATCCATTGAAATGCTGTATTATTTGAAAAAAAAAATGCAGATAAAAATTAACTTAAATTCACTTATACATCCAGTTGATGTGATTTCATGAAGGTCTTAGCTTTCAAAGCTCAGAATTTAAGCAGAAAATAATCCAAAATGTATCACTTATATAAGTCAGGAACCAAATGACAATGAAGTATACTACCCCCACTTATCACTGGCTATTCAAGAATTCCAACAAGTATTAACTGAAAAAACAGAGCCACAACTTCCAGCTAGATAGTATTCAATGCAACACAAATAAATCAATGTAAATGCTGCATTATTTGAAAAAAAGTGCAGATAAAGATTTACTTAAATTCACTTATACATCCAGTTGATTTTATTTCTTGTAGGTCTTAGCTTGCCAAAGCTCAGAGTTTAAGCAGAAAATAATCCAAAATGTACCACTTATATAAGGCAGAAACTGAATAACAATGAAGTGAACTACCCCACTTATCAATGGCTATTCAAGAATTCTAACAAGCATTAACTGAAAAAACAGAGCCACAACTACCAGCTAGATAGTATTCAATGCAACACAAATAAATCAATTTAAATGCTGTATTATTTGAAAAAAGTGCAGATAAAGATTTACTTAAATTCACTTATACATCCAGTTGATTTGATTTCATGTAGGTCTTAGCTTGCCAAATCTCAGAGTTTAAGCAGAAAATAGTCCAAAATGTAATTCTTATATAAGGCAGAAACCGAATAACAATGAAGTGAACTACCCACACTTATCACTGTCTATTCAAGAATTCTAACAAGCATTGACTGAAAAAACAGAGCCACAACTTCCAGCTAGATAGTATTCAATGCAACATAAATCAATTTAAATACTGTATTATTTGAAAAAACAAGCAGATAAAGATTTACTTAAATTCACTTATAAATCCAGTTGATTTGATTTCATGTAGGTCTTAGCTTGCCAAAGCTCAGAGGTTAAGCAGAAAATAATCCAAAATGTAATACTTATATAAGGCAGAAACCGAATAACAATGAAGTGAACTACCCCCACTTATCACTGGCTATTCAAGAATTCTAACAAGCATTAACTGAAAAAACAGAGCCACAACTTCCAGCTAGATAGTATTCAATGCAACACAAATAAATCAAATTGAATGCTGTATTATTTGAAAACAAGTGCAGATAAAGATTTACTTAAATTCACTTATACATCCAGTTGATTTGATTTCATGTAGGTCTTAGCTTGCCAAAGCTCAGAGTTTAAGCAGAAAATAATCCAAAATGTAATACTTATATAAGGCAGAAACCGAATAAGAATGAAGTGAACTACCCCCACTTATCACTGGCTGTTAAAGAATTCTAACAAGCATTAACTGAAAAAATAGAGCCACAACTTCCAGCTAGATAGTATTCAATGTAACACAAATAAATCAATTTAAATCCTGTATTATTTGAAAAAAAGTGCAGATAAAGATTTACTTAAATTCACTTATACATCCAGTTGATTTGATTTCATGTAGGTCTTAGCTTGCCAAAGCTCAAAAGTTTAAGCTGATGAAGTGGAAAGTATTTGCTCATCCAACGTCCCTAAAGCATTTGCAACCCACCTTAATTCATATAGGGAATTTTTGCTACAGTTAAAATTGCTTTGTTGTACACACCATCGTGCTGTGTTTATTTAGTTTGCTCTGAGTTGCAAAATAGTATTCAACTGCTGCTTTATTTTAAAAATGTATCACCTAATTTGACCTCTTTCTGTGCCCCATTACAATGAGAGAAGTGGTATTTTATTTGTTTTAAAGAGTTGCACTTGTTTGCTTTGGTTTACTGCATTGCTGCTACATTTTAACACTGCCCATTGTTTTGTGAGAGAAGGCATTTTATCAATGTTCTAGGCATACATTTGCACCTGGATACCTGACTAGCTGAAGAACTGGCTTGCTACAGTTTAAATTTCTTAGCTGTAACCTACCATTGTTCTGTGTACTCCGTGGTCACAAGCTGTTTATTTTAGAACTTGACTGTCAACTCTGTGTCTCTTACTTGTCCGCTATACATTCATTCATGATCCTCATTTATAGGTGATCATTACTCTTTCCCTACCATAGCTTATGTCAGAGACATCTTGCAATTCTAACCTCCAACTTCCACGTCTTAGCTGCAAGGAGAGATGCTTTGCTGCACTAAGTTTCACCCAAACGCTTTCTCATAGCACAGTAACACCTTATCCTTATCAAGGCTTGATAACGCGTAGTTCATTATAGTTGAAAACTTGCCACAGGGTGAAACAAATAAATACCCATAAATCCCTATACTACAAATTGGGTTCAAGATAAAAATATAAATCCTTATAATATCCAGCTAGCATTTTCCTATTAAACGAGGTATGAATAAATACACTAGATAGATCTTTTAGCTTACTACCAGTCCTAGACCCGTGGTATCACAGTCTACCCTCACACCATATGTCACCCTCACCCCCTGCAAAGATAACCACCTTGAAAAACTTCTCCAAAGCTGACTTTGGGCTTCTAAAAACAGAGCTGGCTAACTTCACAGTACCCATGCCAATGGAAAATAGCTGCATGACTGCCAAATCATACACCATTGCACTGTACGAACATATACATAAATGCATGGAACTAGCCATACCCAACAGAACCAAGATGGTCTCCTCCAAAAAAAGGAAGCCAATTTGGTGGTCCCCTGCCATTAACAAACTCTACAACAGAAGGAAGAAACTGTTGCAAAAAAAGGTGAAGTCCCAAGACTGGAAAAACTCCCTTATTATCCACAACAAAAAGCTGAGATCCCTCATCAAGTCCTCTAAAGCCAGCTATGAAGGCAGAATTGCGGCAGACACTAAAAACAATCACAAAGGCTTCTATAGTTATATCAAGAACCTCCACGGCAATACCCAGATTTGCTCTGAGTTACTGCACAATGGTATCTCCTATATTGAGCCAACAGATATTGCCAGCATACTGGCAAACAGATTCAGTGCTAACTTTACCCCTCTCCACCCCCAAAAGGACCAATCACAATACCAGAAGAATGCCAGGCACCCAGCATTACTGCAGCACAGGGTAAAGCTGCATTGTCCAAGGCCAGGAATACAGCTTCCATGGGATCTGGTAATATCCCTGGCTGTGTTCTACGTGAACTACAAAGTGAACTGGCACCACATCTGTGTGCCCTGTTCAGTCACAACCTCACCTCAGGCTTTGTCCCTACAGAATGGTGCAGTACTACAGTCATCTCTCTCCATAAAGGGGGAGCAACTACAGACCCTGGGAATTATTGCCCCATTAGCCTGATGAGTCTGATATGTAAATCCATGGAGCACATCATCATGGACCTGATTAACAAAGATTTAGGAAATCTCCAAACTCTAGACCCCATGCAATTTGGCTTTGTGAAAGGGAGATCTTGCCTGCTCAACCTGGTTGACTTCTTTGAGTCAGTCACCAAGGCTGTTGATGAAGGTAAGGCAGTGCATACAGCCTACCTTGATCTGGCCAAGGCCACTGATACCATTCCTCACTCGGGAATTATTGATAAACTCACCAAACTAGGCATCAATCCCTATATCACTAGGTGGATTGCAAATTGGCTCACAGATAGAACACACAGTGTGAAAGTAGTAGACTCCAAGTCAAACTGTCGTCCAGTCATGAGTGGAGTCCCACAGGGATAGGTTCTGGGTCCTCTCCTGTTCGGCATCTACTTCTCAGAAGTCCAGGCCAACACAAAGGGACTCTGGCTGACCAAGTTCACAGACGGCTGCAAGCTGGGAGCCATTATTCACTCCCCAAGTGAATTACACATCCTACAGAAAGGCCTCACTGAGACCAATAACTGGTGTCGAAACCATGGCCTTAAGCTTAATGCCAAAAAATGTGTCATCATCCCCTTTGGTAAAAACTCAGTTCCCACTAATTACCACATCGATGGGAGCCCACTGAACACTGAAGGCATTATAAGAGATCTGGGATGCAGGTTGACAGCAACCTCTCCTTCGACCACCACATTGCCACTGTGGTCAGAAAGTCTTTCTGTGTGGCACATCTCATTACCAAGGGTTTTGCATCCAGGAAGAAAGAGGTCATTGTCTCTCTGCTTTTCCCTCATTAGACCAATCATTGAGTATAATGCTCCCTTTGGCATGTACCTCACTAGACACCTACAACAGCTGGAGACGCCACAGAAGTACCTCAAGAAGGGGATCCTAGGCATTAAACAGATGCCCTAAATGGACAGACTAAAAAGACTCCAGCTATTCTCGGTCTCATATCGCCTACTTAGAGGCGATCTTTGCTTGACTTACAAAGCCATGTCTGACCCAGCTCTGTTAGAAATGCTACATCTGAAGAAATCCCAATCCCTTTGCACCACATGCTCCAGAGACCTCAACCTCATTACCACAATCAGCAAAACATGCCGGAGGGACAGGTTCCTCACCCAGAGACTGCTCATGCTCTGGAACAGACTTCCCATACATGTCAAGCAGAGCACCCCGCTGTCCCTCTTCAAGAGAAATCTTGATGAGTGGATGGGTAATAGAAAGTTCTCTACTTGATAGAAGTGCTGGGAACTAATGTTGGGTGGCACGATGCCAGGGCACTTCTATGGGCAAGGGTTGTAAAGGCTCCAGGGCCATTAGCCTTGTACACACCTATGAACCTATGATAACATTAAGTACACTGATGCAGTGCAGACACTTCTCTTGCTTACTAACAAGAATTTACTTCTACTGCACAATGAAGCTACATGTGAGAGGTGTAGACACACACTCAAACTGCAGACTAATGTCTCATCAAAATATGTTGTCAGAGCTCACAAACATCTAGCATCATTATGCCACTCACTAAAAAATAAACCCTCTTACACTGAGGTACTTACGAAATCCCTCCATAAGCCACAGAAGCCTCCATGGCATAGGCTTGACACACAAACTACTTAGCAAAGACAAGGCACTCAGCCAAAATCTCATATAGCATCATCCAACACAAGCATTATAAAGAGGGATCACCAGACTGGCACCCCCTAGGATCAGCTACAACACACACAGTGACATCCTAGACAAAAGTGATTCCATAGTGAGATAAACAGAAGCCACTCACCAGGCTGAACAAAAAAAGGGTGACAGTGAACTGCCTCTCAGGTACCAAGATATGACAGGTTTCCACAGCATGTATGTCCCTTCATCCCATCAAATACATACAACATGGTCATTTTCCACATGAGGATAAATAGATTTACCTTCACTTACTCAACTAACATGAATGTCGACATCCTGAAGGTAAACCACTCTATGTCAAAAATGGAAATGGTGACTTCCTAGTATGCATGTGGCAAGGAATAACCTTGGCACATGCAACTTTACAGCACTGTTTTTGTGAGGGGTAAGCCCCCTGCAGCACCCACTGCTAACTATATGTACTAAATCTGAGACTGCACAGTCCCCAGGGAAAGGGAATATTCCCCTAAACGTAGGTTGTTGATCTTACATACCTGTTGATTATCTGCACAGTTGACCGAATGTGGTTGATTAAACAGTTGGAAACCAAATTACCTGTTGACTAAATCAACCAAACTCAGATAAATGACTGAACACATACATATTTCGATAATATGAAGATTGACATAGTGGACTTTTCATCTGACCTTGGTATGCAACTAGTGTTGAGCAGCATCCTTCATTCTCCTAAAATGATGCCAAAACATAAACAAAAGCTAACTGATATGATGATGTGAGGTACTGCCAGCTATGCCAGGAGAAGAAGGGCAGTGGGTGTGTAACATATGCCAGCACAGCTAGCTGGAATTTTTTGAAGAATTATGTCTTTGTATATCAAACTGATTTGTACAAATGCTTGTGTTGAAAAATGTATTTGTAAAGCTGCTTGTGTTAAGAATGTACCAACAGTGTGTCCTGCTGGACAGAAAAAGAAATGCACATGTATTATTCTAACTGTTTAATGTATATGTTTTAACAGAGGATACTGGAAGAGAAGAGGTTAATGTAAATCCACCTGACTTTGGAAAATGCAAGAAATTAAATTACTGGGCCTAGGCCATAAAGATGTTATTTTACAGTTCTCAAAGCAGACAGAGGAAAAAAGTCTGTACCAGGAAGCTTTCTGCCTTGTCATTGGGATGAACTAATTGCTACTCTGGAAGGGTGGAGGTTTGAAATTGTTTTATGAGTTTCAGGAGTTGCAGCAGATCTTACCAGGGCTGTGTGTGTGTGTGTGTGTGTGTGTGTGTGTGTGTGTGTGTGTGTGTGTGTGTGTGTGTGTGTGTGTGTGTGTGTGTGCGTGTGTGTGTGTGTGTGTATTATTAACACATAGGTGCTAAATCCTGGCAGTTTCTAGCAATGGGGTGTGGGTGGAGTTCTATGGGAACCAGAAGTCAGATGACCAGATGCATGTGATGTCATTCTGTAATCCATCACTAAAAATAATGTTTAATACTAGGTGAGTCTGAACAGTCTGTTTTTGTAACTTGACAAAGAAGGATCTCTCACCTACTTCATCTTGCCTTGCTGTAGTAAGTAACCAGGGAATAATAATTCTTTAGATCAGTCCAAAAATTTAGTGAGGTTAGTTATGTATTGTTTTCTGTAACTGTGTGAACCTGTCCACCTGTGTTATTTTTAGTATTTCCTGTGATTGAAACTCTGATGTTTATTGTAAATATATATTTAGTATTTTCATGTTCTTTTATTATTTATTATTAAATATATTTAAACTTTTAAGTGTGGCTGATCCTTTTAACCTTTAAGAATGCTTATATCTATCGGTGACACTGCGGCCACTTTTGAAAGCCTTGCTGTTTGGTGAACACTACCATTTGTATTAATATTAATTTCACTCAGCAGCGGTAGCGTTGCCTCATAGCAAGAGGTTCTCCCGTTCGATTCTCGGCTGGAGTGCGGGTATTGCCTTCTGTGTGAAGTCTGCATGTCCTCCCCGCGGTTGTGTGGTGTTTGAAATACATGCGTAAATGGGCGTGCCTTTGTTGATGGTTGGACGTTGAGCTGGCACCTTGGCATTCGTGAAAATCTCCTGCCAATCATTAACAGACTGGAGTTCCGCTGTGGCGACCCCTAACTGGGAAAAGCCGAAAGACAAACAACAACATAATTGGGTACCCTTGCAAGAGCCTAAGAGTAGCTGGTTTTGTGGTGACTGGTGGCATTGTAACTACTTTATAGTTTGGGAAGAAGGGGGCATGGCTAGTAAATGTGTGCCACACTTTCCCAGATGTGTGTGTACGTGTGTATGTGCATGTATGTGTGTGTGTGTGTGTGTGTGTGTGTGTGTGAAAATCAAATCTCAAATTGTGTGTGTGCCAGCTACATGGAGCAGGGACATTAAGCACTGGTTTCACAAAGAGGGTGTTGGAGGACTTGGCATGGACTCTCGGCTGAGGACTTAACTCTACAGCTGTGCCATTGGGGAACCTTACTGCGGAGCTGGGGAGAGACAGGGAGAGAGAAACCCACCCCTGGGTGCTCTTAAGGGAAATTGTGCTTGATACAGAAAATTGCATCTGGAAATACCATTTTTATTCCAAGTGAATGTCCCTCTCCAGTGCCAGTGATGAAGATTCAGGCTCCTTGATTACCGGCCTAGAGAGGGGACGTCACATATTAGTGGCGGTTGTGGACTATTAATTGAACTTCTGTAGGCTGTAGGTAGTTGTTACTGAAGTTGTGCATTCTCAGTAGCCACAAGGCAACCATTCAGAGATTCATTTCACAATAGTTTTATTTATTTATTTTCTTAGCTTAGTTTAGTCAGGAAAAGCAGGCAAAGATGTCAGCAGAGGATTATGGCAAGCTAACAAAGAACCAGTTGGCCAAGTTGTGCGAAGCCAAAGAACTGGTGCATGCCAACCTGACTAAAGAGAAAATTATTTTAGCTTTAGTCACAGCTCAGACCAGCAACCAAGAAGTTAACCAGTCTGGCGATGGGAATTTGCAGCCCTCAGAACCAGGACACGTCACCTTTTCCTCAGAGGACTAAAAAACTCATCTGGAGTTAAAGACTCTTGAACTGCAGGCCAGACAGACTGCAGCATTTCGTGACTGAAGAAAATGAGAGACTGTGGAAGACAAAACAGATGGAATTAGAATCAGCAGAGAGACTGAGGTGTTTGCAGGCTGGCGAAATGAGAGACTGCAGAACTTATTGGCTGAAGAACATGAGAAGGAGATGCTGACTCTTCACCAGGGTCGTGGAGGTAATGAGGAAGGGAATAAATGAACCCCAGAAGCAATAAAGGCCAGTACATTTCTTCCAAAATTTACAGAGGGTGGTAATTTTGATAGTTTTATTCATATATTTGAAAGGGTATGTAAACAGTATAATGTCAACCAAGGGCTCTGCGTACAGTTCCTGACTCCCTTATTCCATGGTAAAGCTGTAACTGCTCTTTCTAAATTGTCTGATATTGATTGTTTAAATTATGATAAAGCCAAACATTGTTTACTTTAATGTTTTAAGTTAACATCTAAAGCTTACAGAAAATGTTTGTGAGCATAGAAGCAAGGCAGATGAAAGTGTATGTGATTATATTGCTGAGGTAAGCACTTATTTTCATAGATGGGTGAATGAGTGTCAGGTCACCACTTCTGAAATGCTGGAAGACCTTTTGGTAAGGGTAAAAGTCATTAGCACTTTGCCTGAAGACACAAGAATCTGGTTGTCAGACCAAGAATGTAAATCTGCAGATGAGCTGGGGAAAAGGGGGGAACTCTACTTAGCAAGCAGGGCATCACTGCACAGGAAAGGGATACCCAGTACTGCACATGGATATAAGGGAACCTATGGTGGGCAGCCTAAACCACCCCAACATTGTCCACCAGTAACAGGGAAAGCCACTAGTTCAGGTACACATACAGGATCAAGGGTTAAATATTTTAAATGTAACCAGTGGGGCCATGTATCATTTACATGTACATGAAGGCAAGGTGGGGAACAAAAGGTAGGGGAGCCAGCAAGTGGGAATAACTGTATGTCAGTGGTAAGTTGTCTGGAAACAACAGGGGTACCAAACTATTATGGGCAGTGCAGTGGTGCAGTGGTTAACTTTGTCACATCACAGCAAGAGGTTCTCTGGTTCGATTCTCAGCTGCAGTGCTTTCTGTGCGGAGTCTGCATGTCCTCCCTGCATTCACATGGGTTTCCTCCCAGTCCTCCGGATTCCTCCCACATTTCAAAGACATGCATCTGCAGTGTTTCTCCCCAGGCCTCTGCTGAAAATAGGCTCTGTCCTAGTCAGACTTGCTTGGTCAACAGATGTTAAATAAATAAATAAATAAAATCAGAATTTATATCCAATCTTAGTGGATGGAAACAGGCCACTGCTAAGACAGACACAGCCACTGACATAACCATTGTGAAGCCTGCAGGGATTAAACAAGAGCAGTACTTGCTTGGGCAGTCCACTACAGTCAGAGCTTTAGGACAGATCCCATTCAAAATGCCTTTGGTCAGGGTTCACCTTGACTGGGAGGGTGGAAAAGGAAACAACCAATTAGGTGTGTTTGAGGATATCCCTGCAGATGTCTTGATAGCAAATGATTTTGATAATGCAGTACCTTGTGTGCATGCAGTTACATGCAGTCGGGCTTGGAGACAGGCACATGGGTTTAGTAGCCTGGGGAGAGAACCAGATAGATCTCATACCTGAAGCTAGGGCTGGTGAGGTGGCTATTTCAGGGAGGGAGCTATCCTGCAGCAGTGAGCATGAGGGTGAACCACAGCTGCTGGTAGGTACTGATGTTCCCTTAGACAGAGTGACTGCAAGGGCAGAGCTGAGTAGCAGTACCCAGGCTGATAGTGAGTCACCATTGTCAGAGGATACCAGGCTTCTTGTGAAAGGGGAGCTGGGAAGAGTTGCAATGATAGAGCTGAGACAGGCTCAGCTCTCGGACCCTACATTATGAAGCTGGAGGGAGCTAGCTAGGGAGGCATCTGATTCTCAAGGAAAAGGGAATTCTATATACTGGAACAGAGGGTTATGAATAGAGAGTGGACCCTGAGGGACGGCTAGAGGGGTAGCTAATACAGCAGCTGGTAGTGCCTAGACCCTACCATCTGACACTTCTAGCCATAGCCCATGACATTCCTTTTGCAGGTCATATTGGTATAAAGTGTAACAAGAGACCGATTATGCAGAATTTCTATTGGCCTAGCATTGCAAGGGATGTAACAGGGTACTGCAGGACCTGTGAGCACTTCCAAAAAGTAGGTAAGGCAGGAGAAAAGGTCAAGGATCCTTTGATGCCTTTGCCTGTGATTGAGCTGTTTAAGAGGGTAGCTGTGGATATTGTGTGGCCTCTGAGTACCCCCAAGTTCTACAGGGAAGAAGTATATTGTGGTGGTAGATTATGCTGCTAGATACCCTGAGGCAGTGGCTCTGTCCTCTACTGAGGCAGAGAAGGTGAAAAATGCTTTGTAAGAGATTTTCAGCAGGATGGGTTTCCCAAGAGAAATACTGACGGACAAAGGTTCCAATTTCTTGTCAGACCTGCTGACTTGAATGTGGAAGTGCTGTGGGGTGTAGCACCAAAAGACCACCCCTACCATCCCCAGAATAATGGTCTTGTGGAGAGGTTAAACTCTACACTAAAGACCATGCTACAGACATTTGCAGACCAGTTTAAGAGAGAGTGGGAGAAATATTTACCCCATCTGCTGTTTGCATGCAAAGAGGTACTCAAGAAGTCCACAGATTTTTCACCCTTTGAGTTGCTGTATGGGCATAGGGTGATGGAGCCTTTAGATTTGATTTGTCATGAGTGGGAGGGTGAATGTGAATCTTACAAGAAGTCTGTTGTGTCATATGTCCTAAACACCAGGATAAGGCTTAGGGAGCTCATGGGCTTGGCGCAAAAGAACCTGGCAGGAGCCCAACAGCAGAAAAAGGTCTAGTATGAAAGGAATGCTCGAGGCTGAGAGTATGCTGTGGGACAGCAGTTTATGGTTCTCATTCCTGTCATGCACAATAAGCTGCAGCAGCTTGAGAGGGACCCTTCAAAGTGGCAAGGAGAGATGTTAACTACATGGTAGAACTGCTAGGCATGAGGCAGGGCCCAAACTGTACTATGTTAACATGCTGAAACCTTACCATAATAGGGAGGCCCTGGTGCTAAGAATTTGCAGTAGGAGGCAGGAAGAGTCTGAGGGGGATCTATGGCTACAGTGAGCTAACCAGAAAAATGCCAGGTTACTATGGTGGAGCCTAGGTTGCAGGCATATCACATGACAGTACAGTACTTAGTGGGTTCAGCGATGCCAATGCAGATAGGTTGTCAAGATAGGGCATGGGCTAATGTATTCCCAGACAGGCTCATTCCTCTCAAGCAATGTTTCTCAAGGGTCAGTTGAAAATCTAGCTTGAGATTGAGAAATGTACATGTATTATTGTAACTGCTTAAATATATGTTTTAACAGAGGATACTGGAAGAAAAGAGGTTAATGTCAATCCACCTGACATTGGAAAATAGTAAAAAATTAAATTACTGGGCCTAGTCTCACTGCAGCCAGAGACAAAAAGTCTGTACTAGGAAGATTTCTGCCTTGTCATTGAGTTGAACTAATTGCTATTCTGGAAGGGTGGATGTTTGAAATTGTTCTGTGAGTTCCAGGAGCTGCAGTAGATCTTAGCAAGGCTGTGTGTGTGTGTGTGTGTGTGTGTGTGTGTGTGTGTGTGTGTGTGTGTGTGTGTGTGTGTGTGTGTGCATTATTGACACATAGGTACTAAATCCTGGCAGTTTCTCGCAATGGAAGGTTGCATAGAAACCAGAAGAAAGATGACCAGATGTATGTGATGTCATTCTGTAATCCGTCACTAAAAATAAAGACGGCCACGGTGGTGCAGCGGTTAGCGTTGTTGCCTCACAGGTTCGATCTTTGGCTAGGGTGTCTTCTGTGCAGAGTCAGCCTGTCCTCCCTGTGGTCATGTGGGTTTCCTCCGGGTGCTCCGGTTTCCTCCCACATCCCCAAAGACAAGTGGATTGGACATGGTAAAAAAAAAATTGTCCCTAGGCGTGAGTGTGTGCATGTATGTGCCTTCTGTGGAAGGTTGGGCTCCGGGCTGGCAACTCAACACCATAAAAGCTCCACTGCCAATCATGAGCAGACAAGCAGATCCGCTGTAGCGACACCTAACTGGGAAAAGCCAAAAGAGAGAGAGAGTAGGTGAGTCTGAAGTCTCAGAGCAGTCTGTTTTTCTAACCTGACAAAGAAGGATCTCTCACCTACTTTGTCCTGCCTTGCTCTACTAAGTAACGAGGGAATAATACATTCTTTAGACTAGTGAGGAAAATATAGTGAGATTAGTTAAGTATTGTTTTCTGTAAATGTGTGAACCTGTCCACCTGTGTTATTTTTAATATTTTCTGAAACTCTGGTGTTTATTGTAAATAGATATTTAGAATTTTCATTTTTCTTATTATTTATTATTAAAGATATTTCAACTTTTTATTGTGGCTGGTCCTTTAGGGAAGATTTTAACCTTTGAGAGTGCTTATAGCTATCGGTGACACTATAGCCACTACTGAAAGCCTTGCTGTTTGGTCAACATTACCATTTGTATTAATATTAATTTCATTCAGTATAACTGGGTACCCTTGCAAGAGCTTTAGAGTAGCTGGCTTTGGGGTATCTGGTAGCAGTATATCTACCTTATAGTCTGGTCAGAAGGGAGCATAGCTAGTAAATTTGTGCCAGCCTTTCTCAAGTGTGCGTGTGTGTGTGTGTGTGTGTGTGTGTGTGTGTGTGTGTGTGTGTGTGTTTGAAAATCAAACCTCAGTGTGTGTGTGTGTGTGTGTGTGTGTGTGTGTGTGTGTGTGTGTGTGTGTAAGTGAGTGTGTGTGGGTTCTATATCACATTATCGGATTTCCAAAATATCGAACACCATAAGCTCGAACTTGGAAGTTCGATATGTGATATAATCGAAACCTCAGAACAGTGAATTTTTTCCCAGGGGAAAAAATTTGCTGTTTCGAGAAACACACATACAACACAAGCACACCAAAAACTTATATCTAATGTGGGGGGCTTCACCCCCACAGCCCCCGATGAGGGAGGCTGTGCCCCCCACACCCCACACTATTTAAATATACTATCTCCGAGATCGCACCACAGTGGAGGAAATAGAGAAGCTGAAGAACTTCCCACTGAATTCTTGCCCTGGGTAAGAATTCGCTGTTCGCGGCTTCGATATTATCAGTGTTCGTGCTTCCAAGCTCGATGTAATGCTGTTCGTAATTATACACTTTCGCGGTTATGATATACACCCGTGTGTGTCAGCTACTTGGAGCAGGGATATGAAGCACTGATTTCACAGATTGGCTGATGGAGGACTTGGCTTGGATACTCAGCTGAGGACTCAACTCTACAGCTATGCCAGTGTAGAGACATACTGGGGACCTGGGGAGAGACAGAAAGAGAGAAACTCACCCCTGTGTGCTCTTAAGGGAAACTGTGCTTGATACAGAGAGCTGCATCTGGAAATACTGGGTGTATCCATGTTTCTTCCAAGTGAGTGTCCCTCTCCAGTGCCAGTGATGAGGATTCAGGATCCTTGATTAGTGGCCTAAAGAGGCGATGTCACAATTGACTTCAATAATTGTCTTAGTTATTGGTGTAATGAGGGGGCCAGGGTGTTAGGTTAGAAAGAAATGGTGGACAGTCCTACTTCTTTTGCAATGGATGGCCTTCACCAATCTCTGCCAACCCACAAAAAAGTGCAACTGCCAAAGCTGTACTTACTTGTAACAGTAGATGTTCATAGATTACACTGCCTTACTAGCATATGGGTAGTGGTGCTCTGCTACCCTCTCTCTGGAGGTCTGTGAAAGCTCAGAGTTCCTCCTACTGCCTGTCTGTGGGTGTGATGGATCAATCACCTGACAATACACGGAGTGCTTTACAGACCCATAGAGAGGACCTTTTCAATTTTCTAGTCACCATCTGAAAGAGAAGATGGAAGCACAGATTTTGTGAACACCTACTGTTCTAATACCAACAAAATTAAAATACACACACACACACACACACACACACACACACACACACACACACACACACACACACACACACACACACACACACACACACACACAACCCACTCTGTCAAACAAAACAATAAAAGCTGTGGAACAATGCTCAGTGGCAACTCAAACAGCAAACTACGGACTTCAAATAGAGGGATGGTGGTGGGTGTTGCCTGTAAGGCAGTGTGTTCTATGAACACCTGATGTTACAAGTAAGTAGGGCTTAAGCAACTGCGGCAGGTTGAAATTTTTCCAGGACATAGCTGAGATCACATGAAGGAGGAATTTGCTTGTGAGAGGGTCTCATATGCAGTACTCTTTTCATGAGCTGTTTACCAAAAGAGAAGAAGGAGGGGATCCATTGTTAGACATGCAGATATGGCCACTAATGGATGCATATGATAAGCTGTCCTGAAGTAGTTCACACAAATATTTCAAGACCAGAAGGATGTTAACCTTAAGGGATCCTCTGCTCCCATTTAGGCACTACTTAGAAAACCTCATCCATTTATAAATATAAGATTTCTAGTAGCAGATTTTCTGACCTCCTTTAGCACCTGCTGCACATCTTCATGAAACAAGTACCTAAATGGAGTCAAGATTGAATCATCCATGCTGTCAGTTGTAGTTGTTCCAAACTGGGAGGCACTAGGCATCCCTGAGGCTGTGTAGGCAAATCCAGAGTGTGAGGAAGTATGTGGTAATTGCCCTTAGCCACTATCATTAAAAGGGATAACCAAGATTTCCTGGGCTAGTAAGGGGTCACCAAAAAGATCTTTGGCATTTTTGTCTGAATCTTTAGAAGTACCATAAATCAGTGGAAAGGGTAGAAACATATACAGGAACATTCCTACCGAAAGGAACAAGAACACATCTGTTCTGCAAGCATGACTGCAAGTAAGAATGTCTGGAACAGAATTTCTCTAGCTGTCTGTTTTGAAAGGAGGTGAACAGATCTATTTGAGGCATCTCCAACATCTGGAATAGATCCTGAAACACATATCCATCCAGGATCTGCTAAGTCTGTCTGTTACAAGAGTCAGAGAATGCTGTAAAGCCAGCCAGCACAGAGGGTATGACCTTGTACCCCCTTGTTAGTTGAGGTACCACATCACTTTGGTGTTGTCTGTAACCACAAGAAGAGGACCCAGAGTCCATAGTTGGTGAAGGACTTTCAAGGCATGGATCACTGCCAACATTTCTTCATTGTTCATCTGCTTCCATGCATCCTTGGGCCCCATAGTAGCTTGCATTTGCACACATAGACACAGCTTCCCAAGCGAAGTCAGACAAATCTGTCTAGAGAGATAGAGACAGAACAGATGGAAACAAAGTAAGATCTGGGTTGATACTCAACTGCACTCTCCACCGCTGTCATTCTTGTCTGAACAAGGGCAGCTCCAGCAACTGGGATTCCAGGGAATGCATGTGTTGGGTCCCACAATTCACACAGAATTTTCATCATTTGGAAATGGACCAGTGGTATCATGAGAATCATGGATGCCATTAGCCCTTGAATTTTAGGAAATCTCTTGCTGAGGAGATGTTCCTCCTGCTGAATTCATGAAACCTCGTTTTTTTGTACAAGACCTTAGACTTTGTCTCCAGGGAAAAAAGGCCATTTCTTTGTTGTTGTAGATTAAGCACCTCCAGAATAATGAGTGTTTGTGAGGGTCAGGCACAACTTCCAAAAGGCCAAGACCTTTTCTAGCAATTCCAAACACATAGATACAGACTGCACAGTTTAGCAAGTTTTCCAAGTAAGAAAAAATGTAAATGCCAAGAAACCAGCAATGAGACACTAGCGGACCAAGGTATTTGGTAAACACTTGAGATGCACTGAAGAGCCAAAGGGCAATGCTGAGAACTGACACTGTGAACTAGACACATAAATTTCAGATATATTCTGAAGTGATAAGCAATAGGGATATGATAATCTGTATTCTTCAAGTCTAGGGTCACCATGAAGCACTGATGTAGCAGAAGAGAGCACTGTCTGCAGGGTGAGTATCTTGACTTGGGAACTTGCTAAACATATTCAGAAGGATAGGTCCAATATCGGTCTCCATGACCACTCTTTTTTGGGGAATGATAGGAGTCAAGCCATGGCATAGTCAAAGATTGTTAGGGGAGTCATCTATTTTGGGAAAAGAACTCCTTTTGGTGTGGTGGAGTTCTTGTCCTGCCATTTACTTTTGGTGCCTTGTTTTTTGTTTGGCTGGGAATTCAGTTTGTAGGGTCACAGAAAATTATCCTGCTTATTGGGGAGAAACTTGGAGATATGGAACATTTCAGATACTCCTTGCATCAGTTCATCCCTGTCATCCCAGTGTTTTAGGATCTGATTAGCTGCTGAACCAAACACACAATTAGAATTAAGTAGAGCATTCATAATCACATTTTTTAACTCAACAGAAAAATTTAGGCTGTGCAACCAAGCATATATCCTCCCCACCACTGACGTCACTGCATGTCTAGACACAGTAATGGTCCCCTCCAAGGTACATTTTAAATAATTTCTACACTTTTGAGAAACATCAGAAACAATCTCTTTCACCTAGTCTTTCTGCTCAAGCAGTGAACAATGCAACACACTCTTCTAAACTATACATACACCTCAACACAAGCATCCACATAAAACACTGATAGCTAAACACTTTGAACGCTACTATTCTGGACTGTACCACCTTCTTTCCCTGAGATTCTAGCCACTTGCATAGTTTATCTTGAGAGAATGGGTTTGATGAAGATGTAATCTTTTTATTGTTAAGGTCGCTGGAGACACAGAAGCAGGGTCTGAGACAAGGGGGCTTGAAGACCATTCATAACTGAGCACATCCTGAAATTCTTAAATGCTTTTTAGGTAGAGGTTCATTCAGCAGAGGAGAATTGCAGGATTTTTTAAAAACATCTTCCAGTACTGGGATCAATGTGGGAGAAGATCGCCACATCTGGGGTCCCATCCTCTCAAAGATCATATACCTTGCAGATCTCTGGGGCAGCAGATGATTGCTCCCTACTGAACACACCCCTAAATATAGCTATCATTTGGAAAAAAAAACATCTATTTGGATTTCTGAACCTGTTCATCCTCAGGGAAGCTGAGTGGTCAGACTCTGATGCTTCTGAAACCACCACTTTCATATCCCCTGCAAAATAAGGATTCTAGGGTGGTTTAACAGGGATAGGAGCACCAGCAGTATTCATAATCTGGGTTTGCACCCTGTAATAAATAGCCTGAATAATGGTTCTAGACATATCCATCAGCTCAGGTGAACATGCATTTGGAAACTGTTAAACTGCACCATGCTGGATCTACTATCTCTTTTTTGCATACACAGCCATAGTGGGAGAATGCCCTGGGAGGACATCTCAGCACTGGCAACAGATTCTGTACCCCTCCGCTCCCCTACATCTAATGAGTTTTGTTCATAGGTCTATACTAGGCTAACAACCACTAAGGCCCTTAAAAGTCTAGCTGTGCTATCCAAATGTGACCCACAAATTTGATTTATATTTGATTTATAGGTGGTGCTTTACTGACTGCCTCTATCCATTAGATACACAGGAGCCAGACCAGGGATGAATTTCTGATTACCCATCCATTGGTCCCAGTTGTGCCTAAATAGGGATAAGGAGGAACTCTGCTTTAAATGGATGGGGAGCCTGTTCCAGAGAATGGGAATACTCTGAGAAACATATCTATATTCTCAACATGTCCTGTTTATGTTGCAAGCAATATTTATACCTTTTAATCTAGTAGTCTTGATACTGTTTGCCTTATGGATGTGCAAAATATTCATCAAAATGGGGTCTAGGGATGCCTTGTATGCCAGTCAAGGATCACCTCTCGGAAGTTTGTATGATACCGAGTAAAGAGACTGGGCTTTAAGGTAATCAGTGTAGGATATTATGATTACTCCTGTATTCTTTTTGTAAGGAACCTTTGTGGACATTTCCGTTACTGCATGTGTCTGGTTAGGTACATATTGAAGGGGGCATTATAATCTATGATGGGCCTGATGAGGGCCAAATACAGTGGTATAATGACCTCTCTGGGCCTAGATGCCATGCCATTGCTTAAAAGTTAAGCAACGCAGATGGATTTTCTTACTACCTTGGACACATGTTGGTTGGAGGCTAAGTTACTGTCTACATGAATTCCCAGATCCTTGACTAGTGAATCAGCTTTTAAGGGTGTTTTATTGATGACATATTTACCTAGGTGGCAGACTTCCAAAAGGTACTAAAATGCATTTCTTAGTGTTGAGTTTTAAACCATGGCTTTGTCATCAAGTGTTTGTCTGGATTAGACTTTCTTGAAGGGTGTTCTCATCTTGGGGAGATTCAGTGACTGTTCCCCATTTGAAGTCATCTGCAGACTTGGTTAACCAGAGGGCTTTGACATTGACTTTGACATCTGAGAAGTAGGTGTAAAAGAGGAGTGGGCCTAGCACAGAACCAAGGGGGATGTCACTGGTGACCAACTTCTTTATGGAGGTGGTCTCACTGCTTCCAACTCCATGGGTCCTATCAGTGAGCCAGCTAGGTATCCTGTGTGTTATAAAGGCATTTATACTTAGTTCTGTAAGTTTGTTGGCAATGCCAGAGTAGGGTATTGTATCAAATGCCTTAGCTAGATCTAGGTAGGCAGTATGCACAGTTTTACCCTCATCCATTGCTTTAGTGACCTTTTCAAAAAAAGTACACCAGATTCAGAAAACTTGACCTTTCTTTGACAAAGCCAAACTGAGATGGATCCAGTGTCTGGAGATCTCCAATGTTCTTGTTGATAATTTCCATAATAATTCTTTCCATGTATTTGCAAATAAGACTAGTCAGACTAATGGGTCTGTAGTTTCCAGGATCTATTGAAGGTCATCCCATATGAAGGGGGATGACCATCATAGTCCTGCATTCATGTGGCACAAAGCCTGTTTTAAGACTATAGTTAAATAATGACTCCAGAAGTCATGATAAGTCATCTTTTAGACTATTCAGGAGACATCTAGGTATGTTATTTGGGCCCACTGAGGGTGCATTCTTGGTTTTAGTGAGCACAGCCAGTACGTGTTGCCTAGTTATAGTTGGAGGGGTTATGCTTGAGAATATTACTGAGAAGATGGTTGAGGTGAGAGGAGTGAAGCTGGAACTGAATTGTCCTCTAACAGGTTTGCTATATCGCTAGGCTCTGTGAATGTGGCATCATTAACCACACGTTCAGCATATTGTTGCCTGCTATGCTTATGGTTTCTGACACAGCTGTAGATGGCTTTATAGTTATCTTTAAGCTGGGAGGATATCATAACCTGAAAGTTGGCTTTGCATAATCTAATTAGCCTTCTTAGATGCCTATTTACTTTATTAAGAGAGTTTCTATCTTTATGGGAATTACCCTCCTTGAATTTTTCCATAATATTTTTCCTTTTGTGGTATATTCTGTTTAATTTTGGATGCCACCAAAGCAGTTTATTTCTGGGGCTAGTTCTGGGCTTACCTCTGGTACAGCCACTTTGTAGCCATTGAGATGGTTGTGCAGAGTTTCTGAGAGGAATTCAGCATAGGCTGGTGTGTTCTTGCTGTTTTGAGGGGCATTGCATTTTGACAAACCATCAGTTAATAACAGGTAATTTGACTTGAAATAACTGTTAGTGGTTTTAATGGGATTACATAGTTGATTTTGATTTTGGAGGAGACAACTTTATGGTTGAACCTTATCACAGAGGATGAGATATGAGGGGGAGGTATAGCATTCTCAAATATTTATGAGCAGGAGGGCCAGTATGTTGGAGTCTGTAGTTGGCATATTCACTATTTAGTCAAGGTTGTTTCTACTTACAAAGTCCAGGAATCTCTGTACCTGCAGATATGAGGCCAGGTTGGATTTTCAATCTGTAGAGGAATAATTAAAGTCTCTCATGAGTAGGGTGTTAGGTTGGATGGTAAGTGTCCCCAGTATGTCCAAGTATACATTGTGAGCTTCTTGGGACATGGAGGGTGACGTATAGCTGGCTAGGATATGGCACATGATTTTGTCTATGGTAATCTGCACATGGAGGATCTCTAGCATGTCATCATGTTTGACCCTAGAGGTATGCTTGTTACTGATGTATATTGAGACATCTCCATCTTTAGACCTTGTCTGTGCAGCTACTGGTCTAAATGTATGGAAGGCAATAAAACATTGGACTGCCAGGGTACCCTCTGCTGCTTTAAACCATATCTCAGTAACTGCACAGATATATGTATTCTCCAGAACCTGAACCAGGGAATGGTACAACTCCAGAGGATGTGTCTGACCTTTGTGTCACTACCAACTATGGTATTACCACCACCGCACCAGAGGACCTGGAGGTAAAAGAAGCAAGAGGTCTGATTGCTTGCCCAAGATTCCTGTGGAGTTACAAGCCATAGGCGGAGGCATACATCATTTACTTTAATGTTGTTTATGTGCCCAAGGGGTAAATGGTGGTGGTGGTGGGGGGTCTGTATCTGACTCCATCAATTCAGTGGACAGAAAACTAGCCACAGCAATACCAAATAGTGGCTACATGAGCAAATTCCACTATCCCCCCACCCCCCGAGTAGCAATCTGAATTTTATTTCTGCAGGGGTTACCATTCTAAAGACAGCACTGAATAAAATGACAGTAGTTTCAGTAACACAGTTACAAGCACAAAATGCATTCACAGAAGCCACCTAATCTTGTAAAAATGACTAGTTTCTGTCAAAATGAATGGACACAGCCTAAAACAATATTAGACAAGAACGAAATCATAAACTGTTGAAAAATTCCTGACAGAAATTTATATTTAACACAGAAAATGGCACCATAACTGTAATTTAAATGAAAAAAAAACATTTAAAATGCTATAATCCTGATCAGTTGCATCAAATAATTATAACCCCAAAGGAAAAAATGCAGCATCAGCAAGTTGGACTTACAAAACTTTAAAATAAAAATTTTAATCAACAGCATAGGCCTTACTGTGCTACTCAAGGTAAAAACAGAAGCATGTACACAATTAGTGATCAGAAAAAGTAACAGCTAAAGTATAAAACACTATTTAAGCACCAATAGAAAAAGCAGAGAGTGGAAATAAAAACCCAGAAGATATTTTATCTGAGCTCAGCAGCTGAATAGATCCAGACTAAAGAGTATTCTTTTAAGAGATCATTCTCTTATTTTTGATACTAAAAAATGTGTGTGTGTGGGGGTCCCTGTCTGTCGGTTTGTAAGGTATTCCCTGTGCTGCCAGGTGATTGTTCCATCACACCCACAGATGGGCAGTGGGAGGGGCTCTGAGCATTACTAGTCTGGCAGAGGGAGGTTGTTGAGCATCACTAGTGCAGACCATATCTCTACTTTACTACAAAGAAACAAGTAAAAGTTTAGTAGAAAAAAAATTAAAACAATTTTCCACAAACAGTTCAAGTTAACAAAATGTTAACTTTTTGAAGAAATTACTTTAGTGGCACCCACTAAAAACACAATTCCTAGCTTAATAAAAAACATTTTGTGAAAAAAAAACATTTCCTCAGAAAAAATTGGTAAAGTGGAAGGTGTGCCTCTGAAGATTATTTATCTACCTAGCCCTGATGAAGCGCAGCTAGCTGACTGTTGATCGCTTGAAGTCTGTGGGGAGAGCTCACTTCAACAGCAAGAATATTCTGAAGGTTTTGCACCCTAACCACTGACTTTATACAGTTCTCCCAGAGTCTTTCAGCTGTTAGGACATGTAAAAGGTGCCCTAAAGCTTTGAATGTTGGCTGGTTGTCATATTCTTGGCAGGATATAAACCATATAGCATAGACTATATGGCTACTACAACAGTGATCTAAAGATGAACATCAGTGGAAGTATGATTGTGTATGTGAAGGAATACATGCTAAAACCAAAGATGTAGTACCTTATGCTGTATTTCCTCCACTCTGAAATACAGCAATATTGTAGTTAGTATATTTAAGCAGCAGGTTTGTAGGGTACAAGGAGTGAAGCTTTCCCTCCCAGAGAAAAATGCTTGAAATGTGTAATAAGAATTTTCAGGCTCACAGTTTATTTTTCAAACAATCAAGGCCCATAGTTCTTGGTCTCACTTGTGATAAGGAACTACTTTTACAACTACATGAAACACAGATGCATGCATCCCCTTACAATAAGCACCTTTCAAAACTAAAAACAGTTGTCTGGTGAAATGGTCAATGTAATTTACCTGTGTTCTAGATCACAGCTTTTCAAGCCATTCACAAATGGCAAACTGTGGATTTAGTAGTGATTTACTGCTTGCCTGATATTTATTACATTGGTCTCCTTCCCTTTCTCATCATCTCATCCCCCCCAGTCACTCAGTTGACTCACATGTTCCCCAAAGGTGAGGGCCCTACTTGTTAGCATCAGTGTTTTCTGGTTTTTTTTTTTTTTTTGGATAAACACCATGTGGAAAATGTTCTATTTCATGAAATCAATAGGTTGTGATCTGTGTATACAGAAAGAAGCAAGGTCATACAAATACTTATAAAGCCTTTAGATTCCAAACATATGGCTAGTTAGCTCTTCCTTCTGCTCTTGTGAATATGGTTCCCCTCTAGGCATCAGCATACAAGACATTAAAAACAAGGAGTTTCTCACTGGTAGCAGGTACTCTGTGTGGAATATAGCTCTTGTGCTGCAAATTTGAAGTATCGTATGACATAATGAAATTGTTAGATAATAATCAAACCTTTCACAGACAATGTTTGTCCTAATTTTACTGTCCTCCCACCTCTTTCACTTATTATAGTCCTTACTGGCCCAACTGCATCTATAATACTTTTCTAAAAGTTTATGTAACATTTAAATTATCTATATCTGTAACCATCTCAATTCCTTCCTTTCTCTCTCTCTCTCGCTCTCTATGTATGTTTATATATATATATATATACATACACACACATATATATATATATATATATATATATATATATATATATATGTATATATATATATATATACACACACACACACACACACACATATATATATATATATATATATATATATATATATATATATATATATATATGGAGAGAGAGAGAGACACACACAGAGAGTAAGTGATGTAGTGGCTGGCAAATGTCCAGAGGGAAGGAAACCCTGTTTCTTTAAAACAGACTGGAGGAGCCATGCTGTGGTTATTAAAAATAAATAAATCATTAGAGACTTGCTATTC